>NW_020624598.1:602968-915998 GCF_003573695.1 Papaver somniferum | reverse complement strand
ATCTTATCTCGTGTAACCCGCTTTCTAACTAGTCACTAGCCTTCATAAGAAAAACCGGCGAAAAAAAAAAGTAAAAAAGATAAAAAAAGGCAATCAACACGAGGACTTCCCAAGAGGTCACCCATCTTAGTACTACTCTCGCCCAAGCACGCTTAACTGCAGAGTTCTGATGGGTTCTGGTGCATTAGTGCTGGTATGATCGATTGCTGAAAGTTTCTCACCAATTTTACTACTTAACACGTCTCCAATGTATTGGCTCGATCCATCTAACGCCCGTTACTTCCTCGTGGCAAGTCCGATCCGGGCAAGTGATGACTCGCTGGAAACCTTATGACGAGGATAACGCTTGACGCGGTTATTTTGAACAACTAATCTCGTTTTAATAGTTTTTTAGTTAAAAAATATTAAAATATCCTAATAAACGCACACGAGATAAAAAAACATGTATTTTTCCCACCCGCTCCACCCACGTTTTACAATACATACATAAGAGTATGGTTATATAGTGGAGCACTTTTTTAATTTTCCAAAATGTGGGACTAAATCTTCCATTTTATTCACTCAAAAAATGAGTGAGTATCCTTAGACCGTTAGGTCATTAGATCAAACCATACCAATACCAAAATCAATTTGTTAAAACTCATTTTTCTCCAACAGTTACAACCCAGACGGTTCTGCCAATGAGCAACTATTGTGAGTTCAGTCATCTAGGTAACTGATTCTGGTTGATCTCTATGTTAACAGTCTGTGGAACAGATGAGCATAGTTTTGTTCTCTTGAGAGCTAGAAGTTACATATTGCCGGCCCGTTACTTTTTTTCCACAATCAGGCAAATTACCATTATTTGAATTTACAACGATCCTACACGACCCAGTGCTGTACCGGTTCATGATCATCCAGCGGTGATCTGGTCAACCCAGCAACGTTGTATTGGAAGAATAATCAACTCACAATGGATGCTGAGACAGATAATGTGGATTTGTTTAACCTTATAAACAAATGCCATCAATTAGCATATGAATAATTTTAGTCGTATGTAAGTTTGGTTCCCAAGCAAATTAGCTTTGACCTTAACTAATAAAAGAGTACATCAGATCTTAAACTCTATAAAATATATAATTCTCGATTCATTTCTTCGATCATCCTCACTCCAAAGAAAACTTCGTACATTTTACAGCAACAACAGCAATGGATACTAGTATCGATACTATTATTCGTATTCTCGTTCCTCTGCTAATCATCGCGCTGGGTCATTACATTGATCATTCCGAACCAGAAGCTGAATTTAATTTTTCTTCGGTTTCTTTTTCTCATCAAGAGCCTGTTCGTGACTTCATGGAAAGGGAGGTTCGAGCCGGGGTCAAATACTACATAGTTCCTGTACTATTTGTGAGAGGTGCCTTTGGTGGTTGTGCACTCACATTAGGCAAACGTGAAAGAACTTTACCAAATCCTAAACGGAGCCATTTCAGATTAGGTTGATGAATAGTCATCAAGATCTCATTGTTAAAAGCAGCTTACAGATTATGTAAAGTTCTCCCGATCAAAAAAACAAAAAAAAAAAAAAAATTATGTAAGGTTCTCCATCACATTAAAAACTAAAAGAGGAATGTAATAGTTAATTTAGGCTATGTTTTTTTGTAAATGAAACAAGTAACAACTTCATTTAACTATTAAGAAGTTTTTGATGTACGCTTTTATACCGACAGTTAAATTGTCATTCTTGGTTCCACTTTTCGCAGCCATACGACCCTGAAATAACTCAATGTTTTATGAATGTGATTTCTAAGGTCTGTAAATGCATACTCATAGATCAGAATACAAACCAAATAGGAAACAAATATCAAATTAAATTACAATTACACTAGCTTGAATTAACAAATACAAAAATTAACTATTCAAAACCAGATATGTAGTTGCATTTTTGGTAAATGAGGTTGTCCATGAAAAGCTTCCTCGCTCAATTGAAATCTACCGGTTTGTAATTGTGATACAAAATACAAAAGATCACTATTGCAGTTATGACCGTTGGCACCATCAACTGATAGTGATACAAAATAAAAAAGCAGGAGGGTTCAAAGACAAGGAGAAATCAACAATTTGTTAACCTAGACCGCCACCAACTAGAAGAGAATCTAAAAAAATGGTAACAATTGATTTAGAAATGTTGATAGTTCTTTGACAGGAAAAATCATTGTGTGGAAAGTTGCTGTTGATGTTTCTGCTTCAATAGATGGATCATGAATGGAAGAAGAATATGAGAGAGTCTTCTGTTATGGTACGCATGGAATATTCAAAAGAAGAAACTAGTTTTGGTATCACATAGGAGAGAGAGTCAGTGAGGATCGGGCGATTAAACCGGTATTGACTCAGTGAGAATCTTAGTAAAAACTTCGGCTCTGTTTTGGGTTCTTCTTCTCCATTTCGAGTGATGTAGATCATTTCTGTTGATATGTGTAGATCCTCTCTGTTGATATGGAGTCAAGGTCCTTGAAAATTGATAATAAGAATTTTGAGTTTCAAGTTTACTGTAGAGATTCTAAACCTCCTTTTAGAATTATCGAGAGGTCTAATGGGTATGTCAATGGATGTACAATACCTTTTGATAGAGTAGAATGTCTTATTAACTCTATTGCGGATGCCGAAGCTGGTTTTAAGGCTACACGTTATCCTTTTTGGAGAATATCACTGGGTAATGGAGCTTCTTTACTCATTCTTGGTCGTGCTGACTCGAGGGGAAGATATCTTTCTCTTGATTGGTTTACCGGCAACAGAGGTGAAAAGGTCCATCGTATTTTGATTCCAGAAGGAAAGAGAAGCTATGGGTGGAGTAATTTTGTTCTTCTACTAGAATACTTTAGGGATAAATGTCTCCATCCAATGCAACCAAATTTTCATCCGAATCAAAAGGGAGCTTTTAATCTTCTCAAAGAGTCTAGGACTCTAGGCCTTCAGTTATTGCTAACAAAGACAAACCAACAAACATTAATAACCAAGTGAAGTACTCTATTTCTCCATTAGTAGATGGGATTGATATTAACTTCAAAGGACAAGCTAGGGATTTCGCAAAGTGGGTTGATGGTATTATATGCAAGCTGGATCAGGAACCTACAGTGGAGAATGGTGGAGGATCGAATTAAAGCCTCTTTTCATACTCATGAAAAAATCAAAATCCATATTTTTGGTCCTGATGTGGGAATCTTATTTACCTCATCAGCAAGAAAGTATGATATGATCATCAATCAGAAGAGTATAGAATTCCTAAGCGGAGAAATTAAATTCATGCTGTGGTGGCCATCTGTTAACGCCGCTAACCCAATTTTATCCGATAAAATAGCTAGGATTTCTCTTGTAGGGGTTCCTTTTCACCTTTGGTCACCAGGAATCATTGAAGGTCTACTCATGAAGTTTGGATCGGTTGGAGATATGGATTTCAGTGATCTTAAAGGGATTAAAGTTAATCTGAAAACTTCTCTATTGATCAAAGATCTTCCGAGGACGGTTGTATTGAAGGAAGAAGGTCTTTCTTTTACTGTTGCCTTAGTTATTCCCGACATTCAACCGGAGAAATCGGTGGGAGATCGGAGAGACCAAGTCAACCCGTGGGAAAAGAAGACGGAGGCACCACCGTTGGATCAGAATTTGTCATTCATTAAGGGAGCAGATGAAGGACAAATTGTAATAAATGCTGGAAACGGACTTGACAGGGATAGGAGGGACGATGGTACTGAGGCATTTATGAAAAGTCAGCCTTGCAACCGGCGTCAAGAAAAAGCAACCAGCATTGGTAATCAAAATAAACGACCCATCCCCAATCCGACCGTTGACAAAACTTTAGATAATCGAAAGAAGAAAAAGAAGAAAAAGGGTGGGCCATCATCTCGGCTCCAGAACAAGACATTTTGAAGGGATATAATCACAAATCAAAAACATTTTGGAAACGTGTCATACCCTCCAATGATATAGACCCAAAATTTTCGGGGTCACTGATTAGTGAATCCCAACATGTTGAAAAGAACACCCAGTTCCTCAAAACGACCGAAGCTCAACAAAAGTTAAAACAAGTTGATCCGTTAATGTTCCCATTTATCAACGAACCAATTGCTGAGGAGGTTCAGGTCGAGGAAATCTTTCCGGGAGGTGAGTGCTCTAGTAGGAATTTAGCTATGCCAGAAAATTCCCACACTAGTGAAACAAGATTTGTGCTGCCAGGTCCAGCTTATACTCCTAATGAACATCGTGATGATAGTGAGATTTTTCAGGATTGTGAGGATAACCCATTGGTGTTGAGACAGGTTAATAATAATTAGAAATCTTCGAATCTATTGCCACAAGTTCAGTCGAATCCTGTTTCATCAACTTCTGGTACACAAGCTGTTCGTCAATATTCCACAAAGATTGATGAAGAATTCAAAGAGTGTGAGGATATACATCAGTCGGCATTGGTGATTAGCACGACACAAGACTTTGAAAACTCGTTTGTTTGCATTCATGTTGTGCCCATTGCCCAATTGGATTCCTCATCCTCTCATTACTCGCCTAATGAAGAACATCTCTCTAATAACGAAGACGGCGGGGAAGAAGAAGAATTTTTCGATGTGGATCATGAGGATGGCAGTAAAGCAGGGGAACATTGTATTACCGACAGGGAAATGCTATTGGAACGTGAAAAGGCCAATCTTTTTAAGTCAGTCCGAGCAGTGGGAAGTCTCATGGGTCTTCCTTTGATAGAGCAAGAAGTTGAGATCCACGAGAGCGTTATGCAGTCCCTAAAAAGCTTTTTAAATCAGCCTCATAAGATGCATAAAGGCAAAGAAAATTCCTCAACTAATGTAGGAATAACTGATGATTCCTTGGAAGGGGTTCAACTGATGATTCAACAAGGTGAAGAAAGTGAGCAGGAGTATTTTTACACTGAAGAGGATGATGACACTAGCGAACACACGGAAGATGAAGATGAGATGGAAAACGATCCGATGGGAGGTATAGAAGAGGGCTCGAACAGGTCTGAAAGGGAACGAAGAAGACTCAATTGCAGCATGATTAGTTCAGTCCCATCATCGACAAAGGAGGAAAGAAGGAACCAAGCAAACACAAGTAAGTTCAAATGACGAACAAAATCATATCTTGGAATATAAAGGGTTTAGGAAATGATCACAAGAGGGTTTCCATAAATCCTGTTTTGAAGAAGTGGAAACCTGATTTTGTTCTTCTTCAATAGACCAAATTGGAAGATTTTACTCATCATATTAGGAGGGGAGTATGGAGCAAACCGGGATTCAACATTGCTTTCTTCCTTCCATAGGTACTAAGGGAGGCATTTGCATTATGTGGGACGGAGATAAGTTTGAGCTTTTGGACACTTTGGTAGGAATCCATTCTCTTTCTTGTCTGTTCAAAAATCTATCGAATCATTCTGTTAACTTTATCTCGTCAGTATATGCTCCGAACGATAGAAAGGATCGAAGAGTATTGTGGTGTGAACTTGGTGAAGTGCTAGGTATTTGGGATGTGCCAGGCTGTATAGGGGGGATTGGAATGTGACATCTGCTCTCGAAGACAAGAATAGGGATGGTATCATCACCAGAGCTATGCGTGACTTCAACAGGTTTAAATCTAACTTTGATCTTGTTGATATTCCTTTAAGTGGTGCAAAATACACATGATCAAATTTCCAAGAAAATCCAGTGTGCACTAGAATATATAGGTTTTTAATGAATCAAAAGTGGTATGAGTTTTATCCGGGATCTTTGCAAACCACCAAACCTAGACCTGTCTAAGACCACATTCCGATTATGCTCTCCACAGATTTTACTGACACAGGTCCTAGACCTCGGAAATTTGAGACAATGTGGTTGGAACACGATGATATTAAAAAATTGGTACAGGAATGGTGGGATAGTTTACACTTTACAAGAAATCCGGGGTTTGTTTTCTGTAAGAAGTTGAAAGGGCTCATGGATTACTTGTCCGTCTGGAACATTGAGACATTTGGAAAAGTGAGCAAGACGATGGATAATCTCCTCATCGACATCAAAAATCTTGACGCAATAGAAGAGCAAGGGGTTGCAACAGAGGAAGATAGAATCCTAAGGATCAACAAGAAAAGGGACTGCATCAGATGGGCAAACTTAGAAGACAAGAGGATGAAGAGCAAAATGAAGGACTACTGGATTGAGGAGGGAGATAGAAACACTACCTTTTTTCATTTGTTTGCAAATGGAAGAATAAGGAAGAACAACATTGGATGTCTGAGAATCAACGGGGATCTCACGGAAAATAAAACAGAAATATTCTCTCATCTACAACAATTCTACTCAGATTTATATAAAGAATACAATGTTAATAGACCTTTTATGGAGAATTTGGAGTTCACAACACTAGATGGGGAAGAAAGTGCCATGATGGAAGGACCTATTACTGAAGTCGAGATTAAGATTGCACTAAAGTAGATGGACTCCAACCGGTCTCCTGGGCCAGAGGGATTCCCAGTTGAGTTCTACATTCATTTTTGGCAGACAATTAAAGAAGATTATACCGCAATGGTAAAAAATTTCGATGAGAGAAATTTCATAGACTGGAGAGCCAATAACACTTTCGTTGCACTTATTCCGAAAAAAGACAGTGTGGAGGATGTGAAAGATTTTAGGCCCATAAGCCTCATAAAAATTTCCTATAAAATCATTACCCACGTGTTGTCTAACAGATTGAAAAGAGTCCCCCCAAAGCTTATTTCGGATTCGCAAGCGGCATTTGTGGCTAACAGACAGATTGTAGACAACATTCTCATGGCGAATGAGTGCACTGATTCGAGAACAAAAGAAGATAAACCAGGCTGGTTATTTAAGTTGGATGTGGAAAAAGCATACAACAAGGTTAACTGGGTGTTCTTAGACCGTGTGATGCAGAAAATGGGGTTTGGTATCAAATGGAGGAGGTGGATTCATACATGTGTTTCAACTCCACACTTCGCAATATTACTCAACGGTAGTCCGGACAGTATGTTTAAATCTACAAGAGGGTTACGACAAGGCTACCCTTTGTCTCCATTTCTGTTTACAATGGTAATGGAAAGACTGTGTCGGATGATAGATAAGTTAGAGCAAAATGGTATGTATGAAGGTTTCAAGGTTAATCAATATGGAAAGCAGGTGACCCATCTTCTCTTCGACGACGACACCCTGTTCTTCTCAAACGACTCTCCAGACACTACACCATTTTTTCCGATTCGAAACGGTTATCAAGCGTTACGAATCGGGGTTGTAACTGTTCCAGACCGTTACGATAAGGGGTAACAGCGAAGAGCCGTTACTACGTGGCACTGTCGTAACATGCGAGAGCCGTTACAAATTTATTTAGTAACATAACGTTGTAACAAGCTGAAGCCGTTACGAATTTTTTGCAACAGTAAAAAAATTACTGCTGGTCAACCTTGCCCTGGTCAAAATCAGTCAGCAATGACCAATTTTGACTAGGTCAAGGTTGACCGGCAGCTCATTCTCGGCCGGAATACGCCGGAATTCAAAACCACCTGCATACACCTTTCATTTATCCTTCACAATCAACAATATTTTTTTTCAATCAAATTCATGTTCATTCAATCAATTCTTATCACATTCAAATGGATTCATACAAAGGATTCATACAAAATAGAACTTAAATTCTTCTAAGTATCAAATAGTAGGGGAATGTATACAAATTCCCATAAGTATCAGTTCATAGAAATTCCTATATTCACAAATTTATATAACTTAGACTGTACATAGAAATTTACTGCAAATTTTCTATGTTCACAGCTAGAGCTGCTAAACCAACTTGAAGCTGCAAATTTTAAGACTTCAAGTTCGAAATCCATGCATAAAGTTATAGATGAAAAGTATCTGCTAAGTTTAAACTTCCTAAGCATATATACCAACCTATGTTAAAAGCAGTCAAAACTTCAAAGAATTATAAATTGGGGAGAAGAACAATGAGAAATACTTACTGTGGTTTTGTAATAAGAACAAGCCCATGATTTAGTCATCAAGAGCTTCAACTGGAACTGCAACCACTGATCCAGGACATCATTGTAATTGGTCCTGAAACAAACCAAAGTCCATAAGCTTTCTCGCACGCGCAACAAACAAAAGTCCCGTAAGAAACATGGAATCTAGAAATATACAAGTTAAGTACTTACCCGGTATTCTAGCAGGTACACAAGTTGATGCCAATCCAGCTGTAGTTCACTTCCCACCAGCATAATACCTCGCAAGTTTAAATTGAAGGTCAGAAACCACGCCTCTTAAACTTTATAGTACAAATATAACCAAGTGAAGTACTTACCAGGGATTGATATTTCCACGGCTGGCTACTGCTGCTTCAGCTAGCCTTGCGAGAAGTCCCCTGTGCATTCACATATAACAGAACAAAATCCACCAACACATATACAGATAAATGATGAACTGAAAGTGCATATCCATTCATAAGCCGGTTTATGTTCACATAATTCAGGAAAAAGTTACATCGGACAAAAAAAGTTGCTTCAAGTAAAGCTATTCTTATGCAAAGCTGCATAAGAGTATGCGTATGAGTCAGCATACATACAAAAGTGTGAACTGCAAAAAAAAAGGGAAAATAAGCCTAAATACTTGTTATGCAGCACTGCAGAAGTTGCTTCAAGTAAATATATTCTTATGCACAACTGCATAAGAGTATGCGTATCAGTCAGCATACATACAAAAGTGTGAACTGGAAAAAAAAGGGGGAAATAAGACTAAAAATTGTTATGCACCACTGCATAAGAGCATACGTAAAAAAGTTTGAACTGCATAAAAAGACCAAAAAGAACCATATGAGTTGATGAAGATACTACGCGATGCTCAAAAAGGTTGACACATCAAAAAGAAAGAGATGATGTGTCGTAACTTGAGAGGCACATATTTGGATGAAGCACATATCCTCCAATTCCAACGTCTCTGAAGGTCGCTGCATACATGTTGGCACTCACAGTTAGCTGGCTTGGAAATAGTATCGATACACACCTTGGCATGATGTAAGGGTACATGATCTCCGTGAATTATTTCTCCTAAACCACCATTACAGATGTTACCAGTTGCAACCACTTGACCCTCGAAGTTCAGTAATGAACAACGCGGCATGCCATGTACTCCTGATGCAGCTGGTGAACTCGTCGCAGCTTGTGGAGATGATAGAGGTGAAGCAGAAACACCCTGTGGAGATGATAGAGGTGAAGCAGAAACACCCTGTGGAGATGGAGCTTTTGAGGTGCTGGCCAAGTTTGAGCCAACTGATGCTGGCATTGCAGATTGGATATCTTGAACTATGTGGCATAATTTGCCAAGTCCTTCGATTAGAACCCCCACCTTGCCACCTAGTTCTTCCACCATTTGAGTAACACCAGCCTCCTTCTGTTTCAACTCATTGACCTTGTGACGCGTAGGAGGAGAAAGTTGGACTTGTGTACGAGATACAAGACCAATAGAACGAGCCCGTCCTCTAGTATCCTTTCCAAAAGCCGCAACAAGTGCAAAAAGTTCCTCTACTGGAAGACCTGCATCCAGTTTTTCTTTGATCTCTTCTTGCGCCTTCTTCAGCTTATCCTGTTGTGCCAAGCATAACAATCGAGAAAATTATAATATGTTTAACTAAAAACAATGAGAAGACTTGAAATAACTGAAAAGTGAACTGACTCACAGCATATGGCTGGGCGCTAGGTAAGACTGAACCACTCTCTTGTGTATGAGCTTTAAGCCACACATCCTCAGGACTGACCTCTACATCAGGAT
This sequence comes from Papaver somniferum, assembly GCF_003573695.1. Classification (NCBI taxonomy): domain Eukaryota; kingdom Viridiplantae; phylum Streptophyta; class Magnoliopsida; order Ranunculales; family Papaveraceae; genus Papaver; species Papaver somniferum. The sequence goes on along the minus strand of NW_020624598.1, from coordinate 906,213 downwards.
TCTCGGCCTCCTACATTTACAGAGATCGAGACAAGTTGTGAATATATCAGAGTTTGAGGCATTATTGAAATACAACATAGATGGGGAAAATTGTGAATGTAGAAGAGATCGAGAAAAGTTACGTACCAATTCAGCTCTGACCAAACAATGAGGTTTGCGACCGGAACAATGTGTGTAGCCATATTGTTGTCTTTTCCGCTTATGATCAATTCTACTTTGCGTTTCCTTTTCTTCTTTTTCATTCTCACAAAATTTTATCCAATCCTCTTCTCTTACAGTTGGTGGAACATGTAGAATCCTTTCTTCATGAGTAGGGTACAAATCATAATGATCGGTACGTAACTCAGTTTTAAATCTCCTCCATGGACCAGCCATGGACTTCTGAACAATATCATTCGATGTTTCAGGGATATTAAATTCGTCCTGTAAAGTCAGATCTCATTAATGGATTACTGAGGATACAACCACTATAAAAGAAGTTAAAGGAGTGAACAACAACTGAGGATACAACCCTCATTAAGGTAAGTTTTGTACCTTAAGGGTATTCCAAACATCATCCTTATGCTTCTGAGGCACAAGCTTCCAGTTTTTGTATGAAACAGGCACATGTGTACGAACCAATGAGCCCTTCCGGTGACCAACTGTCGTGCAGTTCCTGGAAACTGGTTGTCCATACTCATTGACGACTACTGCTATCATATCCTGGAAAAAAAACAAACATCATGAAAGAAAATATTGCACAAGAGAAAAGATCACAGAACAAGCGAATAAAACAAATAACACAATCAAATAATAAGCGATCAAATAAAAGAAAACAAAAGCAAAACAAGAGCAAAACAAAGGTATTCGTTCTTTTTATAGATATTCGTGAAGCGCAACACATTGCAAAGGTGGCATCAGTTTCATTTCAAATAGAACCAATTGAAAGAAACTTTTTGAAATTCTCATTGTCAGTAAGAACTGATTGATAAGCTTTAGGAACTTCAAATTTATCTACTGAACAAGTTAACCCCTGATGTGAGTGCAACACCACGGACCATCCCTCATCTGTAAGATCCTTCGAGTAGAACACTTGAGTCGCTTCAGATGAAAGAATAAACGGCTCATCGTACACTCTAACTTTGTTTTTCATCTTGGATAAGTTGACTTTTATAACCTTTGAAACTGCATCAACCTTGCACGCATTTTTATCTCCAACACTAACCCAATCACAACAGAAAACAGTTTCTTCAAACTCCATGTAATTGAAGACGATAATCTATTTAATAACTCCATAATAAGTTATTTCGGCTTCCTCGGCCGACTTCGCTTTCAGTCTTGTAAAAGATTTCATTGATACACCACTGTTTTGGGATACATTCTTCGCCTCACAACCTAGTGTGCTAAAAGTAAAGCCATTAACTTGGTATTTCCTGTAGGATCGTGCCTTGAAGAGGGGTCCTTGCACGAGTCTCCAAAGTGTTGAATCAGTCTCTTTGGCTTCTATCAACTATAAAAGTGCATGTTGGAGTTAGTATCACAACCAAAAACATAACAAGTTGGGATGAAAGATTTAAGATATCATGTTACCTCGTCGCGCAACCATACATGAAAACTCTTTGAGGTCTGCTGACCATTAGACATGTCGCCGCTAACATAGGAATAATACTTCCTCCAACCACATAAAAATAGTATCAAATAATGAAAACATCTTAATGCATCAATGAAACTTCTATCTCAAATAAAACCAAATACATAGACATTGATACTTCAAAGAACAAATAAATATCATAACTCTAGCATACTACACAACAATTTAAAATTCACATTGAAGCAGTAATGTTTACCTTCGCTAGTCATCTATCTCAAAATACTTAGATAGGATCCAGCTGCGGCATTGTTCAAATTGTACTTGAGTTAAAGTCATACTCTTTCCAGTACTTAGAGGCATCTCATCTGCAAACTCATAGTCATCATCTAAAAAAGCCCGTCGAGTATGTTTATGAGTACCATCACCATCATCTGACATGCCATCCATAAGAAATAAGCTAGCTTATCGCAACGAATAACCTCTCTCAATGCATCCCTCAATGTACCTTTTATTGCGCACCAACCCTTTAAATCCTTTCATTAACCTACAAAGAATAGTAAAGTGTAGAAGCTGTCAAGGCCTTATCAAGCATGATTCTTATACTAAGTTGTCAACTTCATAAAATTTCAGAAGAAAAAAACTTCAAATATAAACTTTCTTAATCAAAGTATCTTACACTCAGCACCTGACATTCCATATAACATTCTCAAATTCAATTTAATCTATAAAGAAAGGGTTTGTACCCTCCATATCAGCACTAGCATAACACACATAGTAAGATGTTAAAAGACACAACCTTTCAATAATGAGAACTAACAGTTCCACTCCTTTTTATGGTTACCATTGGATTTTTATACTACTGTGTTAGTCCAATCATGCATTTAACAACTGAGTTCCACTAAATAATTACAACACTAGAAATTTCTAATAAGGACATCACGGATTCGCAAATAGTATATTCACGAAATAAAGTCATCCTCTAGCATAAAATAAATTAATCACGACAGCACAATAAACAAAATTGCTAAACAGGGGAAATAGTCAAGTGGGAAATTTACCTCTCAAAGGGGTACATCCACCTAAATCTGACCGGACCGTAGATTTAAGCTTCATCTGCCAGATGAATCATCAGGTGGATACTAATGACAAAAAAGGATGGGGGAAAGTATTTTTCTAGAACACACATCGCTTCCACCAAACTAGCTTTAGCTTGTAAAAGATGCCCTCTGTTAATAACCTTCGCACATAAGATATTGAAAAATAAACTAATCCGGAGAAGAGCAACTCGCAGATCTTCAGGAAATGAAGTTGCAATATGAACAAGCAGTGGAAACAAAGACTGCATCATAACATGGTAATCATGAGACTTTAAATTCTTCAACTCCGGTGGATTTATACCAACGTTGTTGCGAAGATTGGAACAGAAATTTGAAGGCACCCTTAAATTCTTCAAAACTGTACATAAAGCAACTTTTTCATCCTTTGTTAAGGCAAAAGACCCATCTTCTATTGTTGTCTTGCCCGTGTAGTCATCCTCTTTCAACCATAACTGCTTTTTAATCCCCATAGCTTCCATATCTTTACGTGCATTAAGACCATCTTTTGACTTACTATTTCCCAATACAATATTAACAATGTGCTCAGTTATATTCTTCTCGGTATGCATCACATCTATACAGTGACGAACTGTGTTCGCTCCCCAATACGGCAAATCATAAAGAATAGACCTTAGAGAAAATAAAGAGTGATCGGAAATTTCTTCATCAGAATACCCTTCAGTCCCTCTTTTACGTTTATTTGATGATGGTTTTACTTTACCCTGTTTGCTTTTCAAATTAGCTACCATCTCTTGAACTTGCAATCCTGGTAGTGGCCATGTATCTTTACCATGCTCAACTCCTCCATTGAAGTTTGTTTTATCATCTCTAAACTTGTGTTTCGTTGGCAGCCATCTTCGATGTCCCATATAACACAACTTCTTACTATATGGCAGCCACTCAACATCTGTTTCTTCTCCACAACTTGGACAAGCAAAATACCCATGAGTTACACATCCAGAAAGAGTCCCTAATGCTGGAAAATCATGAATTGCCCATAAAAACCTAGCTCTCATCAGAAATTCAGAACCGGTGAAGCTGTCGAAAGTCATAACAGGGCGGTTCTTGACATACAGGACACTTCAACAATGAACTCTTATCCTTCCAATAGAGTATACAATCATTCACGCAAGCATCGTAGGTTACATAATCCATCCCCAACTCTTGAATTATCTTCTTGACATCTGGAAACTTACTTGGCAGGGTGTTTTCTTCGGGAAGCAACTCTTTCATCAATTCTAACATTGCAGTCATACCATTATCTGAAATTGCATACTGAGTCTTTATGTTGTTCACCATTATCGCTACATACAACGCCGACTTTCCTTTAGGACACGAAGGATACAATGGTACTCTTGCTCGCTCGGCCGCTGATAACTTTTTTTTACAACACTCCTTGGTCCCAACATTCTCATCCACATCCACATTTGTTGTAACATTCTCATCCACATCCACACCTGCTGTAACATTCTCATCCACATCAACTCCTGCTGTGACATTCACATCCATATCCATAGCAGATGTAACATTCCCATCCACATCCAAACCTACTGTAACATTCCCATCCATACCTGCTGCAGTGTTATCCCTATGTCATGATCGTGCTTCTACCGAACTTTCACCATGATGACGCCATGTTGTATACGTCAAACAAATACCATATTTGAGCAAATGCAATGATATCTCACTAAGTGAAACTGAACCTTTTCCATTCATACAATTTCGACAAGGACATGAAAATAAAACCCTCCCACCACCATTATTCTTGGAAAACTGTATAAATGACCTCACACCTTGTATGTATTCACCAGACTTACGGTCACACTTCATCCATTTCTTGTTCTCATCAGATGACATATTACCCTTCAAAATAGACTTTATAGGATCAAACCAAGTACTTATTCCTAGTGGTGGGTTCGCCGAAGCCCTCATGAAAACGACAGAAACATCCTCTCAACGAGGAGAGGATGAGCTACAAGTAGTTCATAGAAAACAGAGTTCATACATATGGTATGCAAGTTTTGTAACATTGTCTCAATTAACTGACTCACATCACAATTTTTTAATGATGTTATATTTGAAGGTGAATATATTTCTACAGATGGACAAAAACAGACGATTATGTTCAAATAATGTACGTAGTCCTAGTGATAGGGTTGTCGAAGCCCTGGCCGAATAATTTCACATGCTAGTTTACATAAAACACCATAATCTTAACATGCTATAAAGAAAAAAATTAATTCATACTAATTGAAACCCTAAAACTGAAATTAAACAAATCAATTCATACTAATTGAAAACCTAACAATAAAAGTAAAAAAAAATCAATTCATACTAATTGAAATTAAACAAATCAATTCTTATACCTTCAACTTCAGCTCTTTGGAGTTTTTCAAAGTTCTTCAGTCTTTCAAACCCTAACATGAAATCAGAATATCAGATTCACATTTATCAAAATACTTTTGCACCCAAAATGCACCGAAAAAAGTAAATCTTATTCAAATAAGTTAATTATATATACTTTTGCACCTAACAATTAGTTCTGGAATGTAATTTAATTATATATATCAACAACTAAAAAATGAATTCAAATTTAGTTCATAAATCGGGATTACTGCAATCCTAACAAATATATGCTATAATGTCCAAATACACCATTCTAACAAGTCAAATTGTATGACTACAAATATCACAGTAACAAAAATTGGTCAGGTGCTAAGATTATCATTATTATTTTATAGGGGGTGTAATTCAATACAAATATCTATTGATCTTAACAGGTCAAATTCAGGAAAAGCAACTGCGTCCATGTAGTATGCAAAAAAATGGATGATGATTCCAAACCCTCATCCTGCTTGACTCTTAGACACGAAAAAATTATATATAGGTGAGATGGATAAGTCAATTGGATGAAACAAGTAACAAAAGTATCTCTGCTTATTCCGCCGAATTAGTATCATCATCATATAAACTAATAACTATACCGTATTAAGATTTATGAAAACCACATGGAAAACTTTCAATCCCCCAGAAGTAGCAAATAAATTTCAGTTCATAAACTGGGTTGTGTGGCATACCAAAACACGATATGCAAATGACAATGTTTAAAATAGATGTATTACTTTGAGGACCACTTGCAAGAGATGAGCCTACCGGAATCTCAATAACTTAAAATGGTACCAATAATAATAGGATTATGTAGTAAAATAGGTATTCAAGAACAGTAGAAACAACAATAACTGTTTAGTTGAACCAAGATATTTTTGCATGCTTATATACACTATTGAACCATGAGGAACTTTAGATATCTAGCATATACATTACATTTTCTGATAACCGTCCACCTCACACAAGTTCTTGGAGTTAAATTGTTGGTGGACCTCATTCTTGGCAAGTCACACAATGATAAACATAAAGAGGAAGTAAGGATGTAAAACCTTGGTCCTAAACATGCATCCTTTATCCACTATCATCTGACCTTAATAAACATTACTGACCACCACACAACACTATTATTAATTTAAGTAACCAAACTAATTAGTTAGCAGCTGCATACACCCATGTCATTGATTATTAACACTAACCCCAAAACAAGATAAAACAAAGCAATACCATCTCATCCCAGCACAAAGGGTCAGAAGTCTATGACCACCTTGTTGAATATTTTAAAATGGTTAAATAAGCAACTAACAAGGCATCAACAATGGCAAACAAACTATTCGTCCATTTCATATGAAAAGTAAGAGTTCAAATTACCAACTATAACGAGCTGGATTTATACACTCTGCACCAGTACTGGCATGAGACACACTACCTTGAAATCCATTTCATTAATGGAAGGCATGCATAGTTAGGCAGGTTCAACATATATATATATACTAACAGGGTATGGCAATATTGGTCATGATACAGTAGTTGTATTTGTTGATGTAAAATTAATGGTTTATGCTGCTACGCAAATTATTTTATGTCTACTAAATTTGTATCCTAATTTTATGTTCTGCGTCTCTTCAGATGCCATCTAGTCTCTATCCGTAAAGTCTTCTCATAGTTTCCTTTTCATAGGAACTTCTCGATTTTGATAGACTTTCATGTATGTGCCAAAATTCCTACCTTACCTTGTTTTAGAATTTACATCAGAAATTATTCCTTGGATAGCATATGATTTCAGGGAATTTAAATGCTCATCTTATAGATTATCAAATCAGCCAAAGCTCACAAACAAATCAAGGAATAATTGCTCAAATTAATAAACAAACATCATGATTGAAAATTCACAACACAGTTTTTGAATGATGGTATATTTGCAGATAAAGCGAAAAATCGTCGAATAAGTAAAAATTGTTGCTTCAGTATCCTTACATTACAAACCAAGTATATGTTTAGTTTCTACAGATGGACATTTAGTACTTTTCACTGGAAAAACTAGGTCATTTTCAGAACCATTCAACTACTGTATCACCAATGTAACTTCAACAAATCAAAAATCTAAACATGCTAGTTTATAGAAACAAACAAATAAAACACCCTAATTCTTAAGAGTTGATTATATCAGTTAGTATATATCCTTCAAATCCTAAAACTTGATTTAACATATGATAAAACAAATACCTTCAAAGTTCTTCAGCTCTTCAACAGATAAAACCCTGAAATAAGAGAAAGAAATCGTATCAGATTTATATCAGATAAAAATAAACCTAAAACGAAATCAGAAATAGAAATCACAATAGATTTATCAGATGGAAAAACCCTAAAATTAAAAACCCCCATGAAAAAATAGATGATGATTGAATGAATAATAATAAAAAAAACTTACGATTGAAATAACAGATCGAAAAATGTCTTTGATAAATTTCTGGTATCTTCTGCGGAGGCAACGAGATGAGAAACGAAGAGAGAAAGAGAAAGTGAAAAAAATGTAATGAGTGTACTCGATGAAACCCTTATCTCTTCACGAGCTTATCTCTTCAGGGGAGGAATAATACTCTAGCTTAGTGAACTTGGGTGGAAAAAGGGGGCACACGGCTGAATGGCACACGCGCAATAATATCTGTTACCGGCTCTAGTGTCACCAAGCGTGTGACTGACACACGTAAAAAATTAGCATGTTACTATTCGTAACAGTTTCCCCCTATTACGAATCTGGAAAAAATTTCGTAAAGGCTCCTCCCTGTTACGTCTAGGTTGTAACGACCATTTGTAACATAAAAGTTTGTAACGGCTGCTGGGCCGTTACAAAATTTAGTTGCAATTCGGGGAAAATGGTGTAGTGAGATAAAATAAAAGTTATTAGAGCTACCCTTATTTGGTTTCAATTATGTTCGGGTTTGGAAATCAACCCATCTAAAAGCTCTGCAATCAGCATTGGGAACACTTCTTGTAATGAGATAGTAAATCTAATCTTGGGTTGCTCCATCGAAGAACTGCCAATTAACTACCTTGGTATGCCTACAGGGGGATCTTATAGAAGCAAATTCATATGGGATATTGTTATTGAAAGGACCGAAAAAAGACTACAAGGATGGAGCTCGAAGTTCTTAACTTATGGAGGGAGGCTTGTACAAATTCAGAATGTGTTAAGTTCACTGGCCATTTACTTGATGTCAGTTTATTCAATACCAAAATCAGTATCGAAAAAGCTAAATGGGATTATGAGAAGGTAGTTGTGGAATATCACAGACTCTAATAGAAAATACCCACTGGTTGTGTGGAACAAATGTTGTCAAAGCAAAGAGAGGGGAGGTCTTGGGATTCGGGATTTGAACATCACTAATGATGCTCTGCTGTGCAAGTGGTTGTGGAGATACCAAGAGGAACCAGAGGCACAAAGCAGAAGTACGGCAGCGGAATTTGGCGAGGGGTCACAAACCGAATGGATAGTTTTTTATAAAGGAATCATTTTCACAGTGGGTAAAGGGAATAAAACAAGGTTTTGGGAAGACCAGTGGTTGGGTGATATGCCTTTGAAGATAGCTTTTCCCAATCTTTATAATGTCTCTCGGAAGAAGAACAATGTTGTTAGCCAATTTTACTTTCGCGATCAGGAAAGGCATTCAAATTGGAATCTGGACTTGAGAAGGAGATTATCAGATGTTGAGATTGCAGAGGCAGGGGATCTATCGCACAAGTTGCAAAATGTGACTTTAAATGAAGACAAGACCGGAGAAATTGGAAGTGGACAGCTGATGGTGCATTACGGTACGTTCGTGCTATTTATCTCTACTTCCTCCGTCCTCTTTCGTTGATTTACCCCACAAGAATGTTTGGAACAATAATTGATGTGCTTGGGAACGACACACAAAAGACTTGCAAGTATACAAGGTCAAGTTTTAGTATAAAGAGTAAGCAAGGGATTAGTCCACAGGGAGTGGGAGCATACAAGAAATTTTCCTAAGCTAGCAATGGAGACAAGGCACTATGGCAGTGAGCAAGGCAAAGTAATATGGCAATTGCAAAGAACCAAAACAGTTAACAAAGCAAAGATGACAAAACAGCATGGACCAAGGGCAGGGGTGAGTTTGTGCACTGATTTCAACGCACAACAGGCTTCAAAATACAAGAAATAAACAACAAGATAGCTAAGAAATTTAGTTGAGCAGGGAGCAAAATAAGACTGAAATTGTAAGTGACTGAAATAAGGTATTGTGGTCTAAGCTAAGGCTTAGAGTCCACCTTTGTGTCCTAGCCAAACAATATGATCCTAGGTTGAGTTGAATATCCTATGCATACATTAGAATGGGAGGAAAATCAGCTTGCTCACTGATATGCCCCTAGTATTGACTGTCTTTTGACAACACAGTCAATCACAGGCATATCAGAGCACTGACTTCTTCCCATTGCTCAAGCAAGACAAGCATTAAGACGACTATCCTAGCAATTCATCATTTAACAGTGCACTAGGATTCATCTGAGCCTTAGCTAGTGCAACTTAGCTCATGCTAATCTTGTGAACAACAATAAACATCATACAAGATAATTCAAACAACACACACATAACATTCAACTGTCAACTGTGATAAAGAGAACTGGAATTGAAATTATAATGGAAAATGTCTTTAATCGTCTACTGGCTAGTCCAGCGATGGTTACAACACACACCCACACCTTCTAATTATACCCAGAATTCAAAATTAGGGTTTACAATGTTTTCCCCCAAATTCTCAAAATTAGGGTTAGATATTTACCTAATTTGATGTGACAAATCACTCAAAACGGTCGACCCATTTCTTCTCTGCCTCTTCTGGTCCTTCTATGCCTTCAATTGACGCCTATGCTGCTCTAATTGTTCCCTAGTTCGAGTTATTTTAATCACCCCAAAACCTAGGGTTTCAGTGGTTGTGAGATGGGGAAAATAACTAGGCTAGGGAGATGGGTTTGAGGTAGGGGAGGTGATGGTGGTTCGTACGGAGTGGCAAGGCATGGTGGTGGTGGCGCAGAGGGTGAGGAGATGGAGTTGCAGAGCTCTGTTGGGGGATGGTTGTTGCAGAGGATTTGGGGAGGAGAGAGCTCGATGGATAATGAGATTAGGGTCTGTTTGTTTGGGGTGTAGGTGTTCGGTTGCTAGGGTGTGAAGCGGGGATAGCGAACTTTGATGAACATCGAGTAAAGAGCGTTGGATGATCCCATATAGATTGAATCGAACGGCTACGATGGAGAGGTATGTAGCGACCGTTGGATTATGAGATACAACAAAATTGACGGCTTCAAATGGAGTTAGGTACTATGGTGTTTGACAGGAGCTTCGGATTTTGATGCACAATGATGAGGCGACCGTTGGATGACAAGATGGATCCAATCTGACGGCTCTCATGGAAATGGGTATGGATAAAGGAAATGGATTTGGGTAAGGGTTTTGGGCCTTGGGTATGCCAAGCCCATATCTTCTTTAAGAACAATTCTTCCTCTTCAAGCCCACTTCTCGTTGATCCGGCTCTTGCAAACATCATTCTTCGCTTCCTCCTAGCGAGAGTCTTTGCCGTTCCTTTGCTCTTTTCGCTCAGTGAGATAACCAGGCTTTATTTAGTACCTAAAAATGCAAAATTAATTAAGAAAAGTATTTATTCTTGAAAACAACGAAAATACAGAATATGGGATAAAATGTAGAATTAATGCACAAAAGATGAGCTAAATGCCAACAAAAAGATATAGAAATATGCACTTTTTAGCACTCATCAAATACCCCCAAACCTGAATTTTACTTGTCCTCAAGTAAAACAAAACTAAGGAAATCCTACCTATACCACTGTCGCTGGTCTCTCGAATGCATTTAGCGTATGCACTAATCCTTTTAAACCACTAAGTGTCCCTAGTGGACGAGTTGAAGTCTCGTGAAGGTTTGCTTAGAACGTACCTACAAAGTTCTAGGTCAAAATATAAGCTCAGATTCCATCAAATGTGACATGTGCAAAACAGTTAAGCTCACAGCAAAATGGAGATGTCAATCTAGCTATCAAAGGCACAATCCTAGCACTGATAACAAAAAAAAGACATGTGATAAGAGTGTAAAGTGTATCTACACATGTGTAAAGAAAGATTTGAAGTTATGACTACTAATCACCAAGAGATAGTTTCTCAGGCTAAGAACTGAGGTCGAAATCTAGCTAGCTGTCCGGACTTTACGAGAATTGTGAATGAGTTGGAGGTATTTCACAATTACTCGCGTTGTACATCAATGGCATACACCCTCCTTGCTTATTACAATGAAACAACAAAATGACTCTTATTTACATTGACTATTCTCTTTTTATTTTTGGAACAAGAGATGATGGAATTGATAAATACTTGATTTTTTTGTTTTTTTTTTGTTTTTTTTTTTTTTGAACAAGGAAACACTTTTGATACATAACAAAAAGAAACAAAAGATTACATGACACTTTGCAAGAGGTAGCCCTTTTTGATGCACCCAGTTAAATTCGATGGTTGTCTTTCTTAATGTAACCTCCACCTTCTATCCCAACCAACCAAAGAACAAGCTAGTCAAGTTTCGTTCAGTATTCTAAAGTGATTGTCAATCGTAACTTCCTATCAAACACCTTGAAGATCGAGGCCATACATGTATTGGTAGATCGTGCGCGTGCAAATTTCTTATCACTATGTGAATTGTGCTAGAATCAGGGTGCCTAAATATCTAGACTAAGACTTGATAGACGCATTTATGTGTCTATTTTCATCTCTTTTGTGTATTTTGTTAGTACCCATTTTTGCTTATTGTGGTGTTTTTATGTTTGTTTAGGTGTTTTTGGAGAAATACCCCTTGTGTAGAAAGAGTTGCTCAATAAGTAATGTTTTACACCCCGGAGAAATGCACTGAAAGGCACCCCAGAAATGCACCGGAAACGTCCCAGAAATGTACCGGAGGATCCCAGAAAAATTATCATTTCCACCCCAAAATTACTATTTCCACCCAAATTACTATTCGCACCCCAGCACTCTGGATAAGGGGCACCTTCTTCTCAAATTCAAATAAACTTTTTGGCGGGAAAATTGGTTCATCAACTGGCAGAATTTCAATCGACAAAATGAAGGTGTTGTGGTGCGATTCAATGGCTCAAACTTGGTAAGAAGATGTGATATAGGATAAGGAACACGTTTTGGGCTTTTGGTTCGATCAAATTTGGCCATAATTAGCTGTACAATTCACGGAAGCAAAACAGGGAAACACGGGTTGGACACGGGATTGGAGAAGATTTGAGCGTGTTCTTCTCATGCATGAGGGCTCTAGAAACGTTTTGGGTCGTGTTTAAGCACTTATAGAGTGACCAGGATGGAAATCTATGCGTACCAGAGCAAGAATGGAAAGAAAATATTCCCAAGAATATTTTTCTTTACTGCCGAGTTAAAGAGAATTATATGGAGTAATTGAGGGAGATTCAACGAGCTGTATGTGTATAAATATGTTCCCTGGGAGTACTAGAGAGGCTGTCGAGAGTTGGGAGAATAGAGGAGAGCCACAGACGCAGAAATCAAGAGTTGATCAAACTCTGCTGCTGCTGCTGCTGCTGCTGATGAAGAACACCAAGAACACGAAGAACGGACTCGCAGTAGCAGTCGTTTATCAACAGTGGAAATGACTCACGTCCGTGGGTCGTAGGTGTGGGTCGTAGCATTTCAGCGACAACAGCACCTCAGCTTTGTCGTTCATTTTGGACGCCTTCTGTGGGTCGCAGAATCCTGTTTTAGAACATTTACTTATCTTTCTCTTTATTGTAAACATCAATTGAGCTTAATAAAATATTTTGAGAGGTTTTCCAACATGATGAGTTAATTCCCTCGTAACCAAGACAATGGAGGAAGCTATTCACGCAACATAAATGGGTAACTATTTCATTTAATTATATAATTCACCTAATCGCTGCTTTTGCAGAGTTTTAAATTGTTTGAATGATTGTCTTAATTATTTGTTATTCAGTTTGATAGGTTATGCTTGGTTTAATCTCTTGATAATCTATGCTTAAGGTTTACAAATAATGTTTGAGAATTTGTATGATTGATAGTGAATTAAAGATAAAAGAGGACTTAAGAATTGAATAGAGTTTTGAAATATTTATCATTCAATCTTGCGTAGTAGTGGAATCTAGTGTCTTGGTTACCTCTCGCCCAAAATTGTTAATATTTTGTATATATATTTTTATAAGTCTAAAAAAATCCTTTACCTTCACAAGTCTTAGAGTTCGAACCTTTATTACTACAACCCATGAAAAATCTTTAATCAGTGATATATGGGAGGGCGTCTGCCCTAATTGGGTGAAAATCCAAAAACCGTGCACTTATTTGGATATTTTAATATTTTTTAACTAAAAAACTATTAAAACGAGATTGGTAGTTCAAAATAACCGCGTCAAGCGTTCTCCTCGTCATAAGGTTTCCAGCGAGTCATCACTTGCCCGGATCGGACTTGGCACGAGGAAGTAACGGGCGTTAGATGGATCGAGCCAATACATTGGAGACGTGTTAAGTAGTAAAATTGGTGAGAAACTTTCAGCAATCGATCATACCAGCACTAATGCACCAGAACCCATCAGAACTCTGCAGTTAAGCGTGCTTGGGCGAGAGTAGTACTAAGATGGGTGACCTCTTGGGAAGTCCTCGTGTTGATTGCCTTTTTTATTTATTTTTACTTTTTTTTTCGCCGGTTATTCTTATGAAGGCTAGTGACTAGTTAGAAAGCGGGTTGCACGAGATAAGATGGATTTTTTTATCTCGTGATATATGGGAGGGCGTCTGCCCTAATTGGGTGAAAATCCAAAAACCGTGCATTTATTTGGATATTTTAATATTTTTTAACTAAAAAACTATTAAAACGAGATTAGTAGTTCAAAATAACCGCGTCAAGCGTTCTCCTCGTCATAAGGTTTCCAGCGAGTCATCACTTGGCCGGATCGGACTTGCCACGAGGAAGTAACGGGCGTTAGATGGATCGAGCCAATACATTGGAGACGTGTTAAGTAGTAAAATTGGTGAGAAACTTTCAGCAATCGATCATACCAGCACTAATGCACCAGAACCCATCAGAACTCTGCAGTTAAGCGTGCTTGGGCGAGAGTAGTACTAAGATGGGTGACCTCTTGGGAAGTCCTCGTGTTGATTGCCTTTTTTATTTATTTTTACTTTTTTTTTCGCCGGTTATTCTTATGAAGGCTAGTGACTAGTTAGAAAGCGGGTTGCACGAGATAAGATGGATTTTTTATCTCGTGATATATGGGAGGGCGTCTGCCCTAATTGGGTGAAAATCCAAAAACCGTGCATTTATTTGGATATTTTAATATTTTTTAACTAAAAAACTATTAAAACGAGATTAGTAGTTCAAAATAACCGCGTCAAGCGTTCTCCTCGTCATAAGGTTTCCAGCGAGTCATCACTTGCCCGGATCGGACTTGCCACGAGGATGTAACGGGCGTTAGATGGATCGAGCCAATACATTGGAGACGTGTTAAGTAGTAAAATTAGTGAGAAACTTTCAGCAATCGATCATACCAGCACTAATGCACCAGAACCCATCAGAACTCTGCAGTTAAGCGTGCTTGGGCGAGAGTAGTACTAAGATGGGTGACCTCTTGGGAAGTCCTCGTGTTGATTGCCTTTTTTATTTATTTTTACTTTTTTTTTCGCCGGTTATTCTTATGAAGGCTAGTGACTAGTTAGAAAGCGGGTTGCACGAGATAAGATGGATTTTTTTATCTCGTGATATATGGGAGGGCGTCTGCTCTAATTGAGTGAAAATCCAAAAACCGTGCATTTATTTGGATATTTTAATATTTTTTAACTAAAAAACTATTAAAACGAGATTAGTACTTCAAAATAACCGCGTCAAGCGTTCTCCTCGTCATAAGGTTTCCAGCGAGTCATCACTTGCCCGAATCGGACTTGCCACGAGGAAGTAACGGGCGTTATATGGATCGAGCCAATACATTGGAGACGTGTTAAGTAGTAAAATTGGTGAGAAACTTTCAGCAATCGATCATACCAGCACTAATGCACCAGAACCCATCAGAACTCTGCAGTTAAGCGTGCTTGGGCGAGAGTAGTACTAAGATGGGTGACCTCTTGGGAAGTCCTCGTGTTGATTGCATTTTTTTATTTATTTTTACTTTTTTTTTCGCCGGTTATTCTTATGAAGGCTAGTGACTAGTTAGAAAGCGGGTTGCACGAGATAAGATGGATTTTTTATCTCGTGATATATGGGAGGGCGTCTGCCCTAATTGGGTGAAAATCCAAAAACCGTGCATTTATTTGGATATTTTAATATTTTTTAACTAAAAAACTATTAAAACGAGATTAGTAGTTCAAAATAACCGCGTCAAGCGTTCTCCTCGTCATAAGGTTTCCAGCGAGTCATCACTTGCCCGGATCGGACTTTCCACGAGGAAGTAACGGGCGTTAGATGGATCGAGCCAATACATTGGAGACGTGTTAAGTAGTAAAATTGGTGAGAAACTTTCAGCAATCGATCATACCAGCACTAATGCACCAGAACCCATCAGAACTCTGCAGTTAAGCGTGCTTGGGCGAGAGTAGTACTAAGATGGGTGACCTCTTGGGAAGTCCTCGTGTTGATTGCCTTTTTTATTTATTTTTACTTTTTTTTCGCCGGTTATTCTTATGAAGGCTAGTGACTAGTTAGAAAGCGGGTTGCACGAGATAAGATGGATTTTTTTATCTCGTGATATATGGGAGGGCGTCTGCCCTAATTGGGTGAAAATCCAAAAACCGTGCATTTATTTGGATATTTTAATATTTTTTAACTAAAAAACTATTAAAACGAGATTAGTAGTTCAAAATAACCGCGTCAAGCGTTCTCCTCGTCATAAGGTTTCCAGCGAGTCATCACTTGCCCGGATCGGACTTGCCACGAGGAAGTAATGGGCGTTAGATGGATCGAGCCAATACATTGGAGACGTGTTAAGTAGTAAAATTGGTGAGAAACTTTCAGCAATCGATCATACCAGCACTAATGCACCAGAACCCATCAGAACTCTGCAGTTAAGCGTGCTTGGGCGAGAGTAGTACTAAGATGGGTGACCTCTTGGGAAGTCCTCGTGTTGATTGCCTTTTTTATTTATTTTTACTTTTTTTGTCGCCGGTTATTCTTATGAAGGCTAGTGACTAGTTAGAAAGCGGGTTGCACGAGATAAGATGGATTTTTTTATCTCGTGATATATGGGAGGGCGTCTGCCCTAATTGGGTGAAAATCCAAAAACCGTGCATTTATTTGGATATTTTAATATTTTTTAACTAAAAAACTATTAAAACGAGATTAGTAGTTCAAAATAACCGCGTCAAGCGTTCTCCTCGTCATAAGGTTTCCAGCGAGTCATCACTTGCCCGGATCGGACTTGCCCCGAGGAAGTAACGGGCGTTAGATGGATCGAGCCAATACATTGGAGACGTGTTAAGTAGTAAAATTGGTGAGAAACTTTCAGCAATCGATCATACCAGCACTAATGCACCAGAACCCATCAGAACTCTGCAGTTAAGCGTGCTTGGGCGAGAGTAGTACTAAGATGGGTGACATCTTGGGAAGTCCTCGTGTTGATTGCCTTTTTTATTTATTTTTACTTTTTTTGTCGCCGGTTATTCTTATGAAGGCTAGTGACTAGTTAGAAAGCGGGTTGCACGAGATAAGATGGATTTTTTTATCTCGTGATATATGGGAGGGCGTCTGCCCTAATTGGGTGAAAATCCAAAAACCGTGCATTTATTTGGATATTTTAATATTTTTTAACTAAAAAACTATTAAAACGAGATTAGTAGTTCAAAATAACCGCGTCAAGCGTTCTCCTCGTCATAAGGTTTCCAGCGAGTCATCACTTGCCCGGATCGGACTTGCCACGAGGAAGTAACGGGCGTTAGATGGATCGAGCCAATACATTGGAGACGTGTTAAGTAGTAAAATTGGTGAGAAACTTTCAGCAATCGATCATACCAGCACTAATGCACCAGAACCCATCAGAACTCTGCAGTTAAGCGTGCTTGGGAGAGAGTAGTACTAAGATGGGTGACCTCTTGGGAAGTCCTCGTGTTGATTGCCTTTTTTTATATATTTTTACTTTTTTTTTCGCCGGTTATTCTTATGAAGGCTAGTGACTAGTTAGAAAGCGGGTTGCACGAGATAAGATGGATTTTTTATCTCGTGATATATGGGAGGGCGTCTGCCCTAATTGGGTGAAAATCCAAAAACCGTGCATTTATTTGGATATTTTAATATTTTTTAACTAAAAAACTATTAAAACGAGATTAGTAGTTCAAAATAACCGCGTCAAGCGTTCTCCTCGTCATAAGGTTTCCAGCGAGTCATCACTTGCCCGGATCGGACTTGCCACGAGGAAGTAACGGGCGTTAGATGGATCGAGCCAATACATTGGAGACGTGTTAAGTAGTAAAATTGGTGAGAAACTTTCAGCAATTGATCATACCAGCACTAATGCACCAGAACCCATCAGAACTCTGCAGTTAAGCGTGCTTGGGCGAGAGTAGTTCTAAGATGGGTGACCTCTTGGGAAGTCCTCGTGTTGATTGCCTTTTTTATTTATTTTTACTTTTTTTTTCGCCGGTTATTCTTATGAAGGCTAGTGACTAGTTAGAAAGCGGGTTGCACGAGATAAGATGGATTTTTTATCTCGTGATATATGGGAGGGCGTCTGCCCTAATTGGGTGAAAATCCAAAAACCGTGCATTTATTTGGATATTTTAATATTTTTTAACTAAAAAACTATTAAAACGAGATTAGTAGTTCAAAATAACCGCGTCAAGCGTTCTCCTCGTCATAAGGTTTCCAGCGAGTCATCACTTGCCCGGATCGGACTTGCCACGAGGAAGTAACGGGCGTTAGATGGATCGAGCCAATACATTGGAGACGTGTTAAGTAGTAAAATTGGTGACAAACTTTCAGCAATCGATCATACCAGCACTTATGCATCAGAACCCATCAGAACTCTGCAGTTAAGCGTGCTTGGGCGAGAGTAGTACTAAGATGGGTGACCTCTTGGGAAGTCCTCGTGTTGATTGCCTTTTTTATATATTTTTACTTTTTTTTTTCGCCCGTTATTCTTATGAAGGCTAGTGACTAGTTAGAAAGCGGGTTGCACGAGATAAGATGGATTTTTTATCTCGTGATATATGGGAGGGCGTCTGCCCTAATTGGGTGAAAATCCAAAAACCGTGCATTTATTTGGATATTTTAATATTTTTTAACTAAAAAACTACTAAAACGAGATTAGTAGTTCAAAATAACCGCGTCAAGCGTTCTCCTCGTCATAAGGTTTCCAGCGAGTCATCACTTGCCCGGATCGGACTTTCCACGAGGAAGTAACGGGCGTTAGATGGATCGAGCCAATACATTGGAGACGTGTTAAGTAGTAAAATTGGTGAGAAACTTTCAGCAATCGATCATACCAGCACTAATGCACCAGAACCCATCAGAACTCTGCAGATAAGCGTGCTTGGGCGAGAGTAGTACTAAGATGGGTGACCTCTTGGGAAGTCCTCGTGTTGATTGCCTTTTTTATTTATTTTTACTTTTTTTTTCGCCGGTTATTCTTATGAAGACTAGTGACTAGTTAGAAAGCGGGTTGCACGAGATAAGATGGATTTTTTATCTCGTGATATATGGGAGGGCGTCTGCCCTAATTGGGTGAAAATCCAAAAACCGTGCATTTATTTGGATATTTTAATATTTTTTAACTAAAAAACTATTAAAACGAGATTAGTAGTTCAAAATAACCGCGTCAAGCGTTCTCCTCGTCATAAGGTTTCCAGCGAGTCATCACTTGCCCGGATCGGACTTGCCACGAGGAAGTAACGGTCGTTAGATGGATCGAGCCAATACATTGGAGACGTGTTAAGTAGTAAAATTGGTGAGAAACTTTCAGCAATCGATCATACCAGCACTAATGCACCAGAACCCATCAGAACTCTGCAGTTAAGCGTGCTTGGGCGAGAGTAGTACTAAGATGGGTGACCTCTTGGAAAGTCCTCGTGTTGATTGCCTTTTTAATCTTTTTTACTTTTTTTTTTCGCCGGTTTTTCTTATGAAGGCTAGTGACTAGTTAGAAAGCGGGTTACACGAGATAAGATGGAATTTTTATCTCGTGATATATGGGAGGGCGTCTGCCCTAATTGGGGGAAAATTCAAAAACCGTGCGTTTGTTTGGATATTTTAATATTTTTTTTAACTAAAAAACTATTAAAAAATACATGTTTTTTTATCTCGTGTGCGTTTATTAGGATATTTTAATATTTTTTAACTAAAAAACTATTAAAACGAGATTAGTTGTTCAAAATAACCGCGTCAAGCGTTATCCTCGTCATAAGGTTTCCAGCGAGTCATCACTTGCCCGGATCGGACTTGCCACGAGGAAGTAACGGGCGTTAGATGGATCGAGCCAATACATTGGAGACGTGTTAAGTAGTAAAATTGGTGAGAAACTTTCAGCAATCGATCATACCAGCACTAATGCACCAGAACCCATCATAACTCTGCAGTTAAGCGTGCTTGGGCGAGAGTAGTACTAAGATGGGTGACCTCTTGGGAAGTCCTCGTGTTGATTGCCTTTTTTTTATCTTTTTTACTTTTTTTTTCCGCCGGTTTTTCTTATGAAGGCTAGTGACTAGTTAGAAAGCGGGTTACACGAGATAAGATGGAATTTTTATCTCGTGATATATGGGAGGGCGTCTTCCCTAATTGGGTGAAAATTCAAAAACCGTGCGTTTGTTTGGATATTTTAATATTTTTTTTAACTAAAAAACTATTAAAAAATACATGTTTTTTTATCTCGTGTGCGTTTATTAGGATATTTTAATATTTTTTAACTAAAAAACTATCAAAACGAGATTAGTTGTTCAAAATAACCGCGTCAAGCGTTATCCTCGTCATAAGGTTTCCAGCGAGTCATCACTTGCCCGGATCGGACTTGCCACGAGGAAGTAACGGGCGTTAGATGGATCGAGCCAATACATTGGAGACGTGTTAAGTAGTAAAATTGGTGAGAAACTTTTAGCAATCGATCATACCAGCACTAATGCACCAGAACCCATCAGAACTCTGCAGTTAAGCGTGCTTGGGCGAGAGTAGTACTAAGATGGGTGACCTCTTGGGAAGTCCTCGTGTTGATTGCCTTTTTTATCTTTTTTACTTTTTTTTTTCACCGGTTTTTCTTATGAAGGCTAGTGACTAGTTAGAAAGCGGGTTACACGAGATAAGATGGAATTTTTATCTCGTGATATATGGGAGGGCGTCTGCCCTAATTGGGTGAAAATTCAAAAACCGTGCGTTTGTTTGGATATTTTAATATTTTTTTTAACTAAAAAACTATTAAAAAATACATGTTTTTTTATCTCGTGTGCGTTTATTAGGATATTTTAATATTTTTTAACTAAAAAACTATTAAAACGAGATTAGTTGTTCAAAATAACCGCGTCAAGCGTTATCCTCGTCATAAGGTTTCCAGCGAGTCATCACTTGCCCGGATCGGACTTGCCACGAGGAAGTAACGGGCGTTAGATGGATCGAGCCAATACATTGGAGACGTGTTAAGTAGTAAAATTGGTGAGAAACTTTCAGCAATCGATCATACCAGCACTAATGTACCAGAACCTATCAGAACTCTGCAGTTAAGCGTGCTTGGGCGAGAGTAGTACTAAGATGGGTGACCTCTTGGGAAGTCCTCGTGTTGATTGCCTTTTTTTATCTTTTTTACTTATTTTTTTCGCCGGTTTTTCTTATGAAGGCTAGTGACTAGTTAGAAAGCGGGTTACACGAGATAAGATGGAATTTTTATCTCGTGATATATGGGAGGGCGTCTGCCCTAATTGGGTGAAAATTCAAAAACCGTGCGTTTGTTTGGATATTTTAATATTTTTTTTAACTAAAAAACTATTAAAAAATACATGTTTTTTTATCTCGTGTGCGTTTATTAGGATATTTTAATATTTTTTAACTAAAAAACTATTAAAACGAGATTAGTTGTTCAAAATAACCGCGTCAAGCGTTATCCTCGTCATAAGGTTTCCAGCGAGTCATCACTTTCCCGGATCGGACTTGCCACGAGGAAGTAACGGGCGTTAGATGGATCGAGCCAATACATTGGAGACGTGTTAAGTAGTAAAATTGGTGAGAAACTTTCAGCAATCGATCATACCAGCACTAATGCACCAGAACCCATCAGAACTCTGCAGTTAAGCGTGCTTGGGCGAGAGTAGTACTAAGATGGGTGACCTCTTGGGAAGTCCTCGTGTTGATTGCCTTTTTTTTTTTATCTTTTTTACTTTTTTTTTCGCCGGTTTTTCTTATGAAGGCTAGTGACTAGTTAGAAAGCGGGTTACACGAGATAAGATGGAATTTTTATCTCGTGATATATGGGAGGGCGTCTGCCCTAATTGGGTGAAAATTCAAAAACCGTGCGTTTGTTTGGATATTTTAATATTTTTTTTAACTAAAAAACTATTAAAAAATACATGTTTTTATCTCGTGTGCGTTTATTAGGATATTTTAATATTTTTTAACTAAAAAACTATTAAAACGAGATTAGTTGTTCAAAATAACCGCGTCAAGTGTTCTCCTCGTCATAAGGTTTCCAGCGAGTCATCACTTGCCCGGATCGGACTTGCCACGAGGAAGTAACGGGCGTTAGATGGATCGAGCCAATACATTGGAGACGTGTTAAGTAGTAAAATTGGTGAGAAACTTTCAGCAATCGATCATACCAGCACTAATGCACCAGAACCCATCAGAACTCTGCAGTTAAGCGTGCTTGGGCGAGAGTAGTACTAAGATGGGTGACCTCTTGGGAAGTCCTTGTGTTGATTGCCTTTTTTTATCTTTTTTACTTTTTTTTTTCGCCGGTTTTTCTTATGAAGGCTAGTGACTAGTTAGAAAGCGGGTTACACGAGATAAGATGGAATTTTTATCTCGTGATATATGGGAGGGCGTCTGCCCTAATTGGGTGAAAATTCAAAAACCGTGCGTTTGTTTGGATATTTTAATATTTTTTTTAACTAAAAAACTATTAAAAAATACATGTTTTTTTATCTCGTGTGCGTTTATTAGGATATTTTAATATTTTTTAACTAAAAAACTATTAAAACGAGATTAGTTGTTCAAAATAACCGCGTCAAGCGTTATCCTCGTCATAAGGTTTCCAGCGAGTCATCACTTGCCCGGATCGGACTTGCCACGAGGAAGTAACGGGCGTTAGATGGATCGAGCCAATACATTGGAGACTAAAATTGGTGAGAAACTTTCAGCAATCGATCATACCAGCACTAATGCACCAGAACCCATCAGAACTCTGCAGTTAAGCGTGCTTGGGCGAGAGTAGTACTAAGATGGGTGACCTCTTGGGAAGTCCTCGTGTTGATTGCCTTTTTTTATCTTTTTTACTTTTTTTTTTCGCCGGTTTTTCTTATGAAGGCTAGTGACTAGTTAGAAAGCGGGTTACACGAGATAAGATGGAATTTTTATCTCGTGATATATGGGAGGGCGTCTGCCCTAATTGGGTGAAAATTCAAAAACCGTGCGTTTGTTTGGATATTTTAATATTTTTTTTTAACTAAAAAACTATTAAAAAATACATGTTTTTTTTATCTCGTGTGCGTTTATTAGGATATTTTAATATTTTTTAACTAAAAAACTATTAAAACGAGATTAGTTGTTCAAAATAACCGCGTCAAGCGTTCTCCTCGTCATAAGGTTTCCAGCGAGTCATCACTTGCCCGGATCGGACTTGCCACGAGGAAGTAACGGGCGTTAGATGGATCGAGCCAATACATTGGAGACGTGTTAAGTAGTAAAATTGGTGAGAAACTTTCAGCAATCGATCATACCAGCACTAATGCACCAGAACCCATCAGAACTCTGCAGTTAAGCGTGCTTGGGCGAGACTAGTACTAAGATGGGTGACCTCTTGGGAAGTCCTCGTGTTGATTGCCTTTTTTATCTTTTTTACTTTTTTTTTTCGCCGGTTTTTCTTATGAAGGCTAGTGACTAGTTAGAAAGCGGGTTACACGAGATAAGATGGAATTTTTATCTCGTGATATATGGGAGGGCGTCTGCCCTAATTGGGTGAAAATTCAAAAACCGTGCGTTTGTTTGGATATTTTAATATTTTTTTAACTAAAAAACTATTAAAAAATACATGTTTTTTTATCTCGTGTGCGTTTATTAGGATATTTTAATATTTTTTAACTAAAAAACTATTAAAACGAGATTAGTTGTTCAAAATAACCGCGCCAAGCGTTCTCCTCGTCATAAGGTTTCCAGCGAGTCATCACTTGCCCGGATCGGACTTGCCACGAGGAAGTAACGGGCGTTAGATGGATCGAGCCAATACATTGGAGACGTGTTAAGTAGTAAAATTGGTGAGAAACTTTCAGCAATCGATCATACCAGCACTAATGCACCAGAACCCATCAGAACTCTGCAGTTAAGCGTGCTTGGGCGAGAGTAGTACTAAGATGGGTGACCTCTTGGGAAGTCCTCGTGTTGATTGCCTTTTTTATCTTTTTTACTTTTTTTTTTCGCCGGTTTTTCTTATGAAGGCTAGTGACTAGTTAGAAAGCGGGTTACACGAGATAAGATGGAATTTTTATCTCGTGATATATGGGAGGGCGTCTGCCCTAATTGGGTGAAAATTCAAAAACCGTGCGTTTGTTTGGATATTTTTTATCTCGTGTGCGGGTGGGAAAAATACATGTTTTTTTATCTCGTGTGCGTTTATTAGGATATTTTAATATTTTTTAACTAAAAAACTATTAAAACGAGATTAGTTGTTCAAAATAACCGCGCCAAGCGTTCTCCTCGTCATAAGGTTTCCAGCGAGTCATCACTTGCCCGGATCGGACTTGCCACGAGGAAGTAACGGGCGTTAGATGGATCGAGCCAATACATTGGAGACGTGTTAAGTAGTAAAATTGGTGAGAAACTTTCAGCAATCGATCATACCAGCACTAATGCACCAGAACCCATCAGAACTCTGCAGTTAAGCGTGCTTGGGCGAGAGTAGTACTAAGATGGGTGACCTCTTGGGAAGTCCTCGTGTTGATTGCCTTTTTTATCTTTTTTACTTTTTTTTTTCGCCGGTTTTTCTTATGAAGGCTAGTGACTAGTTAGAAAGCGGGTTACACGAGATAAGATGGAATTTTTATCTCGTGATATATGGGAGGGCGTCTGCCCTAATTGGGTGAAAATTCAAAAACCGTGCGTTTGTTTGGATATTTTAATATTTTTTTTAACTAAAAAACTATTAAAAAATACATGTGTTTTTTATCTCGTGTACGTTTATTAGGATATTTTAATATTTTTTAACTAAAAAACTATTAAAACGAGATTAGTTGTTCAAAATAACCGCGTCAAGCGTTCTCCTCGTCATAAGGTTTCCAGCGAGTCATCACTTGCCCGGATCGGACTTGCCACGAGGAAGTAACGGGCGTTAGATGGATCGAGCCAATACATTGGAGACGTGTTAAGTAGTAAAATTGGTGAGAAACTTTCAGCAATCGATCATACCAGCACTAATGCACCAGAACCCATCAGAACTCTGCAGTTAAGCGTGCTTGGGCGAGAGTAGTACTAAGATGGGTGACCTCTTGGGAAGTCCTCGTGTTGATTGCCTTTTTTTTATCTTTTTTACTTTTTTTTTTCGCCGGTTTTTCTTATGAAGGCTAGTGACTAGTTAGAAAGCGGGTTACACGAGATAAGATGGAATTTTTATCTCGTGATATATGGGAGGGCGTCTGCCCTAATTGGGTTAAAATTCAAAAACCGTGCGTTTGTTTGGATATTTTAATATTTTTTTTAACTAAAAAACTATTAAAAAATACATGTTTTTTTATCTCGTGTGCGTTTATTAGGATATTTTAATATTTTTTAACTAAAAAACTATTAAAACGAGATTAGTTGTTCAAAATAACCGCGTCAAGCGTTATCCTCGTCATAAGGTTTCCAGCGAGTCATCACTTGCCCGGATCGGACTTGCCACGAGGAAGTAACGGGCGTTAGATGGATCGAGCCAATACATTGGAGACGTGTTAAGTAGTAAAATTGGTGAGAAACTTTCAGCAATCGATCATACCAGCACTAATGCACCAGAACCCATCAGAACTCTGCAGTTAAGCGTGCTTGGGCGAGAGTAGTACTAAGATGGGTGACCTCTTGGGAAGTCCTCGTGTTGATTGCCTTTTTTATCTTTTTTACTTTTTTTTTTTCGCCGGTTTTTCTTATGAGGGCTAGTGACTAGTTAGAAAGCGGGTTACACGAGATAAGATGGAATTTTTATCTCGTGATATATGGGAGGGCGTCTGCCCTAATTGGGTGAAAATTCAAAAACCGTGCGTTTGTTTGGATATTTTAATATTTTTTTTAACTAAAAAACTATTAAAAAATACATGTTTTTTTATCTCGTGTGCGTTTATTAGGATATTTTAATATTTTTTAACTAAAAAACTATTAAAACGAGATTAGTTGTTCCAAATAACCGCGTCAAGCGTTATCCTCGTCATAAGGTTTCCAGCGAGTCATCACTTGCCCGGATCGGACTTGCCACGAGGAAGTAACGGGCGTTAGATGGATCGAGCCAATACATTGGAGACGTGTTAAGTAGTAAAATTGGTGAGAAACTTTCAGCAATCGATCATACCAGCACTAATGCACCAGAACCCATCAGAACTCTGCAGTTAAGCGTGCTTGGGCGAGAGTAGTACTAAGATGGGTGACCTCTTGGGAAGTCCTCGTGTTGATTGCTTTTTTTTATCTTTTTTACTTTTTTTTTTCGCCGGTTTTTCTTATGAAGGCTAGTGACTAGTTAGAAAGCGGGTTACACGAGATAAGATGGAATTTTTATCTCGTGATATATGGGAGGGCGTCTGCCCTAATTGGGTGAAAATTCAAAAACCGTGCGTTTGTTTGGATATTTTAATATTTTTTTTAACTAAAAAACTATTAAAAAATACATGTTTTTTTATCTCGTGTGCGTTTATTAGGATATTTTAATATTTTTTAACTAAAAAACTATTAAAACGAGATTAGTTGTTCAAAATAACCGCGTCAAGCGTTATCCTCGTCATAAGGTTTCCAGCGAGTCATCACTTGCCCGGATCGGACTTGCCACGAGGAAGTAACGTGCGTTAGATGGATCGAGCCAATACATTGGAGACGTGTTAAGTAATAAAATTGGTGAGAAACTTTCAGCAATCGATCATACCAGCACTAATGCACCAGAACCCATCAGAACTCTGCAGTTAAGCGTGCTTGGGCGAGAGTAGTACTAAGATGGGTGACCTCTTGGGAAGTCCTCGTGTTGATTGCCTTTTTTTATCTTTTTTACTTTTTTTTTCGCCGGTTTTTCTTATGAAGGCTAGTGACTAGTTAGAAAGCGGGTTACACGAGATAAGATGGAATTTTTATCTCGTGATATATGGGAGGGCGTCTGCCCTAATTGGGTGAAAATTCAAAAACCGTGCGTTTGTTTGGATATTTTAATATTTTTTTTAACTAAAAAACTATTAAAAAATACATGTTTTTTTTATCTCGTGTGCGTTTATTAGGATATTTTAATATTTTTTAACTAAAAAACTATTAAAACGAGATTAGTTGTTCAAAATAACCGCGTCAAGCGTTCTCCTCGTCATAAGGTTTCCAGCGAGTCATCACTTGCCCGGATCGGACTTGCCACGAGGAAGTAACGGGCGTTAGATGGATCGAGCCAATACATTGGAGACGTGTTAAGTAGTAAAATTGGTGAGAAACTTTCAGCAATCGATCATACCAGCATTAATGCACCAGAACCCATCAGAACTCTGCAGTTAAGCGTGCTTGGGCGAGAGTAGTACTAAGATGGGTGACCTCTTGGGAAGTCCTCGTGTTGATTCCCTTTTTTATCTTTTTTACTTTTTTTTTTCGCCGGTTTTTCTTATGAAGGCTAGTGACTAGTTAGAAAGCGGGTTACACGAGATAAGATGGAATTTTTATCTCGTGATATATGGGAGGGCGTCTGCCCTAATTGGGTGAAAATTCAAAAACCGTGCGTTTGTTTGGATATTTTAATATTTTTTTAACTAAAAAACTATTAAAAAATACATGTTTTTATCTCGTGATATATGGGAGGGCGTCTTCCCTAATTGGGTTAAAATCCAAAAACCGTGCGTTTATTAGGATATTTTAATATTTTTTAACTAAAAATCTATTAAAACGACATTAGTTTTTCAAAATAACCGCGTCAAGCGTTCTCCTCGTCATAAGGTTTCCAGCGATTCATCACTTGCCCGGATCGGACTTGCCACGAGGAAGTAACGGGCGTTAGATGGATCGAGCCAATACATTGGAGACGTGTTAAGTAGTAAAATTGGTGAGAAACTTTCAGCAATCGATCATACCAGCACTAATGCACCAGAACCCATCAGAACTCTGCAGTTAAGCGTGCTTAGGCGAGAGTAGTACTAAGATGGGTGACCTCTTGGGAAGTCCTCGTGTTGATTGCCTTTTTTATCTTTTTTACTTTTTTTTTTCGCCGGTTTTTCTTATGAAGGCTAGTGACTAGTTAGAAAGCGGGTTACACGAGATAAGATGGAATTTTTATCTCGTGATATATGGGAGGGCGTCTGCCCTAATTGGGTGAAAATTCAAAAACCGTGCGTTTGTTTGGATATTTTAATATTTTTTTAACTAAAAAACTATTAAAAAATACATGTTTTATTATCTCGTGTGCGTTTATTAGGATATTTTAATATTTTTTAACTAAAAAACTATTAAAACGAGATTAGTTGTTCAAAATAACCGCGTCAAGCGTTCTCCTCGTCATAAGGTTTCCAGCGAGTCATCACTTGCCCGGATCGGACTTGCCACGAGGAAGTAACGGGCGTTAGATGGATCGAGCCAATACATTGGAGACGTGTTAAGTAGTAAAATTGGTGAGAAACTTTCAGCAATCGATCATACCAGCACTAATGCACCAGAACCCATCAGAACTCTGCAGTTAAGCGTGCTTGGGCGAGAGTAGTACTAAGATGGGTGACCTCTTGGGAAGTCCTCGTGTTGATTGCCTTTTTTATCTTTTTTACTTTTTTTTTCGCCGGTTTTTCTTATGAAGGCTAGTGACTAGTTAGAAAGCGGGTTACACGAGATAAGATGGAATTTTTATCTCGTGATATATGGGAGGGCGTCTGCCCTAATTGGGTGAAAATTCAAAAACCGTGCGCTTGTTTGGATATTTTAATATTTTTTTTAACTAAAAAACTATTAAAAAATACATGTTTTTTTATCTCGTGTGCGTTTATTAGGATATTTTAATATTTTTTAACTAAAAAACTATTAAAACGAGATTAGTTGTTCAAAATAACCGCGTCAAGCGTTCTCCTCGTCATAAGGTTTCCAGCGAGTCATCACTTGCCCGGATCGGACTTGCCACGAGGAAGTAACGGGAGTTAGATGGATCGAGCCAATACATTGGAGACGTGTTAAGTAGTAAAATTGGTGAGAAACTTTCAGCAATCGATCATACCAGCACTAATGCACCAGAACCCATCAGAACTCTGCAGTTAAGCGTGCTTGGGCGAGAGTAGTACTAAGATGGGTGACCTCTTGGGAAGTCCTCGTGTTGATTGCCTTTTTTATCTTTTTTACTTTTTTTTTTCGCCGGTTTTTCTTATGAAGGCTAGTGACTAGTTAGAAAGCGGGTTACACGAGATAAGATGGAATTTTTATCTCGTGATATATGGGAGGGCGTCTGCCCTAATTGGGTGAAAATTCAAAAACCGTGCGTTTGTTTGGATATTTTAATATTTTTTTAACTAAAAAACTATTAAAAAATACATGTTTTTTTATCTCGTGTGCGTTTATTAGGATATTTTAATATTTTTTAACTAAAAAACTATTAAAACGAGATTAGTTGTTCAAAATAACCGCGTCAAGCGTTATCCTCGTCATAAGGTTTCCAGCGAGTCATCACTTGCCCGAATCGGACTTGCCACGAGGAAGTAACGGGCGTTAGATGGATCGAGCCAATACATTGGAGACGTGTTAAGTAGTAAAATTGGTGAGAAACTTTCAGCAATCGATCATACCAGCACTAATGCACCAGAACCCATCAGAACTCTGCAGTTAAGCGTGCTTGGGCGAGAGTAGTACTAAGATGGGTGACCTCTTGGGAAGTCCTCGTGTTGATTGCCTTTTTTATCTTTTTTACTTTTTTTTTTCGCCGGTTTTTCTTATGAAGGCTAGTGACTAGTTAGAAAGCGGGTTACACGAGATAAGATGGAATTTTTATCTCGTGATATATGGGAGGGCGTCTGCCCTAATTGGGTGAAAATTCAAAAACCGTGCGTTTGTTTGGATATTTTAATATTTTTTTAACTAAAAAACTATTAAAAAATACATGTTTTTATCTCGTGTGCGTTTATTAGGATATTTTAATATTTTTTAACTAAAAAACTATTAAAACGAGATTAGTTGTTCAAAATAACCGCGTCAAGCGTTCTCCTCGTCATAAGGTTTCCAGCGAGTCATCACTTGCCCGGATCGGACTTGCCACGAGGAAGTAACGGGCGTTAGATGGATCGAGCCAATACATTGGAGACGTGTTAAGTAGTAAAATTGGTGAGAAACTTTCAGCAATCGATCATACCAGCACTAATGCACCAGAACCCATCAGAACTCTGCAGTTAAGCGTGCTTGGGCGAGAATAGTACTAAGATGGGTGACCTCTTGGGAAGTCCTCGTGTTAATTGCCTTTTTTTTTATCTTTTTTACTTTTTTTTTTCGCCGGTTTTTCTTATGAAGGCTAGTGACTAGTTAGAAAGCGGGTTACACGAGATAAGATGGAATTTTTATCTCGTGATATATGGGAGGGCGTCTGCCCTAATTGGGTGAAAATTCAAAAACCGTGCGCTTGTTTGGATATTTTAATATTTTTTTAACTAAAAAACTATTAAAAAATACATGTTTTTATCTCGTGTGCGTTTATTAGGATATTTTAATATTTTTTAACTAAAAAACTATTAAAACGAGATTAGTTGTTCAAAATAACCGCGTCAAGCGTTCTCCTCGTCATAAGGTTTCCAGCGAGTCATCACTTGCCCGGATCGGACTTGCCACGAGGAAGTAACGGGCGTTAGATGGATCGAGCCAATACATTGGAGACGTGTTAAGTAGTAAAATTGGTGAGAAACTTTCAGCAATCGATCATACCAGCACTAATGCACCAGAACCCATCAGAACTCTGCAGTTCAGCGTGCTTGGGCGAGAGTAGTACTAAGATGGGTGACCTCTTGGGAAGTCCTCGTGTTGATTGCCTTTTTTTTTTTAATCTTTTTTACTTTTTTTTTTCGCCGGTTTTTCTTATGAAGGCTAGTGACTAGTTAGAAAGCGGGTTACACGAGATAAGATGGAATTTTTATCTCGTGATATATGGGAGGGCGTCTGCCCTAATTGGGTGAAAATTCAAAAACCGTGCGTTTGTTTGGATATTTTAATATATTTTTAACTAAAAAACTATTAAAAAATACATGTTTTTTTATCTCGTGTGCGTTTATTAGGATATTTTAATATTTTTTAACTAAAAAACTATTAAAACGAGATTAGTTGTTCAAAATAACCGCGTCAAGCGTTCTCCTCGTCATAAGGTTTCCAGCGAGTCATCACTTGCCCGGATCGGACTTGCCACGAGGAAGTAACGGGCGTTAGATGGATCGAGCCAATACATTGGAGACGTGTTAAGTAGTAAAATTGGTGAGAAACTTTCAGCAATCGATCATACCAGCACTAATGCACCAGAACCCATCAAAACTCTGCAGTTAAGCGTGCTTGGGCGAGAGTAGTACTAAGATGGGTGACCTCTTGGGAAGTCCTCGTGTTGATTGCCTTTTTTTAATCTTTTTTACTTTTTTTTTCGCCGGTTTTTCTTATGAAGGCTAGTGACTAGTTAGAAAGCGGGTTACACGAGATAAGATGGAATTTTTATCTCGTGATATATGGGAGGGCGTCTGCCCTAATTGGGTGAAAATTCAAAAACCGTGCGTTTGTTTGGATATTTTAATATTTTTTTTAACTAAAAAACTATTAAAAAATACATGTTTTTATCTCGTGTGCGTTTATTAGGATATTTTAATATTTTTTAACTAAAAAACTATTAAAACGAGATTAGTTGTTCAAAATAACCGCGTCAAGCGTTCTCCTCGTCATAAGGTTTCCAGCGAGTCATCACTTGCCCGGATCGGACTTGCCACGAGGAAGTAACGGGCGTTAGATGGATCGAGCCAATACATTGGAGACGTGTTAAGTAGTAAAATTGGTGAGAAACTTTAAGCAATCGATCATACCAGCACTAATGCACCAGAACCCATCAGAACTCTGCAGTTAAGCGTGCTTGGGCGAGAGTAGTACTAAGATGGGTGACCTCTTGGGAAGTCCTCGTGTTGATTTCCTTTTTTTTTTATCTTTTTTACTTTTTTTTTTCGCCGGTTTTTCTTATGAAGGCTAGTGACTAGTTAGAAAGCGGGTTACACGAGATAAGATGGAATTTTTATCTCGTGATATATGGGAGGGCGTCTGCCCTAATTGGGTGAAAATTCAAAAACCGTGCGTTTGTTTGGATATTTTAATATTTTTTTTAACTAAAAAACTATTAAAAAATACATGTTTTTATCTCGTGTGCGTTTATTAGGATATTTTAATATTTTTTAACTAAAAAACTATTAAAACGAGATTAGTTGTTCAAAATAACCGCGTCAAGTGTTCTCCTCGTCATAAGGTTTCCAGCGAGTCATCACTTGCCCGGATCGGACTTGCCACGAGGAAGTAACGGGCGTTAGATGGATCGAGCCAATACATTGGAGACGTGTTAAGTAGTAAAATTGGTGAGAAACTTTCAGCAATCGATCATACCAGCATTAATGCACCAGAACCCATCAGAACTCTGCAGTTAAGCGTGCTTGGGCGAGAGTAGTACTAAGATGGGTGACCTCTTGGGAAGTCCTCGTGTTGATTGCCTTTTTTATCTTTTTTACTTTTTTTTTCGCCGGTTTTTCTTATGAAGGCTAGTGACTAGTTAGAAAGCGGGTTACACGAGATAAGATGGAATTTTTATCTCGTGATATATGGGAGGGCGTCTGCCCTAATTGGGTGAAAATTCAAAAACCGTGCGTTTGTTTGGATATTTTAATATTTTTTTTAACTAAAAAACTATTAAAAAATACATGTTTTTATCTCGTGTGCGTTTATTAGGATATTTTAATATTTTTTAACTAAAAAACTATTAAAACGAGATTAGTTGTTCAAAATAACCGCGTCAAGCGTTCTCCTCGTCATAAGGTTTCCATCGAGTCATCACGTGCCCGGATCGGACTTGCCACGAGGAAGTAACGGGCGTTAGATGGATCGAGCCAATACATTGGAGACGTGTTAAGTAGTAAAATTGGTGAGAAACTTTCAGCAATCGATCATACCAGCACTAATGCACCAGAACCCATCAAAACTCTGCAGTTAAGCGTGCTTGGGCGAGAGTAGTACTAAGATGGGTGACCTCTTGGGAAGTCCTCGTGTTGATTGCCTTTTTTATCTTTTTTACTTTTTTTTTTCGCCGGTTTTTCTTATGAAGGCTAGTGACTAGTTAGAAAGCGGGTTACACGAGATAAGATGGAATTTTTATCTCGTGATATATGGGAGGGCGTCTGCCCTAATTGGGTGAAAATTCAAAAACCGTGCGTTTGTTTGGATATTTTAATATTTTTTTTAACTAAAAAACTATTAAAAAATACATGTTTTTTTTATCTCGTGTGCGTTTATTAGGATATTTTAATATTTTTTAACTAAAAAACTATTAAAACGAGATTAGTTGTTCAAAATAACCGCGTCAAGCGTTATCCTCGTCATAAGGTTTCCAGCGAGTCATCACTTGCCCGGATCGGACTTGCCACGAGGAAGTAACGGGCGTTAGATGGATCGAGCCAATACATTGGAGACGTGTTAAGTAGTAAAATTGGTGAGAAACTTTCAACAATCGATCATACCAGCACTAATGCACCAGAACCCATCAGAACTCTGCAGTTAAGCGTGCTTGGGCGAGAGTAGTACTAAGATGGGTGACCTCTTGGGAAGTCCTCGTGTTGATTGCCTTTTTTATCTTTTTTACTTTTTTTTTCGCCGGTTTTTCTTATGAAGGCTAGTGACTAGTTAGAAAGCGGGTTACACGAGATAAGATGGAATTTTTATCTCGTGATATATGGGAGGGCGTCTGCCCTAATTGGGTGAAAATTCAAAAACCGTGCGTTTGTTTGGATATTTTAATATTTTTTTTAACTAAAAAACTATTAAAAAATACATGTTTTTTTATCTCGTGTGCGTTTATTAGGATATTTTAATATTTTTTAACTAAAAAACTATTAAAACGAGATTAGTTGTTCAAAATAACCGCGTCAAGCGTTATCCTCGTCATAAGGTTTCCAGCGAGTCATCACTTGCCCGGATCGGACTTGCCACGAGGAAGTAACGGGCGTTAGATGGATCGAGCCAATACATTGGAGACGTGTTAAGTAGTAAAATTGGTGAGAAACTTTCAGCAATCGATCATACCAGCACTAATGCACCAGAACACATCAGAACTCTGCAGTTAAGCGTGCTTGGGCGAGAGTAGTACTAAGATGCGTGACCTCTTGGGAAGTCCTCGTGTTGATTGCCTTTTTTTTATCTTTTTTACTTTTTTTTTTCGCCGGTTTTTCTTATGAAGGCTAGTGACTAGTTAGAAAGCGGGTTACACGAGATAAGATGGAATTTTTATCTCGTGATATATGGGAGGGCGTCTGCCCTAATTGGGTGAAAATTCAAAAACCGTGCGTTTGTTTGGATATTTTAATATTTTTTTTAACTAAAAAACTATTAAAAAATACATGTTTTTTTATCTCGTGTGCGTTTATTAGGATATTTTAATATTTTTTAACTAAAAAACTATTAAAACGAGATTAGTTGTTCAAAATAACCGCGTCAAGCGTTATCCTCGTCATAAGGTTTCCAGCGAGTCATCACTTGCCCGGATCGGACTTGCCACGAGGAAGTAACGGGCGTTAGATGGATCGAGCCAATACATTGGAGACGTGTTAAGTAGTAAAATTGGTGAGAAACTTTCAGCAATCGATCATACCAGCACTAATGCACCAGAACCCATCAAAACTCTGCAGTTAAGCGTGCTTGGGCGAGAGTAGTACTAAGATGGGTGACCTATTGGGAAGTCCTCGTGTTGATTGCCTTTTTTATCTTTTTTACTTTTTTTTTCGCCGGTTTTTCTTATGAAGGCTAGTGACTAGTTAGAAAGCGGGTTACACGAGATAAGATGGAATTTTTATCTCGTGATATATGGGAGGGCGTCTGCCCTAATTGGGTGAAAATTCAAAAACCGTGCGTTTGTTTGGATATTTTAATATTTTTTTTAACTAAAAAACTATTAAAAAATACATGTTTTTTTATCTCGTGTGCGTTTATTAGGATATTTTAATATTTTTTAACTAAAAAACTATTAAAACGAGATTAGTTGTTCAAAATAACCGCGTCAAGCGTTATCCTCGTCATAAGGTTTCCAGCGAGTCATCACTTGCCCGGATCGGACTTGCCACGAGGAAGTAACGGGCGTTAGATGGATCGAGCCAATACATTGGAGACGTGTTAAGTAGTAAAATTGGTGAGAAACTTTCAGCAATCGATCATACCAGCACTAATGCACCAGAACCCATCAGAACTCTGCAGTTAAGCGTGCTTGGGCGGGAGTAGTACTAAGATGGGTGACCTTTTGGGAAGTCCTCGTGTTGATTGCCTTTTTTTATCTTTTTTACTTTTTTTTTTCGCCGGTTTTTCTTATGAAGGCTAGTGACTAGTTAGAAAGCGGGTTACACGAGATAAGATGGAATTTTTATCTCGTGATATATGGGAGGGCGTCTGCCCTAATTGGGTGAAAATTCAAAAACCGTGCGTTTGTTTGGATATTTTAATATTTTTTTAACTAAAAAACTATTAAAAAATACATGTTTTTTTATCTCGTGTGCGTTTATTAGGATATTTTAATATTTTTTAACTAAAAAACTATTAAAACGAGATTAGTTGTTCAAAATAACCGCGTCAAGCGTTCTCCTCGTCATAAGGTTTACAGCGAGTCATCACTTGCCCGGATCGGACTTGCCACGAGGAAGTAACGGGCGTTAGATGGATCGAGCCAATACATTGGAGACGTGTTAAGTAGTAAAATTGGTGAGAAACTTTCAGCAATCGATCATACCAGCACTAATGCACCAGAACCCATCAGAACTCTGCAGTTAAGCGTGCTTGGGCGAGAGTAGTACTAAGATGGGTGACCTCTTGGAAATTCCTCGTGTTGATTGCCTTTTTAATCTTTTTTACTTTTTTTTTTCGCCGGTTTTTCTTATGAAGGCTAGTGACTAGTTAGAAAGCGGGTTACACGAGATAAGATGGAATTTTTATCTCGTGATATATGGGAGGGCGTCTGCCCTAATTGGGTGAAAATTCAAAAACCGTGCGTTTGTTTGGATATTTTAATATTTTTTTTAACTAAAAAACTATTAAAAAATACATGTTTTTTTATCTCGTGTGCGTTTATTAGGATATTTTAATATTTTTTAACTAAAAAACTATTAAAACGAGATTAGTTGTTCAAAATAACCGCGTCAAGCGTTATCCTCGTCATAAGGTTTCCAGCGAGTCATCACTTGCCCGGATCGGACTTGCCACGAGGAAGTAACGGGCGTTAGATGGATCGAGCCAATACATTGGAGACGTGTTAAGTAGTAAAATTGGTGAGAAACTTTCAGCAATCGATCATACCAGCACTAATGCACCAGAACCCATCAGAACTCTGCAGTTAAGCGTGCTTGGGCGAGAGTAGTACTAAGATGGGTGACCTCTTGGGAAGTCCTCGTGTTGATTGCCTTTTTTATCTTTTTTACTTTTTTTTTTCGCCGGTTTTTCTTATGAAGGCTAGTGACTAGTTAGAAAGCGGGTTACACGAGATAAGATGGAATTTTTATCTCGTGATATATGGGAGGGCGTCTGCCCTAATTGGGTGAAAAGTCAAAAACCGTGCGTTTGTTTGGATATTTTTTATCTCGTGTGCGGGTGGGAAAAATACATGTTTTTTTATCTCGTGTGCGTTTATTAGGATATTTTAATATTTTTTAACTAAAAAACTATTAAAACGAGATTAGTTGTTCAAAATAACCGCGTCAAGCGTTCTCCTCGTCATAAGGTTTCCAGCGAGTCATCACTTGCCCGGATCGGACTTGCCACGAGGAAGTAACGGGCGTTAGATGGATCGAGCCAATACATTGGAGACGTGTTAAGTAGTAAAATTGGTGAGAAACTTTCAGCAATCGATCATACCAGCATTAATGCACCAGAACCCATCAGAACTCTGCAGTTAAGCGTGCTTGGGCGAGAGTAGTACTAAGATGGGTGACCTCTTGGGACGTCCTCGTGTTGATTGCCTTTTTTTTATCTTTTTTACTTTTTTTTTTCGCCGGTTTTTCTTATGAAGGCTAGTGACTAGTTAGAAAGCGGGTTACACGAGATAAGATGGAATTTTTATCTCGTGATATATGGGAGGGCGTCTGCCCTAATTGGGTGAAAATTCAAAAACCGTGCGTTTGTTTGGATATTTTTTATCTCGTGTGCGGGTGGGAAAAATACATGTTTTTTTATCTCGTGTGCGTTTATTAGGATATTTTAATATTTTTTAACTAAAAAACTATTAAAACGAGATTAGTTGTTCAAAATAACCGCGTCAAGCGTTCTCCTCGTCATAAGGTTTCCAGCGAGTCATCACTTGCCCGGATCGGACTTGCCACGAGGAAGTAACGGGCGTTAGATGGATCGAGCCAATACATTGGAGACGTATTAAGTAGTAAAATTGGTGAGAAACTTTCAGCAATCGATCATACCAGCACTAATGCACCAGAACCCAACAGAACTCTGCAGTTAAGCGTGTTTGGGCGAGAGTAGTACTAAGATGGGTGACCTCTTGGGAAGTCCTCGTGTTGATTGCCTTTTTTATCTTTTTTACTTTTTTTTTCGCCGGTTTTTCTTATGAAGGCTAGTGACTAGTTAGAAAGCGGGTTACACGAGATAAGATGGAATTTTTATCTCGTGATATATGGGAGGGCGTCTGCCCTAATTGGGTGAAAATTCAAAAACTGTGCGTTTGTTTGGATATTTTAATATTTTTTTTAACTAAAAAACTATTAAAAAATACATGTTTTTTTATCTCGTGTGCGTTTATTAGGATATTTTAATATTTTTTAACTAAAAAACTATTAAAACGAGATTAGTTGTTCAAAATAACCGCGTCAAGCGTTCTCCTCGTCATAAGGTTTCCAGCGAGTCATCACTTGCCCGGATCGGACTTGCCACGAGGAAGTAACGGGCGTTAGATGGATCGAGCCAATACATTGGAGACGTGTTAAGTAGTAAAATTGGTGAGAAACTTTCAGCAATCGATCATACCAGCACTAATGCACCAGAACCAATCAGAACTCTGCAGTTAAGCGTGCTTGGGCGAGAGTAGTACTAAGATGGGTAACCTCTTGGGAAGTCCTCGTGTTGATTGCCTTTTTTATCTTTTTTACTTTTTTTTTTCGCCGGTTTTTCTTATGAAGGCTAGTGACTAGTTAGAAAGCGGGTTACACGAGATAAGATGGAATTTTTATCTCGTGATATATGGGAGGGCGTCTGCCCTAATTGGGTGAAAATTCAAAAACCGTGCGTTTGTTTGGATATTTTAATATTTTTTTTAACTAAAAAACTATTAAAAAATACATGTTTTTATCTCGTGTGCGTTTATTAAGATATTTTAATATTTTTTAACTAAAAAACTATTAAAACGAGATTAGTTGTTCAAAATAACCGTGTCAAGCGTTCTCCTCGTCATAAGGTTTCCAGCGAGTCATCACTTGCCCGGATCGGACTTGCCACGAGGAAGTAACGGGCGTTAGATGGATCGAGCCAATACATTGGAGACGTGTTAAGTAGTAAAATTGGTGAGAAACTTTCAGCAATCGATCATACCAGCACTAATGCACCAGAACCCATCAGAACTCTGCAGTTAAGCGTGCTTGGGCGAGAATAGTACTAAGATGGGTGACCTCTTGGGAAGTCCTCGTGTTGATTGCCTTTTTTTTTTATCTTTTTTACTTTTTTTTTTCGCCGGTTTTTCTTATGAAGGCTAGTGACTAGTTAGAAAGCGGGTTACACGAGATAAGATGGAATTTTTATCTCGTGATATATGGGAGGGCGTCTGCCCTAATTGGGTGAAAATTCAAAAACCGTGCGATTGTTTGGATATTTTGATATTTTTTTTAACTAAAAACTATTAAAAAATACATGTGTTTTTTATCTCGTGTACGTTTATTAGGATATTTTAATATTTTTTAACTAAAAAACTATTAAAACGAGATTAGTTGTTCAAAATAACCGCGTCAAGCGTTCTCCTCGTCATAAGGTTTCCAGCGAGTCATCACTTGCCCGGATCGGACTTGCCACGAGGAAGTAACAGGCGTTAGATGGATCGAGCCAATACATTGGAGACGTGTTAAGTAGTAAAATTGGTGAGAAACTTTCAGCAATCGATCATACCAGCACTAATGCACCAGAACCCATCAGAACTCTGTAGTTAAGCGTGCTTGGGCGAGAGTAGTACTAAGATGGGTGACCTCTTGGGAAGTCCTCGTGTTGATTGCCTTTTTTATTTTTTTTACTTTTTTTTTTCGCCGGTTTTTCTTATGAAGGCTAGTGACTAGTTAGAAAGCGGGTTACACGAGATAAGATGGAATTTTTATCTCGTGATATATGGGAGGGCGTCTGCCCTAATTGGGTTAAAATTCAAAAACCGTGCGTTTGTTTGGATATTTTAATATTTTTTTAAATAAAAAACTATTAAAAAATACATGTTTTTTTATCTCGTGTGCGTTTATTAGGATATTTTAATATTTTTTAACTAAAAAACTATTAAAACGAGATTAGTTGTTCAAAATAACCGCGTCAAGCATTCTCATCGTCATAAGGTTCCAGCGAGTCATCACTTGCCCGGATCGGACTTGCCACGAGGAAGTAACGGGCGTTAGATGGATCGAGCCAATACATTGGAGACGTGTTAAGTAGTAAAATTGGTGAGAAACTTTCAGCAATCGATCATACCAGCACTAATGCTCTAGAACCCATCAGAACTCTGCAGTTAAGCGTGCTTGGGCGAGAGTAGTACTAAGATGGGTGACCTCTTGGGAAGTCCTCGTGTTGATTGCCTTTTTTATCTTTTTTACTTTTTTTTTTCGCCGGTTTTTCTTATGAAGGCTAGTGACTAGTTAGAAAGCGGGTTACACGAGATAAGATGGAATTTTTATCTCGTGATATATGGGAGGGCGTCTGCCCTAATTGGGTGAAAATTCAAAAACCGTGCGCTTGTTTGGATATTTTAATATTTTTTTTAACTAAAAAACTATTAAAAAATACATGTTTTTATCTCGTGTGCGTTTATTAGGATATTT
The DNA here is from genome assembly GCF_003573695.1 of Papaver somniferum. Lineage (NCBI taxonomy): Eukaryota > Viridiplantae > Streptophyta > Magnoliopsida > Ranunculales > Papaveraceae > Papaver > Papaver somniferum. The sequence continues at coordinate 866,529 of NW_020624598.1, read as the reverse complement.
TAATATTTTTTAACTAAAAAACTATTAAAACGAGATTAGTTGTTCAAAATAACCGCGTCAAGCGTTCTCCTCGTCATAAGGTTTCCAGCGAGTCATCACTTGCCCGGATCGGACTTGCCACGAGGAAGTAACGGGCGTTAGATGGATCGAGCCAATACATTGGAGACGTGTTAAGTAGTAAAATTGGTGAGAAACTTTCAGCAATCGATCATACCAGCACTAATGCACCAGAACCCATCAGAACTCTGCAGTTAAGCGTGCTAGGGCGAGAGTAGTACTAAGATGGGTGACCTCTTGGGAAGTCCTCGTGTTGATTGCCTTTTTTATCTTTTTTACTTTTTTTTTTCGCCGGTTTTTCTTATGAAGGCTAGTGACTAGTTAGAAAGCGGGTTACACGAGATAAGATGGAATTTTTATCTCGTGATATATGGGAGGGCGTCTGCCCTAATTGGGTGAAAATTCAAAAACCGTGCGTTTGTTTGGATATTTTTTATCTCGTGTGCGGGTGGGAAAAATACATGTTTTTTTATCTCGTGTGCGTTTATTAGGATATTTTAATATTTTTTAACTAAAAAACTATTAAAACGAGATTAATTGTTCAAAATAACCGCGTCAAGCGTTCTCCTCGTCATAAGGTTTCCAGCGAGTCATCACTTGCCCGGATCGGACTTGCCACGAGGAAGTAACGGGCGTTAGATGGATCGAGCCAATACATTGGAGACGTGTTAAGTAGTAAAATTGGTGAGAAACTTTCAGCAATCGATCATACCAGCACTAATGCACCAGAACCCATCAGAACTCTGCAGTTAAGCGTGCTTGGGCGAGAGTAGTACTAAGATGGGTGACCTCTTGGGAAGTCCTCGTGTTGATTGCCTTTTTTATCTTTTTTACTTTTTTTTTTCGCCGGTTTTTCTTATGAAGGCTAGTGACTAGTTAGAAAGCGGGTTACACGAGATAAGATGGAATTTTTATCTCGTGATATATGGGAGGGCGTCTGCCCTAATTGGGTGAAAATTCAAAAACCGTGCGTTTTTTTTGGATATTTTAATATTTTTTTTAACTAAAAAACTATTAAAAAATACATGTTTTTTTATCTCGTGTGCGTTTATTAGGATATTTTAATATTTTTTAACTAAAAAACTATTAAAACGAGATTAGTTGTTCAAAATAACCGCGTCAAGCGTTCTCCTCGTCATAAGGTTTCCAGCGAGTCATCACTTGCCCGGATCGGACTTGCCACGAGGAAGTAACGGGCGTTAGATGGATCGAGCCAATACATTGGAGACGTGTTAAGTAGTAAAATTGGTGAGAAACTTTCAGCAATCGATCATACCATCACTAATGCACCAGAACCCATCAGAACTCTGCAGTTAAGCGTGCTTGGGCGAGAGTAGTACTAAGATGGGTGACCTCTTGGGAAGTCCTCGTGTTGATTGCCTTTTTTATCTTTTTTACTTTTTTTTTTCGCCGGTTTTTCTTATGAAGGCTAGTGACTAGTTAGAAAGCGGGTTACACAAGATAAGATGGAATTTTTATCTCGTGATATATGGGAGGGCGTCTGCCCTAATTGGGTGAAAATTCAAAAACCGTGCGTTTGTTTGGATATTTATTATCTCGTGTGCGGGTGGGAAAAATACATGTTTTTTTATCTCGTGTGCGTTTATTAGGATATTTTAATATTTTTTAACTAAAAAACTATTAAAACGAGATTAGTTGTTCAAAATAACCGCGTCAAGCGTTCTCCTCGTCATAAGGTTTCCAGCGAGTCATCACTTGCCCGGATCGGACTTGCCACGCGGAAGTAACGGGCGTTAGATGGATCGAGCCAATACATTGGAGACGTGTTAAGTAGTAAAATTGGTGAGAAACTTTCAGCAATCGATCATACCAGCACTAATGCACCAGAACCCATCAGAACTCTGCAGTTAAGTGTGTTTGGGCGAGAGTAGTACTAAGATGGGTGACCTCTTGGGAAGTCCTCGTGTTGATTGCCTTTTTTTTATCTTTTTTACTTTTTTTTTTCGCCGGTTTTTCTTATGAAGGCTAGTGACTAGTTAGAAAGCGGGTTACACGAGATAAGATGGAATTTTTATCTCGTGATATATGGGAGGGCGTCTGCCCTAATTGGGTGAAAATTCAAAAACCGTGCGTTTGTTTGGATATTTTAATATATTTTTAACTAAAAAACTATTAAAAAATACATGTTTTTTTATCTCGTGTGCGTTTATTAGGATATTTTAATATTTTTTAACTAAAAAACTATTAAAACGAGATTAGTTGTTCAAAATAACCGCGTCAAGCGTTCTCCTCGTCATAAGGTTTCCAGCGAGTCATCACTTGCCCGGATCGGACTTGCCACGAGGAAGTAACGGGCGTTAGATGGATCGAGCCAATACATTGGAGACGTGTTAAGTAGTAAAATTGGTGAGAAACTTTCAGCAATCGATCATACCAGCACTAATGCACCAGAACCCATCAGAATTCTGCAGTTAAGCGTGCTTGGGCGAGAGTAGTACTAAGATGGGTGACCTCTTGGGAAGTCCTCGTGTTGATTGCCTTTTTTATCTTTTTTACTTTTTTTTTTCGCCGGTTTTTCTTATGAAGGCTAGTGACTAGTTAGAAAGCGGGTTACACGAGATAAGATGGAATTTTTATCTCGTGATATATGGGAGGGCGTCTTCCCTAATTGGGTGAAAATTCAAAAACCGTGCGTTTGTTTGGATATTTTAATATTTTTTTAACTAAAAAACTATTAAAAAATACATGTTTTTATCTCGTGTGCGTTTATTAGGATATTTTAATATTTTTTAACTAAAAAACTATTAAAACGAGATTAGTTGTTCAAAATAACCGCGTCAAGCGTTCTCCTCGTCATAAGGTTTCCAGCGAGTCATCACTTGCCCGGATCGGACTTGCCACGAGGAAGTAACGGGCGTTAGATGGATCGAGCCAATACATTGGAGACGTGTTAAGTAGTAAAATTGGTGAGAAACTTTCAGCAATCGATCATACCAGCACTAATGCACCAGAACCCATCAGAACTCTGCAGTTAAGCGTGCTTGGGCGAGAGTAGTACTAAGATGGGTGACCTCTTGGGAAGTCCTCGTGTTGATTGCCTTTTTTATCTTTTTTACTTTTTTTTTTCGCCGGTTTTTCTTATGAAGGCTAGTGACTAGTTAGAAAGCGGGTTACACGAGATAAGATGGAATTTTTATCTCGTGATATATGGGAGGGCGTCTGCCCTAATTGGATGAAAATTCAAAAACCGTGCGTTTGTTTGGATATTTTAATATTTTTTTAACTAAAAAACTATTAAAAAATACATGTTTTTTTATCTCGTGTGCGTTTATTAGGATATTTTAATATTTTTTAACTAAAAAACTATTAAAACGAGATTAGTTGTTCAAAATAACCGCGTCAAGCGTTCTCCTCGTCATAAGGTTTACAGCGAGTCATCACTTGCCCGGATCGGACTTGCCACGAGGAAGTAACGGGCGTTAGATGGATCGAGCCAATACATTGGAGACGTGTTAAGTAGTAAAATTGGTGAGAAACTTTCAGCAATCAATCATACCAGCACTAATGCACCAGAACCCATCAGAACTCTGCAGTTAAGCGTGCTTGGGCGAGAGTAGTACTAAGATGGGTGACCTCTTGGGAAGTCCTCGTGTTGATTGCCTTTTTTTTTTTTTTATCTTTTTTACTTTTTTTTTTCGCCGGTTTTTCTTATGAAGGCTAGTGACTAGTTAGAAAGCGGGTTACACGAGATAAGATGGAATTTTTATCTCGTGATATATGGGAGGGCGTCTGCCCTAATTGGGTGAAAATTCAAAAACCGTGCGTTTGTTTGGATATTTTAATACATTTTTAACTAAAAAACTATTAAAAAATACATGTTTTTTTATCTCGTGTGCGTTTATTAGGATATTTTAATATTTTTTAACTAAAAAACTATTAAAACGAGATTAGTTGTTCAAAATAACCGCATCAAGCGTTCTCCTCGTCATAAGGTTTCCAGCGAGTCATCACTTGCCCGGATCGGACTTGCAACGAGGAAGTAACGGGCGTTAGATGGATCGAGCCAATACATTGGAGACGTGTTAAGTAGTAAAATTGGTGAGAAACTTTCAGCAATCGATCATACCAGCACTAATGCACCAGAACCCATCAGAACTCTGCAGTTAAGCGTGCTTAGGCGAGAGTAGTACTAAGATGGGTGACCTCTTGGGAAGTCCTCGTGTTGATTGCCTTTTTTATCTTTTTTACTTTTTTTTTTCGCCGGTTTTTCTTATGAAGGCTAGTGACTAGTTAGAAAGCGGGTTACACGAGATAAGATGGAATTTTTATCTCGTGATATATGGGAGGGCGTCTGCCCTAATTGGGTGAAAATTCAAAACCGTGCGTTTGTTTGGATATTTTAATATTTTTTTTAACTAAAAAACTATTAAAAAATACATGTTTTTATCTCGTGTGCGTTTATTAGGATATTTTAATATTTTTTAACTAAAAAACTATTAAAACGAGATTAGTTGTTCAAAATAACCGCGTCAAGCGTTCTCCTCGTCATAAGGTTTCCAGCGAGTCATCACTTGCCCGGATCGGACTTGCCACGAGGAAGTAACGGGCGTTAGATGGATCGAGCCAATACATTGGAGACGTGTTAAGTAGTAAAATTGGTGAGAAACTTTCAGCAATCGATCATACCAGCACTAATGCACCAGAACCCATCAGAACTCCGCAGTTAAGCGTGCTTAGGCGAGAGTAGTACTAAGATGGGTGACCTCTTGGGAAGTCCTCGTGTTGATTGCCTTTTTTATCTTTTTTACTTTTTTTTTTCGCCGGTTTTTCTTATGAAGGCTAGTGACTAGTTAGAAAGCGGGTTACACGAGATAAGATGGAATTTTTATCTCGTGATATATGGGAGGGCGTCTGCCCTAATTGGGTGAAAATTCAAAAACCGTGCGTTTGTTTGGATATTTTAATATTTTTTTTAACTAAAAAACTATTAAAAAATACATGTTTTTATCTCGTGTGCGTTTATTAGAATATTTTAATATTTTTTAACTAAAAAACTATTAAAACGAGATTAGTTGTTCAAAATAACCGCGTCAAGCGTTCTCCTCGTCATAAGGTTTCCAGCGAGTCATCACTTGCCCGGATCGGACTTGCCACGAGGAAGTAACGGGCGTTAGATGGATCGAGCCAATACATTGGAGACGTGTTAAGTAGTAAAATTGGTGAGAAACTTTCAGCAATCGATCATACCAGCACTAATGCACCAGAACCCATCAGAACTCTGCAGTTAAGCGTGCTTGGGCGAGACTAGTACTAAGATGGGTGACCTCTTGGGAAGTCCTCGTGTTGATTGCCTTTTTTATCTTTTTTACTTTTTTTTTTCGCCGGTTTTTCTTATGAAGGCTAGTGACTAGTTAGAAAGCGGGTTACACGAGATAAGATGGAATTTTTATCTCGTGATATATGGGAGGGCGTCTGCCCTAATTGGGTTAAAATTCAAAAACCGTGCGTTTGTTTGGATATTTTAATATTTTTTTAAATAAAAAACTATTAAAAAATACATGTTTTTTTATCTCGTGTGCGTTTATTAGGATATTTTAATATTTTTTAACTAAAAAACTATTAAAACGAGATTAGTTGTTCAAAATAACCGCGTCAAGCGTTCTCCTCGTCATAAGGTTTCCAGCGAGTCATCACTTGCCCGGATCGGACTTGCCACGAGGAAGTAACGGGCGTTAGATGGATCGAGCCAATACATTGGAGACGTGTTAAGTAGTAAAATTGGTGAGAAACTTTCAGCAATCGATCATACCAGCACTAATGCTCCAGAACCCATCAGAACTCTGCAGTTAAGCGTGTTTGGGCGAGAGTAGTACTAAGATGGGTGACCTCTTGGGAAGTCCTCGTGTTGATTGCCTTTTTTATCTTTTTTACTTTTTTTTTTCGCCGGTTTTTCTTATGAAGGCTAGTGACTAGTTAGAAAGCGGGTTACACGAGATAAGATGGAATTTTTATCTCGTGATATATGGGAGGGCGTCTGCCCTAATTGGGTGAAAATTCAAAAACCGTGTGTTTGTTTGGATATTTTAATATTTTTTTAACTAAAAAACTATTAAAAAATACATGTTTTTATCTCGTGTGCGTTTATTAGGATATTTTAATATTTTTTAACTAAAAAACTATTAAAACGAGATTAGTTGTTCAAAATAACCGCGTCAAGCGTTCTCCTCGTCATAAGGTTTCCAGCGAGTCATCACTTGCCCGGATCGGACTTGCCACGAGGAAGTAACGGGCGTTAGATGGATCGAGCCAATACATTGGAGACGTGTTAAGTAGTAAAATTGGTGAGAAACTTTCAGCAATCGATCATACCAGCACTAATGCACCAGAACCCATCAGAACTCTGAAGTTAAGCGTGCTTGGGCGAGAGTAGTACTAAGATGGGTGACCTCTTGGAAGTCCTCGTGTTGATTGCCTTTTTTTTTTATCTTTTTTACTTTTTTTCTCGCCGGTTTTTCTTATGAAGGCTAGTGACTAGTTAGAAAGCGGGTTACACGAGATAAGATGGAATTTTTATCTCGTGATATATGGGAGGGCGTCTGCCCTAATTGGGTGAAAATTCAAAAACCGTGTGTTTGTTTGGATATTTTAATATTTTTTTTAACTAAAAAACTATTAAAAAATACATGTTTTTATCTCGTGTTCCTTTATTAGGATATTTTAATATTTTTTAACTAAAAAACTATTAAAACGAGATTAGTTGTTCAAAATAACCGCGTCAAGCGTTCTCCTCGTCATAAGGTTTCCAGCGAGTCATCACTTGCCCGGATCGGACTTGCCACGAGGAAGTAACGGGCGTTAGATGGATCGAGCCAATACATTGGAGACGTGTTAAGTAGTAAAATTGGTGAGAAACTTTCAGCAATCGATCATACCAGCACTAATGCACCAGAACCCATCAGAACTCTACAGTTAAGCGTGCTTGGGCGAGAGTAGTACTAAGATGGGTGACCTCTTGGGAAGTCCTCGTGTTGATTGCCTTTTTTATCTTTTTTACTTTTTTTTTTCGCCGGTTTTTCTTATGAAGGCTAGTGACTAGTTAGAAAGCGGGTTACACGAGATAAGATGGAATTTTTATCTCGTGATATATGGGAGGGCGTCTGCCCTAATTGGCTGAAAATTCAAAAACCGTGCGTTTGTTTGGATATTTTTTATCTCGTGTGCGGGTGGGAAAAATACATGTGTTTTTTTATCTCGTGTGCGTTTATTAGGATATTTTAATATTTTTTGACTAAAAAACTATTAAAACGAGATTAGTTGTTCAAAATAACCGCGTCAAGCGTTCTCCTCGTCATAAGGTTTCCAGCGAGTCATCACTTGCCCGGATCGGACTTGCCACGAGGAAGTAACGGGCGTTAGATGGATCGAGCCAATACATTGGAGACGTGTTAAGTAGTAAAATTGGTGAGAAACTTTCAGCAATCGATCATACCAGCACTAATGCACCAGAACCCATCAGAACTCTGCAGTTAAGCGTGCTTGGGCGAGAGTAGTACTAAGATGGGTGACCTCTTGGGAAGTCCTCGTGTTGATTGCCTTTTTTATCTTTTTTACTATTTTTTTTCGCCGGTTTTTCTTATGAAGGCTAGTGACTAGTTAGAAAGCGGGTTACACGAGATAAGATGGAATTTTTATCTCGTGATATATGGGAGGGCGTCTGCCCTAATTGGGTGAAAATTCAAAAACCGTGCGTTTGTTTGGATATTTTTTATCTCGTGTGCGGGTGGGAAAAATACATGTTTTTTTTATCTCGTGTGCGTTTATTAGGATATTTTAATATTTTTTAACTAAAAAACTATTAAAACGAGATTAGTTGTTCAAAATAACCGCGTCAAGCGTTCTCCTCGTCATAAGGTTTCCAGCGAGTCATCACTTGCCCGGATCGGACTTGCCACGAGGAAGTAACGGGCGTTAGATGGATCGAGCCAATACATTGGAGACGTGTTAAGTAGTAAAATTGGTGAGAAACTTTCAGCAATCGATCATACCAGCATTAATGCACCAGAACCCATCAGAACTCTGCAGTTAAGCGTGCTTGGGCGAGAGTAGTACTAAGATGGGTGACCTCTTGGGAAGTCCTCGTGTTGATTGCCTTTTTTATCTTTTTTACTTTTTTTTTTCGCCGGTTTTTCTTATGAAGGCTAGTGACTAGTTAGAAAGCGGGTTACACAAGATAAGATGGAATTTTTATCTCGTGATATATGGGAGGGCGTCTGCCCTAATTGGGTGAAAATTCAAAAACCGTGCGTTTGTTTGGATATTTATTATCTCGTGTGCGGGTGGGAAAAATACATGTTTTTTTATCTCGTGTGCGTTTATTAGGATATTTTAATATTTTTTAACTAAAAAACTATTAAAACGAGATTAGTTGTTCAAAATAACCGCGTCAAGCGTTCTCCTCGTCATAAGGTTTCCAGCGAGTCATCACTTGCCCGGATCGGACTTGCCACGAGGAAGTAACGGGCGTTAGATGGATCGAGACAATACATTGGAGACGTGTTAAGTAGTAAAATTGGTGAGAAACTTTCAGCAATCGATCATACCAGCACTAATGCACCAGAACCCATCAGAACTCTGCAGTTAAGCGTGCTTGGGCGAGAGTAGTACTAAGATGGGTGACCTCTTGGGAAGTCCTCGTGTTGATTGCCTTTTTTATTTATTTTTACTTTTTTTTCGCCGGTTATTCTTATGAAGGCTAGTGACTAGTTAGAAAGCGGGTTGCACGAGATAAGATGGATTTTTTATCTCGTGATATATGGGAGGGCGTCTGCCCTAATTGGGTGAAAATCCAAAAACTGTGCACTTATTTGGATATTTTAATATTTTTTAACTAAAAAACTATTAAAACGAGATTAGTAGTTCAAAATAACCGCGTCAAGCGTTCTCCTCGTCATAAGGTTTCCAGCGAGTCATCACTTGCCCGGATCGGACTTGCCACGAGGAAGTAACGGGCATTAGATGGATCGAGCCAATACATTGGAGACGTGTTAAGTAGTAAAATTGGTGAGAAACTTTCAGCAATCGATCATACCAGCACTAATGCACCAGAACCCATCAGAACTCTGCAGTTAAGCGTGCTTGGGCGAGAGTAGTACTAAGATGGGTGACCTTTTGGGAAGTCCTCGTGTTGATTGCCTTTTTTATTTATTTTTACTTTTTTTTTCGCCGGTTATTCTTATGAAGGCTAGTGACTAGTTAGAAAGCGGGTTGCACGAGATAAGATGGATTTTTTATCTCGTGATATATGGGAGGGCGTCTGCCCTAATTGGGTGAAAATCCAAAAACCGTGCACTTATTTGGATATTTTAATATTTTTTAACTAAAAAACTATTGAAACGAGATTAGTAGTTCAAAATAACCGCGTCAAGCGTTCTCCTCGTCATAAGGTTTCCAGCGAGTCATCACTTGCCCGGATCGGACTTGCCACGAGGAAGTAACGGGCGTTAGATGGATCGAGCCAATACATTTGAGACGTGTTAAGTAGTAAAATTGGTGAGAAACTTTCAGCAATCGATTATACCAGCACTAATGCACCAGAACCCATCAGAACTCTGCAGTTAAGCGTGCTTGGGCGAGAGTAGTACTAAGATGGGTGACCTCGTGTTGATTGCCTTTTTTATTTATTTTTACTTTTTTTTTCGCCGGTTATTCTTATGAAGGCTAGTGACTAGTTAGAAAGCGGGTTGCACGAGATAAGATGGATTTTTTATCTCGTGATATATGGGAGGGCGTCTGCCCTAATTGGGTGAAAATCCAAAAACCGTGCACTTATTTGGATATTTTAATATTTTTTAACTAAAAAACTATTAAAACGAGATTAGTAGTTCAAAATAACCGCGTCAAGCGTTCTCCTCGTCATAAGGTTTCCAGCGAGTCATCACTTGCCCGGATCGGACTTGCCACGAGGAAGTAACGGGCGTTAGATGGATCGAGCCAATACATTGGAGACGTGTTAAGTAGTAAAATTGGTGAGAAACTTTCAGCAATCGATCATACCAGCACTAATGCACCAGAACCCATCAGAACTCTGCAGTTAAGCGTGCTTGGGCGAGACTAGTACTAAGATGGGTGACCTCTTGGGAAGTCCTCGTGTTGATTGCCTTTTTTATCTTTTTTACTTTTTTTTTCGCCGGTTTTTCTTATGAAGGCTAGTGACTAGTTAAAAAGCGGGTTACACGAGATAAGATGGAATTTTTATCTCGTGATATATGGGAGGGCGTCTGCCCTAATTGGGTGAAAATTCAAAAACCGTGCGTTTGTTTGGATATTTTAATATTTTTTTTAACTAAAAAACTATTAAAAAATACATGTTTTTATCTCGTGTGCGTTTATTAGGATATTTTAATATTTTTTAACTAAAAAACTATTAAAACGAGATTAGTTGTTCAAAATAACCGCGTCAAGCGTTCTCCTCGTCATAAGGTTTCCAGCGAGTCATCACTTGCCCGGATCGGACTTGCCACGAGGAAGTAACGGGCGTTAGATGGATCGAGCCAATACATTGGAGACGTGTTAAGTAGTAAAATTGGTGAGAAACTTTCAGCAATCGATCATACCAGCACTAATGCACCAGAACCCATCAGAACTCTGCAGTTAAGCGTGCTTGGGCGAGAATAGTACTAAGATGGGTGACCTCTTGGGAAGTCCTCGTGTTGATTGCCTTTTTTTTTTTTATCTTTTTTACTTTTTTTTTTCGCCGGTTTTTCTTATGAAGGCTAGTGACTAGTTAGAAAGCGGGTTACACGAGATAAGATGGAATTTTTATCTCGTGATATATGGGAGGGCGTCTGCCCTAATTGGGTGAAAATTCAAAAACCGTGCGTTTGTTTGGATATTTTAATATATTTTTAACTAAAAACCTATTAAAAAATACATGTTTTTTTATCTCGTGTGCGTTTATTAGGATATTTTAATATTTTTTAACTAAAAAACTATTAAAACGAGATTAGTTGTTCAAAATAACCGCGTCAAGCGTTCTCCTCGTCATAAGGTTTCCAGCGAGTCATCACTTGCCCGGATCGGACTTGCCACGAGGAAGTAACGGGCGTTAGATGGATCGAGCCAATACATTGGAGACGTGTTAAGTAGTAAAATTGGTGAGAAACTTTCAGCAATCGATCATACCAGCACTAATGCACCAGAACCAATCAGAACTCTGCAGTTAAGCGTGCTTGGGCGAGAGTAGTACTAAGATGGGTAACCTCTTGGGAAGTCCTCGTGTTGATTGCCTTTTTTATCTTTTTTACTTTTTTTTTTCGCCGGTTTTTCTTATGAAGGCTAGTGACTAGTTAGAAAGCGGGTTACACGAGATAAGATGGAATTTTTATCTCGTGATATATGGGAGGGCGTCTGCCCTAATTGGGTGAAAATTCAAAAACCGTGCGTTTGTTTGGATATTTTAATATTTTTTTTTAACTAAAAAACTATTAAAAAATACATGTTTTTTTTATCTCGTGTGCGTTTATTAGGATATTTTAATATTTTTTAACTAAAAAACTATTAAAACGAGATTAGTTGTTCAAAATAACCGCGTCAAGCGTTCTCCTCGTCATAAGGTTTCCAGCGAGTCATCACTTGCCCGGATCGGACTTGCCACGAGGAAGTAACGGGCGTTAGATGGATCGAGCCAATACATTGGAGACGTGTTAAGTAGTAAAATTGGTGAGAAACTTTCAGCAATCGATCATACCAGCACTAATGCACCAGAACCCATCAGAACTCTGCAGTTAAGCGTGCTTGGGCGAGAGTAGTACTAAGATGGGTGACCTCTTGGGAAGTCACCGTGTTGATTGCCTTTTTTATCTTTATTACTTTTTTTTTCGCCGGTTTTTCTTATGAAGGCTAGTGACTAGTTAAAAAGCGGGTTACACGAGATAAGATGGAATTTTTATCTCGTGATATATGGGAGGGCGTCTGCCCTAATTGGGTGAAAATTCAAAAACCGTGCGTTTGTTTGGATATTTTAATATTTTTTTTAACTAAAAAACTATTAAAAAATACATGTTTTTTTATCTCGTGTGCGTTTATTAGGATATTTTAATATTTTTTAACTAAAAAACTATTAAAACGAGATTAGTTGTTCAAAATAACCGCGTCAAGCGTTCTCCTCGTCATAAGGTTTCCAGCGAGTCATCACTTGCCCGGATCGGACTTGCCACGAGGAAGTAACGGGCGTTAGATGGATCGAGCCAATACATTGGAGACGTGTTAAGTAGTAAAATTGGTGAGAAACTTTCAGCAATCGATCATACCAGCACTAATGCACCAGAACCCATCAGAATTCTGCAGTTAAGCGTGCTTGGGCGAGAGTAGTACTAAGATGGGTGACCTCTTGGGAAGTCCTCGTGTTGATTGCCTTTTTTATCTTTTTTACTTTTTTTTTTCGCCGGTTTTTCTTATGAAGGCTAGTGACTAGTTAGAAAGCGGGTTACACGAGATAAGATGGAATTTTTATCTCGTGATATATGGGAGGGCGTCTTCCCTAATTGGGTGAAAATTCAAAAACCGTGCGTTTGTTTGGATATTTTAATATTTTTTTAACTAAAAAACTATTAAAAAATACATGTTTTTATCTCGTGTGCGTTTATTAGGATATTTTAATATTTTTTAACTAAAAAACTATTAAAACGAGATTAGTTGTTCAAAATAACCGCGTCAAGCGTTCTCCTCGTCATAAGGTTTCCAGCGAGTCATCACTTGCCCGGATCGGACTTGCCACGAGGAAGTAACGGGCGTTAGATGGATCGAGCCAATACATTGGAGACGTGTTAAGTAGTAAAATTGGTGAGAAACTTTCAGCAATCGATCATACCAGCACTAATGCACCAGAACCCATCAGAACTCTGCAGTTAAGCGTGCTTGGGCGAGAGTAGTACTAAGATGGGTGACCTCTTGGGAAGTCCTCGTGTTGATTGCCTTTTTTATCTTTTTTACTTTTTTTTTTCGCCGGTTTTTCTTATGAAGGCTAGTGACTAGTTAGAAAGCGGGTTACACGAGATAAGATGGAATTTTTATCTCGTGATATATGGGAGGGCGTCTGCCCTAATTGGGTGAAAATTCAAAAACCGTGCGTTTGTTTGGATATTTTGATATTTTTTTTAACTAAAAAACTATTAAAAAACACATGTTTTTTTATCTCGTGTGCGTTTATTAGGATATTTTAATATTTTTTAACTAAAAAACTATTAAAACGAGATTAGTTGTTCAAAATAACCGCGTCAAGCGTTCTCCTCGTCATAAGGTTTCCAGCGAGTCATCACTTGCCCGGATCGGACTTGCCACGAGGAAGTAACGGGCGTTAGATGGATCGAGCCAATACATTGGAGACGTGTTAAGTAGTAAAATTGGTGAGAAACTTTCAGCAATCGATCATACCAGCACTAATGCACCAGAACCCATCAGAACTCTGCAGTTAAGCGTGCTTGGGCGAGACTAGTACTAAGATGGGTGACCTCTTGGGAAGTCCTCGTGTTAATTGCCTTTTTTATCTTTTTTACTTTTTTTTTCGCCGGTTTTTCTTATGAAGGCTAGTGACTAGTTAGAAAGCGGGTTACACGAGATAAGATGGAATTTTTATCTCGTGATATATGGGAGGGCGTCTGCCCTAATTGGGTTAAAATTCGAAAACCGTGCGTTTGTTTGGATATTTTAATATTTTTTTAAATAAAAAACTATTAAAAAATACATGTTTTTTATCTCGTGTGCGTTTATTAGGATATTTTAATATTTTTTAACTAAAAAACTATTAAAACGAGATTAGTTGTTCAAAATAACCGCGTCAAGCGTTCTCCTCGTCATAAGGTTTCCAGCGAGTCATCACTTGCCCGGATCGGACTTGCCACGAGGAAGTAACGGGCGTTAGATGGATCGAGCCAATATATTGGAGACGTGTTAAGTAGTAAAATTGGTGAGAAACTTTCAGCAATCGATCATACCAGCACTAATGCTCCAGAACCCATCAGAACTCTGCAGTTAAGCGTGCTTGGGCGAGAGTAGTACTAAGATGGGTGACCTCTTGGGAAGTCCTCGTGTTGATTGCCTTTTTTATCTTTTTTACTTTTTTTTTTCGCCGGTTTTTCTTATGAAGGCTAGTGACTAGTTAGAAAGCGGGTTACACGAGATAAGATGGAATTTTTATCTCGTGATATATGGGAGGGCGTCTGCCCTAATTGGGTGAAAATTCAAAAACCGTGTGTTTGTTTGGATATTTTAATATATTTTTAACTAAAAAACTATTAAAAAATACATGTTTTTATCTCGTGTGCGTTTATTAGGATATTTTAATATTTTTTAACTAAAAAACTATTAAAACGAGATTAGTTGTTCAAAATAACCGCGTCAAGCGTTCTCCTCGTCATAAGGTTTCCAGCGAGTCATCACTTGCCCGGATCGGACTTGCCACGAGGAAGTAACGGGCGTTAGATGGATCGAGCCAATACATTGGAGACGTGTTAAGTAGTAAAATTGGTGAGAAACTTTCAGCAATCGATCATACCAGCACTAATGCACCAGAACCCATGAGAACTCTGAAGTTAAGCGTGCTTGGGCGAGAGTAGTACTAAGATGGGTGACCTCTTGGAAGTCCTCGTGTTGATTGCCTTTTTTTTTTTATCTTTTTTACTTTTTTTCTCGCCGGTTTTTCTTATGAAGGCTAGTGACTAGTTAGAAAGCGGGTTACACGAGATAAGATGGAATTTTTATCTCGTGATATATGGGAGGGCGTCTGCCCTAATTGGGTGAAAATTCAAAAACCGTGCGTTTGTTTGGATATTTTTTATCTCGTGTGCGGGTGGGAAAAATACATGTTTTTTTATCTCGTGTGCGTTTATTAGGATATTTTAATATTTTTTAACTAAAAAACTATTAAAACGAGATTAGTTGTTCAAAATAACCATGTCAAGCGTTCTCCTCGTCATAAGGTTTCCAGCGAGTCATCACTTGCCCGGATCGGACTTGCCACGAGGAAGTAACGGGCGTTAGATGGATCGAGCCAATACATTGGAGACGTGTTAAGTAGTAAAATTGGTGAGAAACTTTCAGCAATTGATCATACCAGCACTAATGCACCAGAACCCATCAGAACTCTGCAGTTAAGCGTGCTTGGGCGAGAGTAGTACTAAGATGGGTGACCTCTTGGGAAGTCCTCGTGTTGATTGCCTTTTTTATCTTTTTTACCTTTTTTTTTTCGCAGGTTTTTCTTATGAAGGCTAGTGACTAGTTAGAAAGCGGGTTACACGAGATAAGATGGAATTTTTATCTCGTGATATATTGGAGGGCGTCTGCCCTAATTGGGTGAAAATTCAAAAACTGTGCGTTTGTTTGGATATTTTTTATCTCGTGTGCGGGTGGGAAAAATACATGTTTTTTTATCTCGTGTGCGTTTATTAGGATATTTTAATATTTTTTAACTAAAAAACTATTAAAACGAGATTAGTTGTTCAAAATAACCGCGTCAAGCGTTCTCCTCGTCATACGGTTTCCAGCGAGTCATCACTTGCCCGGATCGGACTTGCCACGAGGAAGTAACGGGCGTTAGATGGATCGAGCCAATACATTGGAGACGTGTTAAGTAGTAAAATTGGTGAGAAACTTTCAGCAATCGATCATACCAGCACTAATGCACCAGAACCCATCAGAACTCTGCAGTTAAGCGTGCTTGGGCGAGAGTAGTACTAAGATGGGTGACCTCTTGGGAAGTCCTCGTGTTGATTGCCTTTTTTTATCTTTTTTACTTTTTTTTTTCGCCGGTTTTTCTTATGAAGGCTAGTGACTAGTTAGAAAGCGGGTTACACGAGATAAGATGGAATTTTTATCTCGTGATATATGGGAGGGCGTCTGCCCTAATTGGGTGAAAATTCAAAAACCGTGCGTTTGTTTGGATATTTTAATATTTTTTTAACTAAAAAACTATTAAAAAAAATACATGTTTTTTTTATCTCGTGTGCGTTTATTAGGATATTTTAATATTTTTTAACTAAAAAACTATTAAAACGAGATTAGTTGTTCAAAATAACCGCGTCAAGCGTTATCCTCGTCATAAGGTTTCCAGCGAGTCATCACTTGCCCGGATCGGACTTGCCACGAGGAAGTAACGGGCGTTAGATGGATCGAGCCAATACATTGGAGACGTGTTAAGTAGTAAAATTGGTGAGAAACTTTCAGCAATCGATCATACCAGCACTAATGCACCAGAACCAATCAGAACTCTGCAGTAAAGCGTGCTTGGGCGAGAGTAGTACTAAGATGGGTGACCTCTTGGGAAGTCCTCGTGTTGATTGCCTTTTTTATCTTTTTTACTTTTTTTTTTCGCCGGTTTTTCTTATGAAGGCTAGTGACTAGTTAGAAAGCGGGTTACACGAGATAAGATGGAATTTTTATCTCGTGATATATGGGAGGGCGTCTGCCCTAATTGGGTGAAAATTCAAAAACCGTGCGTTTGTTTGGATATTTTAATATTTTTTTAACTAAAAAACTATTAAAAAATACATGTTTTATTATCTCGTGTGCGTTTATTAGGATATTTTAATATTTTTTAACTAAAAAACTATTAAAACGAGATTAGTTGTTCAAAATAACCGCGTCAAGCGTTCTCCTCGTCATAAGGTTTCCAGCGAGTCATCACTTGCCCGGATCGGACTTGCCACGAGGAAGTAACGGGCGTTAGATGGATCGAGCCAATACATTGGAGACGTGTTAAGTAGTAAAATTGGTGAGAAACTTTCAGCAATCGATCATACCAGCACTAATGCACCAGAACCCATCAGAACTCTGCAGTTAAGCGTGCTTGGGCGAGAGTAGTACTAAGATGGGTGACCTCTTGGGAAGTCCTCGTGTTGATTGCCTTTTTTATCTTTTTTACTTTTTTTTTCGCCGGTTTTTCTTATGAAGGCTAGTGACTAGTTAGAAAGCGGGTTACACGAGATAAGATGGAATTTTTATCTCGTGATATATGGGAGGGCGTCTGCCCTAATTGGGTGAAAATTCAAAAACCGTGCGCTTGTTTGGATATTTTAATATTTTTTTTAACTAAAAAACTATTAAAAAATACATGTTTTTTTATCTCGTGTGCGTTTATTAGGATATTTTAATATTTTTTAACTAAAAAACTATTAAAACGAGATTAGTTGTTCAAAATAACCGCGTCAAGCGTTCTCCTCGTCATAAGGTTTCCAGCGAGTCATCACTTGCCCGGATCGGACTTGCCACGAGGAAGTAACGGGAGTTAGATGGATCGAGCCAATACATTGGAGACGTGTTAAGTAGTAAAATTGGTGAGAAACTTTCAGCAATCGATCATACCAGCACTAATGCACCAGAACCCATCAGAACTCTGCAGTTAAGCGTGCTTGGGCGAGAGTAGTACTAAGATGGGTGACCTCTTGGGAAGTCCTCGTGTTGATTGCCTTTTTTATCTTTTTTACTTTTTTTTTTCGCCGGTTTTTCTTATGAAGGCTAGTGACTAGTTAGAAAGCGGGTTACACGAGATAAGATGGAATTTTTATCTCGTGATATATGGGAGGGCGTCTGCCCTAATTGGGTGAAAATTCAAAAACCGTGCGTTTGTTTGGATATTTTTTTATCTCGTGTGCGGGTGGGAAAAATACATATTTTTTTATCTCGTGTGCGTTTATTAGGATATTTTAATATTTTTTAACTAAAAAACTATTAAAACGAGATTAGTTGTTCAAAATAACCGCGTCAAGCGTTCTCCTCGTCATAAGGTTTCCAGCGAGTCATCACTTGCCCGGATCGGACTTGCCACGAGGAAGTAACGGGCGTTAGATGGATCGAGCCAATACATTGGAGACGTGTTAAGTAGTAAAATTGGTGAGAAACTTTCAGCAATCGATCATACCAGCACTAATGCACCAGAACCCATCAGAACTCTGCAGTTAAGCGTGCTTGGGCGAGAGTAGTACTAAGATGGGTGACCTCTTGGGAAGTCCTCGTGTTGATTGCCTTTTTTATCTTTTTTACTTTTTTTTTTCGCCGG
This sequence comes from Papaver somniferum, assembly GCF_003573695.1. NCBI lineage: Eukaryota > Viridiplantae > Streptophyta > Magnoliopsida > Ranunculales > Papaveraceae > Papaver > Papaver somniferum. Next base: position 848,462 of record NW_020624598.1, on the reverse strand, counting down.
TTTTTCTTATGAAGGCTAGTGACTAGTTAGAAAGCGGGTTACACGAGATAAGATGGAATTTTTATCTCGTGATATATGGGAGGGCGTCTGCCCTAATTGGATGAAAATTCAAAAACCGTGCGTTTGTTTGGATATTTTAATATTTTTTTAACTAAAAAACTATTAAAAAATACATGTTTTTTTATCTCGTGTGCGTTTATTAGGATATTTTAATATTTTTTAACTAAAAAACTATTAAAACGAGATTAGTTGTTCAAAATAACCGCGTCAAGCGTTCTCCTCGTCATAAGGTTTACAGCGAGTCATCACTTGCCCGGATCGGACTTGCCACGAGGAAGTAACGGGCGTTAGATGGATCGAGCCAATACATTGGAGACGTGTTAAGTAGTAAAATTGGTGAGAAACTTTCAGCAATCAATCATACCAGCACTAATGCACCAGAACCCATCAGAACTCTGCAGTTAAGCGTGCTTGGGCGAGAGTAGTACTAAGATGGGTGACCTCTTGGGAAGTCCTCGTGTTGATTGCCTTTTTTATCTTTTTTACTTTTTTTTTTCGCCGGTTTTTCTTATGAAGGCTAGTGACTAGTTAGAAAGCGGGTTACACGAGATAAGATGGAATTTTTATCTCGTGATATATGGGAGGGCGTCTGCCCTAATTGGGTGAAAATTCAAAAACCGTGCGTTTGTTTGGATATTTTAATATATTTTTAACTAAAAAACTATTAAAAAATACATGTTTTTTTATCTCGTGTGCGTTTATTAGGATATTTTAATATTTTTTAACTAAAAAACTATTAAAACGAGATTAGTTGTTCAAAATAACCGCGTCAAGCGTTCTCCTCGTCATAAGGTTTCCAGCGAGTCATCACTTGCCCGGATCGGACTTGCCACGAGGAAGTAACGGGCGTTAGATGGATCGAGCCAATACATTGGAGACGTGTTAAGTAGTAAAATTGGTGAGAAACTTTCAGCAATCGATCATACCAGCACTAATGCACCAGAACCCATCAGAATTCTGTAGTTAAGCGTGCTTGGGCGAGAGTAGTACTAAGATGGGTGACCTCTTGGGAAGTCCTCGTGTTGATTGCCTTTTTTATCTTTTTTACTTTTTTTTTTCGCCGGTTTTTCTTATGAAGGCTAGTGACTAGTTAGAAAGCGGGTTACACGAGATAAGATGGAATTTTTATCTCGTGATATATGGGAGGGCGTCTGCCCTAATTGGGTGAAAATTCAAAAACCGTGCGTTTGTTTGGATATTTTAATATTTTTTTTAACTAAAAAACTATTAAAAAATACATGTTTTTTTATCTCGTGTGCGTTTATTAGGATATTTTAATATTTTTTAACTAAAAAACTATTAAAACGAGATTAGTTGTTCAAAATAACCGCGTCAAGCGTTATCCTCGTCATAAGGTTTCCAGCGTGTCATCACTTGCCCGGATCGGACTTGCCACGAGGAAGTAACGGGCGTTAGATGGATCGAGCCAATACATTGGAGACGTGTTAAGTAGTAAAATTGGTGAGAAACTTTCAGCAATCGGTCATACCAGCACTAATGCACCAGAACCCATCAGAACTCTGCAGTTAAGCGTGCTTGGGCGAGAGTAGTACTAAGATGGGTGACCTCTTGGGAAGTCCTCGTGTTGATTGCCTTTTTTATCTTTTTTACTTTTTTTTTTCGCCGGTTTTTCTTATGAAGGCTAGTGACTAGTTAGAAAGCGGGTTACACGAGATAAGATGGAATTTTTATCTCGTGATATATGGGAGGGCGTCTGCCCTAATTGGGTGAAAATTCAAAAACCGTGCGTTTGTTTGGATATTTTAATATTTTTTTAACTAAAAAACTATTAAAAAATACATGTTTTTTTATCTCGTGTGCGTTTATTAGGATATTTTAATATTTTTTAACTAAAAAACTATTAAAACGAGATTAGTTGTTCAAAATAACCGCGTCAAGCGTTCTCCTCGTCATAAGGTTTCCAGCGAGTCATCACTTGCCCGGATCGGACTTGCCACGAGGAAGTAACGGGCGTTAGATGGATCGAGCCAATACATTGGAGACGTGTTAAGTAGTAAAATTGGTGAGAAACTTTCAGCAATCGATCATACCAGCACTAATGCACCAGAACCCATCAGAACTCTGCAGTTAAGCGTGCTTGGGCGAGATTAGTACTAAGATGGTTGACCTCTTGGGAAGTCCTCGTGTTGATTTCCTTTTTTATCTTTTTTACTTTTTTTTTTCGCCGGTTTTTCTTATGAAGGCTAGTGACTAGTTAGAAAGCGGGTTACACGAGATAAGATGGAATTTTTATCTCGTGATATATGGGAGGGCGTCTGCCCTAATTGGGTGAAAATTCAAAAACCGTGCGTTTGTTTGGATATTTTAATATTTTTTTTAACTAAAAAACTATTAAAAAATACATGTTTTTTTTATCTCGTGTGCGTTTATTAGGATATTTTAATATTTTTTAACTAAAAAACTATTAAAACGAGATTAGTTGTTCAAAATAACCGCGTCAAGCGTTCTCCTCGTCATAAGGTTTCCAGCGAGTCATCACTTGCCCGGATCGGACTTGCCACGAGGAAGTAACGGGCGTTAGATGGATCGAGCCAATACATTGGAGACGTGTTAAGTAGTAAAATTGGTGAGAAACTTTCAGCAATCGATCATACCAGCATTAATGCACCAGAACCCATCAGAACTCTGCAGTTAAGCGTGCTTGGGCGAGAGTAGTACTAAGATGGGTGACCTCTTGGGAAGTCCTCGTGTTGATTCCCTTTTTTATCTTTTTTACTTTTTTTTTTCGCCGGTTTTTCTTATGAAGGCTAGTGACTAGTTAGAAAGCGGGTTACACGAGATAAGATGGAATTTTTATCTCGTGATATATGGGAGGGCGTCTGCCCTAATTGGGTGAAAATTCAAAAACCGTGCGTTTGTTTGGATATTTTAATATTTTTTTAACTAAAAAACTATTAAAAAATACATGTTTTTATCTCGTGATATATGGGAGGGCGTCTTCCCTAATTGGGTTAAAATCCAAAAACCGTGCGTTTATTAGGATATTTTAATATTTTTTAACTAAAAATCTATTAAAACGACATTAGTTTTTCAAAATAACCGCGTCAAGCGTTCTCCTCGTCATAAGGTTTCCAGCGATTCATCACTTGCCCGGATCGGACTTGCCACGAGGAAGTAACGGGCGTTAGATGGATCGAGCCAATACATTGGAGACGTGTTAAGTAGTAAAATTGGTGAGAAACTTTCAGCAATCGATCATACCAGCACTAATGCACCAGAACCCATCAGAACTCTGCAGTTAAGCGTGCTTGGGCGAGAGTAGTACTAAGATGGGTGACCTCTTGGGAAGTCCTCGTGTTGATTGCCTTTTTTATCTTTTTTACTTTTTTTTTTCGCAGGTTTTTCTTATGAAGGCTAGTGACTAGTTAGAAAGCGGGTTACACGAGATAAGATGGAATTTTTATCTCGTGATATATTGGAGGGCGTCTGCCCTAATTGGGTGAAAATTCAAAAACGGTGCGTTTGTTTGGATATTTTTTATCTCGTGTGCGGGTGGGAAAAATACATGTTTTTTTATCTCGTGTGCGTTTATTAGGATATTTTAATATTTTTTAACTAAAAAACTATTAAAACGAGATTAGTTGTTCAAAATAACCGCGTCAAGCGTTCTCCTCGTCATAAGGTTTCCAGCGAGTCATCACTTGCCCGAATCGGACTTGCCACGAGGAAGTAACGGGCGTTAGATGGATCGAGCCAATACATTGGAGACGTGTTAAGTAGTAAAATTAGTGAGAAACTTTCAGCAATCGATCATACCAGCACTAATGCACCAGAACCCATCAGAACTCTGCAGTTAAGCGTGCTTGGGCGAGAGTAGTACTAAGATGGGTGACCTCTTGGGAAGTCCTCGTGTTGATTGCCTTTTTTATCTTTTTTACTTTTTTTTTTTCGCCGGTTTTTCTTATGAAGGCTAGTGACTAGTTAGAAAGCGGGTTACACGAGATAAGATGGAATTTTTATCTCGTGATATATGGGAGGGCGTCTGCCCTAATTGGGTGAAAATTCAAAAACCGTGCGTTTGTTTGGATATTTTAATATTTTTTTAACTAAAAAACTATTAAAAAATACATGTGTTTTTTATCTCGTGTACGTTTATTAGGATATTTTAATATTTTTTAACTATAAAACTATTAAAACGAGATTAGTTGTTCAAAATAACCGCGTCAAGCGTTCTCCTCGTCATAAGGTTTCCAGCGAGTCATCACTAGCCCGGATCGGACTTGCCACGAGGAAGTAACGGGCGTTAGATGGATCGAGCCAATACATTGGAGACGTGTTAAGTAATAAAATTGGTGAGAAACTTTCAGCAATCGATCATACCAGCACTAATGCACCAGAACCCATCAGAACTCTGCAGTTAAGCGTGCTTGGGCGAGAGTAGTACTAAGATGGGTGACCTCTTGGGAAGTCCTCGTGTTGATTGCCTTTTTTATCTTTTTTACTTTTTTTTTTCGCCGGTTTTTCTTATGAAGGCTAGTGACTAGTTAGAAAGCGGGTTACACGAGATAAGATGGAATTTTTATCTCGTGATATATGGGAGGGCGTCTGCCCTAATTGGGTGAAAATTCAAAAACCGTGCGTTTGTTTGGATATTTTAATATTTTTTTTAACTAAAAAACTATTAAAAAATACATGTGTTTTTTATCTCGTGTACGTTTATTAGGATATTTTAATATTTTTTAACTATAAAACTATTAAAACGAGATTAGTTGTTCAAAATAACCGCGTCAAGCGTTCTCCTCGTCATAAGGTTTCCAGCGAGTCATCACTTGCCCGGATCGGACTTGCCACGAGGAAGTAACAGGCGTTAGATGGATCGAGCCAATACATTGGAGACGTGTTAAGTAGTAAAATTGGTGAGAAACTTTCAGCAATCGATCATACCAGCACTAATGCACCAGAACCCATCAGAACTCTGCAGTTAAGCGTGCTTGGGCGAGAGTAGTACTAAGATGGGTGACCTCTTGGGAAGTCCTCGTGTTGATTGCCTTTTTTATCTTTTTTACTTTTTTTTTTTCGCCGGTTTTTCTTATGAAGGCTAGTGACTAGTTAGAAAACGGGTTACACGAGATAAGATGGAATTTTTATCTCGTGATATATGGGAGGGCGTCTGCCCTAATTGGGTGAAAATTCAAAAACCGTGCGTTTGTTTGGATATTTTTTATCTCGTGTGCGGGTGGGAAAAATACATGTTTTTTTATCTCGTGTGCGTTTATTAGGATATTTTAATATTTTTTAACTAAAAAACTATTAAAACGAGATTAGTTGTTCAAAATAACCGTGTCAAGCGTTCTCCTCGTCATAAGGTTTCCAGCGAGTCATCACTTGCCCGGATCGGACTTGCCACGAGGAAGTAACGGGCGTTAGATGGATCGAGCCAATACATTGGAGACGTGTTAAGTAGTAAAATTGGTGAGAAACTTTCAGCAATCGATCATACCAGCACTAATGCACCAGAACCCATCAGAACTCTGCAGTTAAGCGTGCTTGGGCGAGAGTAGTACTAAGATGGGTGACCTCTTGGGAAGTCCTCGTGTTGATTGCCTTTTTTATTTATTTTTACTTTTTTTTTCGCCGGTTATTCTTATGAAGGCTAGTGACTAGTTAGAAAGCGGGTTGCACGAGATAAGATGGATTTTTTATCTCGTGATATATGGGAGGGCGTCTGCCCTAATTGGGTGAAAATCCAAAAACCGTGCATTTATTTGGATATTTTAATATTTTTTAACTAAAAACTATTAAAACGAGATTAGTAGTTCAAAATAACCGCGTCAAGCGTTCTCCTCGTCATAAGGTTTCCAGCGAGTCATCACTTGCCCGGATCGGACTTGCCACGAGGAAGTAACGGGCGTTAGATGGATCGAGCCAATACATTGGAGACGTGTTAAGTAGTAAAATTGGTGAGAAACTTTCAGCAATCGATCATACCAGCACTAATGCACCAGAACCCATCAGAACTCTGCAGTTAAGCGTGCTTGGGCGAGAGTAGTACTAAGATGGGTGACCTCTTGGGAAGTCCTCGTGTTGATTGCCTTTTTTATTTATTTTTACTTTTTTTTTTCGCCGGTTATTCTTATGAAGGCTAGTGACTAGTTAGAAAGCGGGTTGCACGAGATAAGATGGATTTTTTATCTCGTGATATATGGGAGGGCGTCTGCCCTAATTGGGTGAAAATCCAAAAACCGTGCATTTATTTGGATATTTTAATATTTTTTAACTAAAAAACTATTAAAACGAGATTAGAAGTTCAAAATAACCGCGTCAAGCGTTCTCCTCGTCATAAGGTTTCCAGCGAGTCATCACTTGCCCGGATCGGACTTGCCACGAGGAAGTAACGGGCGTTAGATGGATCGAGCCAATACATTGGAGACGTGTTAAGTAGTAAAATTGGTGAGAAACTTTCAGCAATCGATCATACCAGCACTAATGCACCAGAACCCATCAGAACTCTGCAGTTAAGCGTGCTTGGGCGAGAGTAGTACTAAGATGGGTGACCTCTTGGGAAGTCCTCGTGTTGATTGCCTTTTTTATTTATTTTTACTTTTTTTTTCGCCGGTTATTCTTATGAAGGCTAGTGACTAGTTAGAAAGCGGGTTGCACGAGATAAGATGGATTTTTTATCTCGTGATATATGGGAGGGTGTCTGCCCTAATTGGGTGAAAATCCAAAAACCGTGCACTTATTTGGATATTTTAATATTTTTTAACTAAAAAACTATTAAAACGAGATTAGTAGTTCAAAATAACCGCGTCAAGCGTTCTCCTCGTCATAAGGTTTCCAGCGAGTCATCACTTGCCCGGATCGGACTTGCCACGAGGAAGTAACGGGCGTTAGATGGATCGAGCCAATACATTGGAGACGTGTTAAGTAGTAAAATTGGTGAGAAACTTTCAGCAATCGATCATACCAGCACTAATGCACCAGAACCCATCAGAACTCTGCAGTTAAGCGTGCTTGGGCGAGAGTAGTACTAAGATGGGTGACCTCTTGGGAAGTCCTCGTGTTGATTGTCTTTTTTATTTATTTTTACTTTTTTTTTCGCCGGTTATTCTTATGAAGGCTAGTGACTAGTTAGAAAGCGGGTTGCACGAGATAAGATGGATTTTTTTATCTCGTGATATATGGGAGGGCGTCTGCTCTAATTGGGTGAAAATCCAAAAACCGTGCATTTATTTGGATATTTTAATATTTTTTAACTAAAAACTATTAAAACGAGATTAGTAGTTCAAAATAACCGCGTCAAGCGTTCTCCTCGTCATAAGGTTTCCAGCGAGTCATCACTTGCCCGGATCGGACTTGCCACGAGGAAGTAACGGGCGTTAGATGGATCGAGCCAATACATTGGAGACGTGTTAAGTAGTAAAATTGGTGAGAAACTTTCAGCAATCGATCATACCAGCACTAATGCACCAGAACCCATCAGAACTCTGCAGTTAAGCGTGCTTGGGCGAGAGTAGTACTAAGATGGGTGACCTCTTGGGAAGTCCTCGTGTTGATTGCCTTTTTTAACTAAAAAACTATTAAAACGAGATTAGTAGTTCAAAATAACCGCGTCAAGCGTTCTCCTCGTCATAAGGTTTCCAGCGAGTCATCACTTGCCCGGATCGGACTTGCCACGAGGAAGTAACGGGCGTTAGATGGATCGAGCCAATACATTGGAGACGTGTTAAGTAGTAAAATTGGTGAGAAACTTTCAGCAATCGATCATACCAGCACTAATGCACCAGAACCCATCAGAACTCTGCAGTTAAGCGTGCTTGGGCGAGAGTAGTACTAAGATGGGTGACCTCTTGGGAAGTCCTCGTGTTGATTGCCTTTTTTATCTTTTTTACTTTTTTTTTTCGCCGGTTTTTCTTATGAAGGCTAGTGACTAGTTAGAAAGCGGGTTACACGAGATAAGATGGAATTTTTATCTCGTGATATATGGGAGGGCGTCTGCCCTAATTGGATGAAAATTCAAAAACCGTGCGTTTGTTTGGATATTTTAATATTTTTTTAACTAAAAAACTATTAAAAAATACATGTTTTTTTATCTCGTGTGCGTTTATTAGGATATTTTAATATTTTTTAACTAAAAAACTATTAAAACGAGATTAGTTGTTCAAAATAACCGCGTCAAGCGTTCTCCTCGTCATAAGGTTTACAGCGAGTCATCACTTGCCCGGATCGGACTTGCCACGAGGAAGTAACGGGCGTTAGATGGATCGAGCCAATACATTGGAGACGTGTTAAGTAGTAAAATTGGTGAGAAACTTTCAGCAATCAATCATACCAGCACTAATGCACCAGAACCCATCAGAACTCTGCAGTTAAGCGTGCTTGGGCGAGAGTAGTACTAAGATGGGTGACCTCTTGGGAAGTCCTCGTGTTGATTGCCTTTTTTATCTTTTTTACTTTTTTTTTTCGCCGGTTTTTCTTATGAAGGCTAGTGACTAGTTAGAAAGCGGGTTACACGAGATAAGATGGAATTTTTATCTCGTGATATATGGGAGGGCGTCTGCCCTAATTGGGTGAAAATTCAAAAACCGTGCGTTTGTTTGGATATTTTTTATCTCGTGTGCGGGTGGGAAAAATACATGTTTTTTTATCTCGTGTGCGTTTATTAGGATATTTTAATATTTTTTAACTAAAAAACTATTAAAACGAGATTAGTTGTTCAAAATAACCGCGTCAAGCGTTCTCCTCGTCATAAGGTTTCCAGCGAGTCATCACTTGCCCGGATCGGACTTGCCACGAGGAAGTAACGGGCGTTAGATGGATCGAGCCAATACATTGGAGACGTGTTAAGTAGTAAAATTGGTGAGAAACTTTCAGCAATAGATCATACCAGCATTAATGCACCAGAACCCATCAGAACTCTGCAGTTAAGCGTGCTTGGGCGAGAGTAGTACTAAGATGGGTGACCTCTTGGGAAGTCCTCGTGTTGATTGCCTTTTTTATCTTTTTTACTTTTTTTTTTCGCCGGTTTTTCTTATGAAGGCTAGTGACTAGTTAGAAAGCGGGTTACACGAGATAAGATGGAATTTTTATCTCGTGATATATGGGAGGGCGTCTGCCCTAATTGGGTGAAAATTCAAAAACCGTGCGTTTGTTTGGATATTTTAATATTTTTTTTTAACTAAAAAACTATTAAAAAATACATGTTTTTTTATCTCGTGTGCCTTTATTAGGATATTTTAATATTTTTTAACTAAAAAACTATTAAAACGAGATTAGTTGTTCAAAATAACCGCGTCAAGCGTTCTCCTCGTCATAAGGTTTCCAGCGAGTCATCACTTGCCCGGATCGGACTTGCCACGAGGAAGTAACGGGCGTTAGATGGATCGAGCCAATACATTGGAGACGTGTTAAGTAGTAAAATTGGTGAGAAATTTTCAGCAATCGATCATACCAGCACTAATGCACCAGAACCCATCAGAACTCTGCAGTTAAGCGTGCTTGGGCGAGAGTAGTACTAAGATGGGTGACCTCTTGGGAAGTCCTCGTGTTGATTGCCTTTTTTATCTTTTTTACTTTTTTTTTTCGCAGGTTTTTCTTATGAAGGCTAGTGACTAGTTAGAAAGCGGGTTACACGAGATAAGATGGAATTTTTATCTCGTGATATATTGGAGGGCGTCTGCCCTAATAGGGTGAAAATTCAAAAACGGTGCGTTTGTTTGGATATTTTTTATCTCGTGTGCGGGTGGGAAAAATACATGTTTTTTTATCTCGTGTGCGTTTATTAGGATATTTTAATATTTTTTAACTAAAAAACTATTAAAACGAGATTAGTTGTTCAAAATAACCACGTCAAGCGTTCTCCTCGTCATAAGGTTTCCAGCGAGTCATCACTTGCCCGAATCGGACTTGCCACGAGGAAGTAACGGGCGTTAGATGGATCGAGCCAATACATTGGAGACGTGTTAAGTAGTAAAATTAGTGAGAAACTTTCAGCAATCAATCATACCAGCACTAATGCACCAGAACCCATCAGAACTCTGCAGTTAAGCGTGCTTGGGCGAGAGTAGTACTAAGATGGGTGACCTCTTGGGAAGTCCTCGTGTTGATTGCCTTTTTTATCTTTTTTACTTTTTTTTTTTCGCCGGTTTTTCTTATGAAGGCTAGTGACTAGTTAGAAAGCGGGTTACACGAGATAAGATGGAATTTTTATCTCGTGATATATGGGAGGGCGTCTGCCCTAATTGGGTGAAAATTCAAAAACCGTGCGTTTGTTTGGATATTTTAATATTTTTTTAACTAAAAAACTATTAAAAAATACATGTGTTTTTTTATCTCGTGTACGTTTATTAGGATATTTTAATATTTTTTAACTATAAAACTATTAAAACGAGATTAGTTGTTCAAAATAACCGCGTCAAACGTTCTCCTCGTCATAAGGTTTCCAGCGAGTCATCACTTGCCCGGATCGGACTTGCCACGAGGAAGTAACGGGCGTTAGATGGATCGAGCCAATACATTGGAGACGTGTTAAGTAATAAAATTGGTGAGAAACTTTCAGCAATCGATCATACCAGCACTAATGCACCAGAACCCATCAGAACTCTGCAGTTAAGCGTGCTTGGGCGAGAGTAGTACTAAGATGGGTGACCTCTTGGGAAGTCCTCGTGTTGATTGCCTTTTTTATCTTTTTTACTTTTTTTTTTCGCCGGTTTTTCTTATGAAGGCTAGTGACTAGTTAGAAAGCGGGTTACACGAGATAAGATGGAATTTTTATCTCGTGATATATGGGAGGGCGTCTGCCCTAATTGGGTGAAAATTCAAAAACCGTGCGTTTGTTTGGATATTTTAATATTTTTTTTAACTAAAAAACTATTAAAAAATACATGTGTTTTTTATCTCGTGTACGTTTATAAGGATATTTTAATATTTTTTAACTATAAAACTATTAAAACGAGATTAGTTGTTCAAAATAACCGCGTCAAGCGTTCTCCTCGTCATAAGGTTTCCAGCGAGTCATCACTTGCCCGGATCGGACTTGCCACGAGGAAGTAACAGGCGTTAGATGGATCGAGCCAATACATTGGAGACGTGTTAAGTAGTAAAATTGGTGAGAAACTTTCAGCAATCGATCATACCAGCACTAATGCACCAGAACCCATCAGAACTCTGCAGTTAAGCGTGCTTGGGCGAGAGTAGTACTAAGATGGGTGACCTCTTGGGAAGTCCTCGTGTTGATTGCCTTTTTTTATCTTTTTTACTTTTTTTTTCGCTGGTTTTTCTTATGAAGGCTAGTGACTAGTTAGAAAGCGGGTTACACGAGATAAGATGGAATTTTTATCTCGTGATATATGGGAGGGCGTCTGCCCTAATTGGGTGAAAATTCAAAAACCGTGCGTTTGTTTGGATATTTTAATATTTTTTTTAACTAAAAAACTATTAAAAAATACATGTTTTTATCTCGTGTGCGTTTATTAGGATATTTTAATATTTTTTAACTAAAAAACTATTAAAACGAGATTAGTTGTTCAAAATAACCGCGTCAAGCGTTCTCCTCGTCATAAGGTTTCCATCGAGTCATCACGTGCCCGGATCGGACTTGCCACGAGGAAGTAACGGGCGTTAGATGGATCGAGCCAATACATTGGAGACGTGTTAAGTAGTAAAATTGGTGAGAAACTTTCAGCAATCGATCATACCAGCACTAATGCACCAGAACCCATCAAAACTCTGCAGTTAAGCGTGCTTAGGCGAGAGTAGTACTAAGATGGGTGACCTCTTGGGAAGTCCTCGTGTTGATTCCCTTTTTTATCTTTTTTACTTTTTTTTTTCGCCGGTTTTTCTTATGAAGGCTAGTGACTAGTTAGAAAGCGGGTTACACGAGATAAGATGGAATTTTTATCTCGTGATATATGGGAGGGCGTCTGCCCTAATTGGGTGAAAATTCAAAAACCGTGCGTTTGTTTGGATATTTTAATATTTTTTTAACTAAAAAACTATTAAAAAATACATGTTTTTATCTCGTGATATATGGGAGGGCGTCTTCCCTAATTGGGTTAAAATCCAAAAACCGTGCGTTTATTAGGATATTTTAATATTTTTTAACTAAAAATCTATTAAAACGACATTAGTTTTTCAAAATAACCGCGTCAAGCGTTCTCCTCGTCATAAGGTTTCCAGCGATTCATCACTTGCCCGGATCGGACTTGCCACGAGGAAGTAACGGGCGTTAGATGGATCGAGCCAATACATTGGAGACGTGTTAAGTAGTAAAATTGGTGAGAAACTTTCAGCAATCGATCATACCAGCACTAATGCACCAGAACCCATCAGAACTCTGCAGTTAAGCGTGTTTGGGCGAGAGTAGTACTAAGATGGGTGACCTCTTGGGAAGTCCTCGTGTTGATTGCCTTTTTTATCTTTTTTACTTTTTTTTTCGCCGGTTTTTCTTATGAAGGCTAGTGACTAGTTAGAAAGCGGGTTACACGAGATAAGATGGAATTTTTATCTCGTGATATATGGGAGGGCGTCTGCCCTAATTGGGTGAAAATTCAAAAACCGTGCGTTTGTTTGGATATTTTAATATTTTTTTTAACTAAAAAACTATTAAAAAATACATGCTTTTTATCTCGTGTGCGTTTATTAGGATATTTTAATATTTTTTAACTAAAAAACTATTAAAACGAGATTAGTTGTTCAAAATAACCGCGTCAAGCGTTCTCCTCGTCATAAGGTTTCCAGCGAGTCATCACGTGCCCGGATCGGACTTGCCACGAGGAAGTAACGGGCGTTAGATGGATCGAGCCAATACATTGGAGACGTGTTAAGTAGTAAAATTGGTGAGAAACTTTCAGCAATCGATCATACCAGCACTAATGCACCATAACCCATCAGAACTCTGCAGTTAAGCGTGCTTGGGCGAGAGTAGTACTAAGATGGGTGACCTCTTGGGAAGTCCTCGTGTTGATTGCCTTTTTTATCTTTTTTACTTTTTTTTTCGCCGGTTTTTCTTATGAAGGCTAGTGACTAGTTAGAAAGCGGGTTACACGAGATAAGATGGAATTTTTATCTCGTGATATATGGGAGGGCGTCTGCCCTAATTGGGTGAAAATTCAAAAACCGTGCGTTTGTTTGGATATTTTAATATTTTTTTTAACTAAAAAACTATTAAAAAATACATGTTTTTATCTCGTGTGCGTTTATTAGGATATTTTAATATTTTTTAACTAAAAAACTATTAAAACGAGATTAGTTGTTCAAAATAACCGCGTCAAGCGTTCTCCTCGTCATAAGGTTTCCATCGAGTCATCACGTGCCCGGATCGGACTTGCCACGAGGAAGTAACGGGCGTTAGATGGATCGAGCCAATACATTGGAGACGTGTTAAGTAGTAAAATTGGTGAGAAACTTTCAGCAATCGATCATACCAGCACTAATGCACCAGAACCCATCAAAACTCTGCAGTTAAGCGTGCTTGGGCGAGAGTAGTACTAAGATGGGTGACCTCTTGGGAAGTCCTCGTGTTGATTCCCTTTTTTATCTTTTTTACTTTTTTTTTTCGCCGGTTTTTCTTATGAAGGCTAGTGACTAGTTAGAAAGCGGGTTACACGAGATAAGATGGAATTTTTATCTCGTGATATATGGGAGGGCGTCTGCCCTAATTGGGTGAAAATTCAAAAACCGTGCGTTTGTTTGGATATTTTAATATTTTTTTAACTAAAAAACTATTAAAAAATACATGTTTTTATCTCGTGATATATGGGAGGGCGTCTTCCCTAATTGGGTTAAAATCCAAAAACCGTGCGTTTATTAGGATATTTTAATATTTTTTAACTAAAAATCTATTAAAACGACATTAGTTTTTCAAAATAACCGCGTCAAGCGTTCTCCTCGTCATAAGGTTTCCAGCGATTCATCACTTGCCCGGATCGGACTTGCCACGAGGAAGTAACGGGCGTTAGATGGATCGAGCCAATACATTGGAGACGTGTTAAGTAGTAAAATTGGTGAGAAACTTTCAGCAATCGATCATACCAGCACTAATGCACCAGAACCCATCAGAACTCTGCAGTTAAGCGTGCTTGGGCGAGAGTAGTACTAAGATGGGTGACCTCTTGGGAAGTCCTCGTGTTGATTGCCTTTTTTATTTATTTTTACTTTTTTTTTCGCCGGTTATTCTTATGAAGGCTAGTGACTAGTTAGAAAGCGGGTTGCACGAGATAAGATGGATTTTTTTATCTCGTGATATATGGGAGGGCGTCTGCCCTAATTGGGTGAAAATCCAAAAACCGTGCATTTATTTGGATATTTTAATATTTTTTAACTAAAAACTATTAAAACGAGATTATTAGTTCAAAATAACCGCGTCAAGCGTTCTCCTCGTCATAAGGTTTCCAGCGAGTCATCACTTGCCCGGATCGGACTTGCCACGAGGAAGTAACGGGCGTTAGATGGATCGAGCCAATACATTGGAGACGTGTTAAGTAGTAAAATTGGTGAGAAACTTTCAGCAATCGATCATACCAGCACTAATGCACCAGAACCCATCAGAACTCTGCAGTTAAGCGTGCTTGGGCGAGAGTAGTACTAAGATGGGTGACCTCTTGGGAAGTCCTCGTGTTGATTGCCTTTTTTATTTATTTTTACTTTTTTTTTCGCCGGTTATTCTTATGAAGGCTAGTGACTAGTTAGAAAGCGGGTTGCACGAGATAAGATGGATTTTTTTATCTCGTGATATATGGGAGGGCGTCTGCTCTAATTGGGTGAAAATCCAAAAACCGTGCATTTATTTGGATATTTTAATATTTTTTAACTAAAAACTATTAAAACGAGATTAGTAGTTCAAAATAACCGCGTCAAGCGTTCTCCTCGTCATAAGGTTTCCAGCGAGTCATCACTTGCCCGGATCGGACTTGCCACGAGGAAATAACGGGCGTTAGATGGATCGAGCCAATACATTGGAGACGTGTTAAGTAGTAAAATTGGTGAGAAACTTTCAGCAATCGATCATACCAGCACTAATGCACCAGAACCCATCAGAACTCTGCAGTTAAGCGTGCTTGGGCGAGAGTAGTACTAAGATGGGTGACCTCTTGGGAAGTCCTCGTGTTGATTGCCTTTTTTATTTATTTTTACTTTTTTTTTCGCCGGTTATTCTTATGAAGGCTAGTGACTAGTTAGAAAGCGGGTTGCACGAGATAAGATGGATTTTTTTATCTCGTGATATATGGGAGGGCGTCTGCTCTAATTGGGTGAAAATCCGTGCATTTATTTGGATATTTTAATATTTTTTAACTAAAAACTATTAAAACGAGATTAGTAGTTCAAAATAACCGCGTCAAGCGTTCTCCTCGTCATAAGGTTTCCAGCGAGTCATCACTTGCCCGGATCGGACTTGCCACGAGGAAGTAACGGGCGTTAGATGGATCGAGCCAATACATTGGAGACGTGTTAAGTAGTAAAATTGGTGAGAAACTTTCAGCAATCGATCATACCAGCACTAATGCACCAGAACCCATCAGAACTCTGCAGTTAAGCGTGCTTGGGCGAGAGTAGTACTAAGATGGGTGACCTCTTGGGAAGTCCTCGTGTTGATTGCCTTTTTTATTTATTTTTACTTTTTTTTTCGCCGGTTATTCTTATGAAGGCTAGTGACTAGTAAGAAAGCGGGTTGCACGAGATAAGATGGATTTTTTATCTCGTGATATATGGGAGGGCGTCTGCCCTAATTGGGTGAAAATCCAAAAACCGTGCATTTATTTGGATATTTTAATATTTTTTAACTAAAAAACTATTAAAACGAGATTAGTAGTTCAAAATAACCGCGTCAAGCGTTCTCCTCGTCATAAGGTTTCCAGCGAGTCATCACTTGCCCGGATCGGACTTGCCACGAGGAAGTAACGGGCGTTAGATGGATCGAGCCAATACATTGGAGACGTGTTAAGTAGTAAAATTGGTGAGAAACTTTCAGCAATCGATCATACCAGCACTAATGCACCAGAACCCATCAGAACTCTGCAGTTAAGCGTGCTTGGGCGAGAGTAGTACTAAGATGGGTGACCTCTTGGGAAGTCCTCGTGTTGATTGCCTTTTTTATCTTTTTTACTTTTTTTTTTCGCCGGTTTTTCTTATGAAGGCTAGTGACTAGTTAGAAAGCGGGTTACACGAGATAAGATGGAATTTTTATCTCGTGATATATGGGAGGGCGTCTGCCCTAATTGGGTGAAAATTGAAAAACCGTGCGTTTGTTTGGATATTTTAATATTTTTTTAACTAAAAAACTATTAAAAAATACATGTGTTTTTTATCTCGTGTACGTTTATTAGGATATTTTAATATTTTTTAACTAAAAAACTATTAAAACGAGATTAGTTGTTCAAAATAACCGCGTCAAGCGTTCTCCTCGTCATAAGGTTTCCAGCGAGTCATCACTTGCCCGGATCGGACTTGCCACGAGGAAGTAACGGGCGTTAGATGGATCGAGCCAATACATTGGAGACGTGTTAAGTAGTAAAATTGGTGAGAAACTTTCAGCAATCGATCATACCAGCACTAATGCACCAGAACCCATCAGAACTCTGCAGTTAAGCGTGCTTGGGCGAGAGTAGTACTAAGATGGGTGACCTCTTGGGAAGTCCTCGTGTTGATTGCCTTTTTTATCTTTTTTACTTTTTTTTTCGCCGGTTTTTCTTATGAAGGCTAGTGACTAGTTAGAAAGCGGGTTACACGAGATAAGATGGAATTTTTATCTCGTGATATATGGGAGGGCGTCTGCCCTAATTGGGTGAAAATTCAAAAACCGTGCGTTTGTTTGGATATTTTAATATTTTTTTTAACTAAAAAACTATTAAAAAATACATGTTTTTATCTCGTGTGCGTTTATTAGGATATTTTAATATTTTTTAACTAAAAAACTATTAAAACGAGATTAGTTGTTCAAAATAACCGTGTCAAGCGTTCTCCTCGTCATAAGGTTTCCAGCGAGTCATCACTTGCCCGGATCGGACTTGCCACGAGGAAGTAACGGGCGTTAGATGGATCGAGCCAATACATTGGAGACGTGTTAAGTAGTAAAATTGGTGAGAAACTTTCAGCAATCGATCATACCAGCACTAATGCACCAGAACCCATCAGAACTCTGCAGTTAAGCGTGCTTGGGCGAGAGTAGTACTAAGATGGGTGACCTCTTGGGAAGTCCTCGTGTTGATTGCCTTTTTTATCTTTTTTACTCTTTTTTTTCGCCGGTTTTTCTTATGAAGGCTAGTGACTAGTTAGAAAGCGGGTTACACGAGATAAGATGGAATTTTTATCTCGTGATATATGGTAGGGCGTCTGCCCTAATTGGGTGAAAATTCAAAAACCGTGCGTTTGTTTGGATATTTTAATATTTTTTTTAACTAAAAAACTATTAAAAAATACATGTTTTTATCTCGTGATATATGGGAGGGCGTCTGCCCCAATTGGGTTAAATTCCAAAAACCGTGCGTTTATTAGGATATTTTAATATTTTTTAACTAAAAAACTATTAAAACGAGATTAGTTGTTCAAAATAACCGCGTCAAGCGTTCTCCTCGTCATAAGGTTTCCAGCGAGTCATCACTTGCCCGGATCGGACTTGCCACGAGGAAGTAACGGGCGTTAGATGGATCGAGCCAATACATTGGAGACGTGTTAAGTAGTAAAATTGGTGAGAAACTTTCACCAATCGATCATACCAACACTAATGCACCAGAACCCATCAAAACTCTGCAGTTAAGCGTGCTTGGGCGAGAGTAATACTAAGATGGGTGACCTCTTGGGACGTCCTCGTGTTGATTGCCTTTTTTATCTTTTTTACTTTTTTTTTCGCCGGTTTTTCTTATGAAGGCTAGTGACTAGTTAGAAAGCGGGTTACACGAGATAAGATGGAATTTTTCTCTCGTGATATATGGGAGGGCGTCTGCCCCAATTGGGTTAAAATCCAAAAACCGTGCGTTTATTAGGATATTTTAATATTTTTTAACTAAAAAACTATTAAAACGAGATTAGTTGTTCAAAATAACCGCGTCAAGCGTTCTCCTCGTCATACGGTTTCCAGCGAGTCATCACTTGGCCGGAACGGACTTGCCACGAGGAAGTAACGGGCGTTAGATGGATCAAGCCAATACATTGGAGACGTGTTAAGTAGTAAAATTGGTGAGAAACTTTCAGCAATCGATCATACCAGCACTAATGCACCAGAACCCATCAGAACTCTGCAGTTAAGCGTGTTTGGGCGAGAGTAGTACTAAGATGGGTGACCTCTTGGGAAGTCCTCGTGTTGATTGCCTTTTTTACCTTTTTTACTTTTTTTTTTTCGCCGGTTTTTCTTATGAAGGCTAGTGACTAGTTAGAAAGCGGGTTACACGAGATAAGATGGAATTTTTATCTCGTGATATATGGGAGGGCGTCTGCCCTAATTGGGTGAAAATTCAAAAACCGTGCGTTTGTTTGGATATTTTAATATTTTTTTTAACTAAAAAACTATTAAAAAATACATGTTTTTATCTCGTGTGCGTTTATTAGGATATTTTAATATTTTTTAACTAAAAAACTATTAAAACGAGATTAGTTGTTCAAAATAACCGCGTCAAGCGTTCTCCTCGTCATAAGGTTTCCAGCGAGTCATCACTTGCCCGGATCGGACTTGCCACGAGGAAGTAACGGGCGTTAGATGGATCGAGCCAATACATTGGAGACGTGTTAAGTAGTAAAATTGGTGAGAAACTTTCAGCAATCGATCATACCAGCACTAATGCACCAGAACCCATCAGAACTCTGCAGTTAAGCGTGCTTGGGCGAGAGTAGTACTAAGATGGGTGACCTCTTGGGACGTCCTCGTGTTGATTGCCTTTTTTTTATCTTTTTTACTTTTTTTTTTCGCCGGTTTTTCTTATGAAGGCTAGTGACTAGTTAGAAAGCGGGTTACACGAGATAAGATGGAATTTTTCTCTCGTGATATATGGGAGGGCGTCTGCCCTAATTGGGTGAAAATTCAAAACCGTGCGTTTGTTTGGATATTTTAATATTTTTTTTAACTAAAAAACTATTAAAAAATACATGTTTTTATCTCGTGATATATGGGAGGGCGTCTGCCCCAATTGGGTTAAAATCCAAAAACCGTGCGTTTATTAGGATATTTTAATATTTTTTAACTAAAAAACTATTAAAACGAGATTAGTTTTTCAAAATAACCGCGTCAAGCGTTCTCCTCGTCATACGGTTTCCAGCGAGTCATCACTTGGCCGGAACGGACTTGCCACGAGGAAGTAACGGGCGTTAGATGGATCAAGCCAATACATTGGAGACGTGTTAAGTAGTAAAATTGGTGAGAAACTTTCAGCAATCGATCATACCAGCACTAATGCACCAGAACCCATCAGAACTCTGCAGTTAAGCGTGCTTGGGCGAGAGTAGTACTAAGATGGGTGACCTCTTGGGAAGTCCTCGTGTTGATTGCCTTTTTTTATCTTTTTTACTTTTTTTTTTCGCCGGTTTTTCTTATGAAGGCTAGTGACTAGTTAGAAAGCGGGTTACACGAGATAAGATGGAATTTTTATCTCGTGATATATGGGAGGGCGTCTGCCCTAATTGGGTGAAAATTCAAAAACCGTGCGTTTGTTTGGATATTTTAATATTTTTTTAACTAAAAAACTATTAAAAAATACATGTTTTTTTTATCTCGTGTGCGTTTATTAGGATATTTTAATATTTTTTAACTAAAAAACTATTAAAACGAGATTAGTTGTTCAAAATAACCGCGTCAAGCGTTCTCCTCGTCATAAGGTTTCCAGCGAGTCATCACTTGCCCGGATCGGACTTGCCACGAGGAAGTAACGGGCGTTAGATGGATCGAGCCAATACATTGGAGACGTGTTAAGTAGTAAAATTGGTGAGAAACTTTCAGCAATCGGTCATACCAGCACTAATGCACCAGAATCCATCAGAACTCTGCAGTTAAGCGGAAGTCCTCGTGTTGATTGCCTTTTTTATCTTTTTTACTTTTTTTTTCGCCGGTTTTTCTTATGAAGGATAGTGACTAGTTAGAAAGCGGGTTACACGAGATAAGATGGAATTTTTATCTCGTGATATATGGGAGGGCGTCTGCCCTAATTGGGTGAAAATTCAAAAACCGTGCGTTTGTTTGGATATTTTAATATTTTTTTTAACTAAAAAACTATTAAAAAATACATGTTTTTATCTCGTGATATATGGGAGGGCGTCTGCCCTAATTGGGTTAAAATCCAAAAACCGTGCGTTTATTAGGATATTTTAATATTTTTTAACTAAAAAACTATTAAAACGAGATTAGTTGTTCAAAATAACCGCGTCAAGCTTTCTCCTCGTCATAAGGTTTCCAGCGATTCATCACTTGCCCGGATCGGACTTGCCACGAGGAAGTAACGGGCGTTAGATGGATCGAGCCAATACATTGGAGACGTGTCAAGTAGTAAAATTGGTGAGAAACTTTCAGCAATCGATCCTACCAGCACTAATGCACCAGAACCCATCAGAACTCTGCAGTTAAGCGTGCTTGGGCGAGAGTAGTACTAATATGGGTGACCTCTTGGGAAGTCCTCGTGTTGATTGCCTTTTTTATCTTTTTTACTTTTTTTTTTCGCTGGTTTTTCTTATGAAGGCTAGTGACTAGTTAGAAAGCGGGTTACACGAGATAAGATGGATTTTTTATCTCGTGATATATGGGAGGGCGTCTACCCTAATTATGTGAAAATTCAAAAACCGTGCGTTTGTTTGGATATTTTAATATTTTTTTAACTAAAAAACTATTAAAAAATACATGTTTTTATCTCGTGATATATGGGAGGGCGTCTGCCCTAATTGGGTTAAAATCCAAAAACCGTGCGTTTATTAGGATATTTTAATATTTTTTAACTAAAAATCTATTAAAACGACATTAGTTTTTCAAAATAACCGCGTCAAGCGTTCTCCTCGTCATAAGGTTTCCAGCGATTCATCACTTGCCCGGATCGGACTTGCCACGAGGAAGTAACGGGCGTTAGATGGATCGAGCCAATACATTGGAGACGTGTTAAGTAGTAAAATTGGTGAGAAACTTTTAGCAATCGATCATACCAGCACTAATGCACAAGAACCCATCAGAACTCTGCAGTTAAGCGTGCTTGGGCGAGAGTAGTACTAATATGGGTGACCTCTTGGGAAGTCCTCGTGTTGATTGCCTTTTTTATCTTTTTTACTTTTTTTTTCGCCGGTTTTTCTTATGAAGGCTAGTGACTAGTTAGAAAGCGGGTTACACGAGATAAGATGGAATTTTTATCTCGTGATATATGGGAGGGCGTCTGCCCTAATTGGGTGAAAATTCAAAAACCGTGCGTTTGTTTGGATATTTTAATATTTTTTTAACTAAAAAACTATTAAAAAATACATGTTTTTATCTCGTGATATATGGGAGGGCGTCTGCCCTAATTGGGTTAAAATCCAAAAACCGTGCGTTTATTAGGATATTTTAATATTTTTTAACTAAAAAACTATTAAAACGAGATTAGTTGTTCAAAATAACCGCGTCAAGCGTTCTCCTCGTCATAAGGTTTCCAGCGAGTCATCACTTGCCCGGATCGGACTTGCCACGAGGAAGTAACGGGCGTTAGATGGATCGAGCCAATACATTGGAGACGTGTTAAGTAGTAAAATTGGTGAAAAACTTTCAGCAATCGATCATACCAGCACTAATGCACCAGAACCCATCAGAACTCTGCAGTTAAGCGTGCTTGGGCGAGAGTAGTACTAATATGGGTGACCTCTTGGGAAGTCCTCGTGTTGATTGCCTTTTTTATCTTTTTTACTTTTTTTTTTCGCCGGTTTTTCTTATGAAGGCTAGTGACTAGTTAGAAAGCGGGTTACACGAGATAAGATGGAATTTTTATCTCGTGATATATAGGAGGGCGTCTGCCCTAATTGGGTGAAAATTCAAAAACCGTGCGTTTGTTTGGATATTTTAATATTTTTTTTAACTAAAAACTATTAAAAAATACATGTTTTTATCTCGTGATATATGGGAGGGCGTCTGCCCTAATTGGGTTAAAATCCAAAAACCGTGCGTTTATTAGGATATTTTAATATTTTTTAACTAAAAAACTATTAAAACGAGATTAGTTGTTCAAAATAACCGCGTCAAGCGTTCTCCTCGTCATAAGGTTTCCAGCGAGTCATCACTTGCCCGGATCGGACTTGCCACGAGGAAGTAACGGGCGTTAGATGGATCGAGCCAATACATTGGAGACGTGTTAAGTAGTAAAATTGGTGAGAAACTTTCAGCAATCGATCATACCAGCACTAATGCACCAGAACCCATCAGAACTCTGTAGTTAAGATGGGTGACCTCTTTGGGAAGTTCTCGTGTTGATTGCCTTTTTTATCTTTTTTACTTTTTTTTTTTCGCCGGTTTCTTATGAAGGCTAGTGACTAGTTAGAAAGCGGGTTACACGAGATAAGATGGAATTTTTATCTCGTGATATATGGGAGGGCGTCTGCCCTAATTGGGTGAAAATTCAAAAACCGTGCGTTTGTTTGGATATTTTAATATTTTTTTTAACTAAAAAACTATTAAAAAATACATGTTTTTATCTCGTGCCCTAATTGGGTTAAAATAAAAAAACCGTGCGTTTATTAGGATATTTTAATATTTTTTAACTAAAAAACTATTAAAACGAGATTAGTTGTTCAAAATAACCGCGTCAAGCGTTCTCCTCGTCATAAGGTTTCCAGCGAGTCATCACTTGCCCGGATCGGACTTGCCACGAGGAAGTAACGGGCGTTAGATGGATCGAGCCAATACATTGGAGACGTGTTAAGTAGTAAAATTGGTGAGAAACTTTCAGCAAACGATCATACCAGCACTAATGCACCAGAACCCATTAGAACTCTGCAGTTAAGCGTGCTTGGGCGAGAGTAGTACTAAGATGGGTGACCTCTTGGGAAGTCCTCGTGTTGATTGCCTTTTTTATCCTTTTTACTTTTTTTTTTCGCCGGTTTTTCTTATGAAGGCTAGTGACTAGTTAGAAAGCGGGTTACACGAGATAAGATGAAATTTTTATCTCGTGATATATGGGAGGGCGTCTGCCCTAATTGGGTGAAAATTCAAAAACCGTGCGTTTGTTTGGATATTTTAATATTTTTTTTAACTAAACCAACATGAGCAAGTGAAACGCCGATCGCTTCATAGATAAACCAACCATACTAAAGCAAGTGAAACGGCGATCGCTTCATAGATAGACCAGCCATATCAAAGCAAGTGAAACGCCGATCGCTTCATAGATAGACCAACCAAAACTAGAGAGTGAAATACCGATCGCTTCTTAGCTAGACCAAGTACCCTTTGAGAAATTAAAATAAATTTTGATTGCTTCGTAGCTAGACCAAGCAACCCAAGAGCATTTAAAACACCTGTACATGGCCTGAAGTTGGTTGCTTAAACCAAACTTTTGTGCTCCTGGTTTAGAAAATCCGAAAATTAATTACAATTTAAAAATTAATACTGGAGGTAATTACTAATTTAGATTTCATAATTATAATTATAATTATCCACTTCCAATTATAAAAACCATTCTTTAATTACACGTGGTATGTATTTCAGTGTCCCCACCAAAGCAAATTAACTTTGTTACAAAAAAAAAAAAAAAAACCCATCAAGTTAACCAAATTGTTTGCGAACCATCTTCGAAAAGAACAAAAAACATACAGGTCCAAACAAAAAAGTAACATAAGGAAATCGATCATCAACTTCATGTTCACCTTCATCTTGGGACTCATCCTCTGAATCATCTGGCACAGGTTGACAACCAAGCGTCTGCAAAACATCATTCAAGTACTCTATGAGATTACGCTCCCTCATTTGAAGCTTTGAGATTTCTTTGTCTCGCTTCACAACTTTCTTCTTTTCAGATCCCAACTGTTCTTGGAGAGCAACCATCTGTGCTTCAGTTTTCTCATATCAACTGAAGCGGACAACAACTTTTGACTTACGAGCACGGTTAGACCCTATACGACGTGGATCAACAACCATTGCATATATTTCCTCAGGTGTGTAGTTGACTTCTCCTCGGCGAACCTGCTCACTGATCTGGTTCATCTCTTTCTGCATACAAGTTGTAAAAACAAGCAACTAAATCAAAATTCAAGCTTATGTAGCTACTATGAAGAAAATGAAGAAAAGACAACAAAACAAAATTACAGTAATACAATAAGCAGAATTTTCATTCAAAATGCAGTAACTAGAGTAAAAAAGCAAAAGATAAATGGATCAAATACTACCCTAAATTAGGTTTCTATGTATCATCAAAGAACCCAAAATCTGGAAACAAAAAATAGTTCATAACAAATCATTGTTTGACAACACAAAAGCGTGCAGGCATTTAAAACATCAACGAACAAAGAATTAATGGATCCTGAAAATGGAAAACTACGCGCAATAATCCTATCTTCCCGAGTTGCTCAAAAATATTGCTATCATACAAACAGGTTAAAAATGTTACAGAAAGTTTGTGCGTCCATCATTCCTATACAAATTTAAATTGCCTAGAAGATATGCATGAGACAATTCTAAGGGGTAAGAGTTAGTGCCCAAATAAGTGGCATGTCTGTGAGTCTGTTACAAGTTGAAGAGAACTTAACCAAGTGAAAAGGCGTGTGTCTATTATATCTGCACTTTCTCTTTTCTTTGCAGTTTCATTTTATTGCCTAAAAAGATAAAGTTTTTGTTACCATCTCCAAACGTATTCAAGTTAAAGATTGCAACATATGCTAATCAAAGTCTTAGAGAGAATGAAAACATTGCCATCATACCAACAGTAAGAAATGCATAGCCAAAAAGCTACACAAATTTGAGCTACACATTGCTATCAGACCAACAGTAACAAATGACACATGCTGCGTATCTGGACCTTGTAGCTTGGGATGCTTAGTTCACATTTATACCAAAAATAAGTCTCAAGCATTATTCAAATTTATTACTAGTAAGTGAAGGAGATTCGTAACTGCCAATCTTCAGTTTACCAAAGCTTCTTAGCCTTGTGGGTTACCATGAACATACTGAGTGGATCAATCGGGAGATTTTTTCGCGCCTAATGTAATAGAACTTGTGAGTTTACCACCGTTAAAAGTAATTAACACATGAAGAACAAGGAAAAAGCATCAATGAATAATTTAAAACTTACCCTATCATACGCTTTTCTGGCGAAACTCTCTGTACCATTGGTATGGTTCAGAGCTTGTGCCTTCCGTGCAACCCTTGATTTCTCAGAGGCAGCCTACAATTAAATATAAAAATGAAAATTAAGAGACACTCCTTCGCCAAAAATATAGCTTTTTACTGTTTCTTATGATAGAGAAACCATAATCAGATTTACAAGCAACTAGCTGGACACCACAACTCCATGTTAAAGGTTAAATATAAAATATAATTATCTAAAATGTCAAATCATCAAAATGCATTGCAAAGGATAAGACCAGCAAATTTTATATACCTTAAACTTTACATTAGTGTTAAAGAAGTCACACATATAAGCCCAATCATCAACATTGAGGATTCTTGGGGATGGATGTCGCAAAGCTTCCTCATGACTATCAAACGCTCTGTAGTACGCCGCCAACTCAGATCGATATCTAACATAAGCCAACCTCATTTGTGTTCTAATAGCCTCTTCAGCGTTTTCATCATCAGGTACTAAGATATAGTAATCCTAGAACAAAAAAAACATAGTTAAACAGTGACCAGTGATCAAAAAATTCCAAGGAACTAGAAAAAAATAGAAACAGTGAATTAGGTATTACCCTGACAAGTTTAGATACTCTTGCTATCTTTTCTTCAGGCATGTTTCAAAACAAACACACAGTCAAAGGGAAGTTGTCACTTTGGTGCACCCACATTTCTATCGCGAGAATACATTCAAGGGTGAATGTACCCACCAAGCTCTTTTCAAAAACTTCCACTTTCAGTTTATCCGTGTCAGTATCTCTAATTGCAACTTTAGGAAGGGTGGTAATACCCCTAGTAATCTCTATGCAAAGCAGCCAACAAAATCATTTTTTAAGATGATCATGTTAACTATCAACTGTGACATAATAGATAAAAGTTAAGAGATTTTACTTATAGCTGGTGGATGGGCAGAATCAGTTTCCACAGGAGAATTTGAAGCTTCCTGCGAAAATCCTCGACGACTTAACTCTGGTGATATATCTTCATTTTCAGCCAACAGAGTTTGTTGTCGACGAGACAATCGAGGACTCCAACGAGGTGTTGATTCACATGCATCATGAGCCAATAGAGTACGTCGTAGAGGACTCCTACGAGGTGTTGACTCACGTTCATTACGAGCAAACTGAGTATGTCGTCGAGGAGACACCCGAGGAATCCTGTGGTGCACAGATGTCGGTTGAGAAACTGAAGTAGAACGCTTCCTGCTACGATTTTCAAACTTAAGACGCTGTGGATGAGATAACTGCCTAGAAGCAGAACGTTGACTGGAGTTTCCTTCAACATCATTATGTGGTGGAATATCTATCACTGACTGTCTTCTCTTTAACGGCCTTTGAGGATTTGTTACTGCTGCAACAGGTCGCTTCCTGGACTTTGATACATTTAAAGACGTACCACCCATTACTGCAGTAACCCCATAAACAAAACAATTAGATATGAAAAACAAATGAAATGATACGATTAACAAAATAGGGGAGAAACTACGAGAAAGGGGAAGGAATATTGTTACCGTTTACAGATCACATATTAGCCGACGCCCTTTCTTGTGTTGGGGGAGAAGAAGAGTACTGTGGAGTGGTCATGGGATCACCACGGGATACTTGTTTCACGTGACCACCTTTATGTCTAGCCATTTCTGAAAACAAAAATCAGGCAAATCACTCAACAAGCTAAACTTCATAAGTTTACCAGCACCCAAAACTTACAACAAAGGTATAAATGACAAAAAAAAAATCTATAAAACTTAAATGTTCTTTATTTTTTTAAAAGAGAACTATACAAAGCTTAATGCAGCAAAAAAGATACATCAAAAGAAAAAAAAAGAAAAAAACCCTCTATTTCTATCCGTTTCTAAAACGACTATAGGGAAATCACTCAACAAGCATACTTCACATTTACCAACACCCAAAACTTACAGCAAGGGTATATGAACTTCAAAGAAAAAATCCATGGAACATAAGGTAAATCAAAGGATTTAGAGTTCTTCCTTTCTTTTTAAGTTACAGGACAAGTTACAGAGAAAGAAGAAAAACAAAAAAAAACAAAGGTTAATGGAAGATTCCTTCCAACCCAAAAACAAATGTAAAAGAGAATTAAACAAACATAAAAAAAAAAAAAAAAAAAAAATCCCCAAACTGAACCCTAGGCGGTGGAATCTTAAAATAAAATACATGCCTGCTCAAAATGAGATCCTAAGCTTAAAATCAAAGTTTAAAGTAGCAAAAAGACAACTTCAAAGACTAAAAATAAAAATCAATACTTTTGATGAATCCCCAAATTAAACCCTAAACAGTGAATCTAAAAGCTTAAATTCAAAGGTATGCATGCTCAAAAAGAAAACATGAACTTAAAAAAATCGAAGTAAAGAACAATGATTTACCCAAGAATTTAGAACGCGATGAAGAGAAACCCTCGATTGCCTGCAGCCGCTGCTACTAAACCTAAAAGAGAGAGAGACGAGAACTTGAAAATGTGAATAAAAAACCCTAGCTTCTAACTTATACGACTCATACGGGTGAGAATACAGTTTATAACTTTTGTTCCCATTTCACATAGGGCGGAAACAAATTTACTCAGGGAGATTTCTTTATTTTATTAAGGTATTTTTACCAAGTGGATGTTGGCGGGGAGAGCTCCCGCTCGGGAAATTTAACAAAATTTGAACCAATTTTCTTTGGCCTCTGAGTGAGAAGTTGGGGGGAAATTTGAGCTCGCCAAATTACCAAAATTTGAACCAAAATTTTTTTGGTACATGTTGGAAAATTTGCCGCTCCCCCAAATTATTAAAATTTAAACAAAATGTTATTTGTCATGTGAATCACATGTAGGGGCTTATTTGCGGCTCAACAAATGTTTCAAGTCTACGATTGGCGACCAGAAAAGAAGGCGACGAAGTCAGACTAATTTTTAGGTGGAGAAAAAATTTATATAATGCAAACCAGCACATACAGGAGGTTACCGGCCACGGGATGCTCGATGTTTTTTTTTTTGCATTTTAATTCATTTTTTAGTATAAATTGAGTCGATATCAAATTATGAAACATTTGATTGAACATCATATTATGAAACATTTGATTTTTAGGTGGGGAAAAATTTTATATGATAAAAAATGCGCACGCAAATTGGTTGAATGTGAAAAAACGTTGATTGGCAATTATGTGGGCACAAATCGGAAGTGTAAAATGTAAATTTAATTGAATATCATATTTGGTCAAATTTGGATTATTCGTCGGTCCAGTTTCTTGAATTTTAATTGAATTCGTATTAATTTTAGAAGTACCTCTTGTTTTAACTGGTCTCGAACAAAAAAACCTGAAAATGAGACCAAGAACATGGATGCTAGATATTCGCGGACAAGTCATACGGATACCGACTCTTACTTGTTTTATTTTGTGAATCATTTTCTTCTGATATATAAGGTCACTCGCCATCTGGTATGCATACTCATCTTACCATATTACTAGAAATAGACCTTAAGTCTCATTCACTGACCTGAGATGTAAATATATCAAATGTTATGCTTCTCCGAAAGATATAGCGATCTGGTATGCATACTCAGCTTACCAGACTATTAAAGTATGAAATTCAACTGCAGATAAACTTGAGATGAAAATATCATATTTCAAGGTTCCTCGGTGGATCTATCTATCCAATATGATATTCAACTTACTAGATTACAAGAGATATACCATGGGTTCTCATTGATGAACTTGAGATAAAAATATCATATTTCAAGGTTCGTCGGTGGATTCATCTACCCAGTATGGAATTCAGCTTACAGGATTTCAAAATATAGACCTCAGGGCTCATTCTGCTGACTTGTGGGTGTAAAGTATCATACTCATCTTACCAGATCACTAGAGATAGACCTCAAGTCTCATTGATCCGCTGATCTGACATGTAAAATATTAGATGTTATGGTTCTCCAGTGGATTTAGCGATCCAATATGCATACTCAAGTTAACGAATTACTAAAGATAAACCTCAGGTCTCATTCGTTGATCTGAGTTGTAAATATATCAAATGTTATGCTTCTCCAGTAGATATATCGATCTGGTATGCATACTCAGCTTACCAAACTATTAAAGTATGAAATTCAACTTCTAACCGAATGTCCATCGGTGTTAGGCAATTTGGTCAAGGTGTAAATATGGCCACGTGGTGAAGTTTTAGATTTGGAGGCACATTTCTAGCACTAAGCAATTTTATTGAGTTTTTGGTCACTCAATTCCTAAATCATCCATTATGAATCATAATATACACGATAACACGTGTGTGTATATATATATCATCGTTTTATACTATTATCTATTAGATTCACTGAATGTCATATATCAATTTAAATTGAACTTTCACTAGTTTCGCTTAGGTTCACTTGTTATCCATCAATCTTACCCAGTACCGGTATGCATATCTTAAAGACATAACCAAGTTTCGGAGTTCACAAAAGAATTTCGGTATGAGTACTAGTATGGATACCATTAAAACATAACCGAGTTCCGGAGTTCATAAAATCTTTTTGGCATCCGTACCTGAAAAGTCAAGGGTACCCAAATACACCACAATATTTTTATTTCAACCTATAAGTCCGATACCAACTGTGATCGTCTATGAACAAAGTCGAGACACTACGACAACTGGATATTCAAAACATAAGCGTTATACTTCATAGTCTAATTCCTTAATACTATGATCATAGTATTATGATCATGTCACATCACTAGAGTATTATATACAATATGTACAGTATATACAACTTCGCAGTTATGTTTTCAATATAGCACGACTTGAAAGATACATTAGGAATGAAACAATTCAAGTCAATATTACTAACCTCAAGTGGAAGGATGATATCGTCGTTGTAGTTCGTTAATTCCTCGCGTTCTTCATGTCTTCGGAGTAATAATTTTGTGTCTCAACATTCCTAGAAGTTGACTCTAGTATTTAGTCAAGCGACTTTAGATGAGTTTTGATACTAAAATATGACAACCAAGCTTGACATAACAACACTTGGTGAGTCCAATCGAGCTATGCTCTAACAACACCGTTATGTATACCAAACCAGTTTGGGGACCAACAATTCTTTTCTAGTATGATGTGACGCTCCAACCTAATCACCTGCTTAGCTAATAAGATTATAAACTAATTGAAGCATCAAAACTAGATTAAAGATCTTAAGAATCTCAGATACATAAACTACTATTTGGTTTAGATAAGTGCATCTCAATCTGATAATGTCCTCAAGACACAAGTTTGTGTTGTTATATATCCAAGGAACTATCCAAAGTTTATAACAAAAACGGATTTGTGCGGTTACTTCTATTTCTTCGGTCTCAATTTTGTGCGGTTACTTCTATTTCTTCGGTCTCAATTTTCTGCGCTTAATCCGTATGAAAACCCGAAATTAAATATCTGTCGTCCAAAAAATTACACTATTCGTATGACTATTCATTATTTCACCGTCTAAATTTCCTATACAGAATCCAAACAATTTTTGGCCGATCAAAGGGAGGCCTTCTATAGGGTGAAAAAACATCCTCCTGACGTCACAAACATTGTGCAGTGAAATTGAAACTCAAAATTTTATTTACAAATTAAGATTCATATACCTTCAGTTTTATCTGAACTCCTTAATTAATCTCAAGTATCAAATTTTAGATTTGCAATTAAAGTATCGAATTTTGATTACACTTGTTCAATTTGACGCAATCGCCTCAATTCAATTAGGTTGTTTTTCCAATTTCTTCCAGTTCACTACAATTTGAACTCGTATTTAACTATTAATTCATTCCAGATTTCCATCTGGTTTTACTTAGTTTCGTTTGTTATCCGTCAATTTTCCCTATGTCAGTCGTCTCACTCAATTTCTCTCGCATTCCATCGTTTTCTCTTGTTATCCATCATTTTAACCGAATATCCATCAACCTTAGTCAATTTCATCTCTTATATACTAATCTTCTCCAATAATACTCGACCTCACTTATTTTTCTTTGTTACTCGTCTATCTTACCAATTTTCGTCGCATCGGTCATTTTCAATCGATTTGCATCGTTTTTTTCCAGTTAACTAAAGTTTTAACTTAATGTCAGTTGACTTTGGTCAATTTCACATATTATCTATCAATTTCTATCCAATATATCCCTCGAGCTCACTCGGTTTTTCTTTGATTCCTTGGATTTATATGGTTAATGCAAATCGGATTTCCGTAGGAATCACTCATGAGGCCCAGATCAAGCCACGCCTGGTCGGATAAAGTCTTTCTATCTCGGATCGAATCAATCCCTCCTCATTCGTCGAATTTGGGCTTGTCTTCATCATAAGTCCTGAGGAAAACCCGTAGAATGACCATTTCACCCTTTGCCCATCATTTATTAGAAAATGGCCATTATACCCTTGCTGGAACACACAACAAATAATTAAGTGACTTCGAAAATGACCAAATTACACTTTCCGAAATATGTGCAACGAATAGTTCGGTGATTGTGAAAATAACCTTGTCGGAAAATTGAAACAAATAATCATACGTTTTTAAAATGACCAAATTACCCTTGCGAAATATGTGCAACAAATAATTGGTGACTTAAAAAATAACCAAATTACCCTTGCCATAAAATGCACAGCAAACATTCATGTAGTTATGAAAATGACCAAGTTACCCTTACCGAAATATGTGAAACAAATAATCCGGTGACTTAAAATTAGTTATGTTTTTGTTCTTCCATAATATTTTTATTTCTACGTCTTCATAAACTACCAAGTTAATAACTAAATATATTATTCAATTAAAATTTAAAAAATTTGCTTATGCATTCTTTAACGGATGTCGGATATTATCCTTTAAGATAATGCCATTTCTGTATCTGTATCATTAAAGTAAGAATATCCGATAAGACATTCGTATCCGACATCCGAAATTTCGCATAATATCCTACCGATTCGAACGAACTCCAATGGATATCTAATATTCATTGACAGCACTGGTTAAAGTTTACATATTTGTGGTTAAAATTGGGACTAATTCTCACCCAAAAAGATCATCACCTAATTTGCACATAGGAGGATCCGTATGATATTCACTTCCGCGAATAGAAACCCATACCTTATGCAAACATGAAACATCACACGGATCGCCACCTCGTTGTCAAAAAAATTTCAATCTCAGCCACAAAACATCACATGCACGACAACTGTTAAACAGTCTAACGCTAAATTTTCTAGGCGGGAATTGTAGAGCACTTTTAGTTACAATTTTGAATTTTGGCTCCATGTTTCCCTCCAAATGTTTATTTTTCCCTCCAATTTCTATCTTTCTGATAAATAAGTATCTGGAAAGATCCTACCCAATTCCCAGATGTCACGCCCAAATTTCTCTTCACCACCCCTTGCATTATCCATCTCCAAAAAAAGAAAAAAAAAAAACTCACCAAAGCCTCCACCAAATCTTCACCACTGACACCAATTCCACAACCGTTGAGTCTTGAATCGATTTAACAGACTAACACAAAGCCCATATTGCCTTTATGAAACGAAGAAAATTATTGAGTCTTTCTTGTCTATGAATTTCTTTGCTTAGGTCTTTGTTATTCTTTAACTAGATGTTTATTCTTTTCATTTCCATTGAAATCGAAAGAATTTTCTTGTCATTGATTTTCTTAATTTCTGTAAAAGTAATTTTGTGGATTAATTATTAGTTGTTGATTTCTCATTTCAATTCAAGTTCGGCAAAAGCTAGGTTTTTATATGGTTGGCATATTGTTCTCAATTGAATGTTGAATTGGTGTTTTTTTTTTCCAGATTAATGGGTGGAATTTTACCTCCTGTTTTTTCTTTTAAACTTGTACCATTATTTGTTGGAAACTTTCCCCTGGTCAATGTTTATAGAGATGAGTGTTTTATTTTTCCAGAAACTTACTGGTATTGATGCAATATGGTATGATGAGTTTTTTTTTATCATCAGTACAACTTTACAAGCGTATACACTGATGAAATTCTAATCTCTTGTTGAAGTTTAGAATGTTATGAACTGCTGCAGATTTTGCTGGTGATGTTTTAATTTATAGTTGTGTTTCGGTGTATCTCTACATGTGGGTAAATGTTGCTTGTGTGGGTCATTCAATGCTTCTTGAAGCAAAAATTTCACTTTTTATTCAAATCACCTATTTGGATCAACAAAAAATCAGTATCATCGATTTCTATTTTTTTTTGGATTCTGGTCCTGATCGTTGACAATATTGAGTTTGTGTTAAAATTTTCAATTTACTTAGTTGAATTTTGTTCAAGCATACTTAGTGTTTGAGATATTGCCTCTGCCAGAATTGATGTAGTTGTAACAGTCCTTAGTGGTTACGATGCATACAACTTAATGTTTAATCGGTAACATTGAACTAGATATTACATCTACTCTCTCCATGACTGACAGATGAACTCAAAATCTGGCACAAAGAAGAAAAAAATATATCCGATTTTTAAACAAATTTTGAACAGAGGAACTCCATTATATCCAGGCTTCATTCTCGTGTCTAAGATAATCAGATAAAGGTGAAGTGGATTGATTGTGGAGAATATGTTTGATTCGGTAACAGAATTTGTTTTTATTTGAAACCGTAGTATGTATCTATATAAAGCCATTCGCTTTCTCTTTTCTGAATTGGCGATCGCTATTACTTGTTTGCTGAGACGGGTTTTACCAGCCAAACGTGTTTTGAATTGCTGATCTATGGTAGCTTGAAGTAAAAAGCCAGTAACCTATTATTGTACTCGCTATAGATGACTGGGAAAAATGCTGGAGCAACCAAAAAATTTATTTACTAGCTGCCATAAAGTGGATACAGGTTAATAGCAGCCAAGATTTCTGATAGTTGCAGACATGGTTGTTTGACTGTTAAAATGACCAACATTTTGTGCTCTTGCTAAGATTTTGGTCGCTCAAACCAAGTTTTCTTGTAGTGCCAACTTCCCCACACAATGATGTTTCCTCTCGTAAAACTGTGATATTTTCACTTACTTTGGTTTTCTGCCATATTTATTCTTTTAGATTCTTTTATGTTAGTCCCGTCATCGAGAAACAATTCGCTTCTCCTTCTTCAAATCCTCTCTAGTCTCTTCACTGTGGATTTTTCACTACCATTAGTTGATAGTTTCAAACAGCTGAATCTTATTTTTTACAAACAGCTGAATAGTTAGATTTCGTTTCGAGGAATATTTTCTATGGACAGCTAGTGAAGATTTAATTACTGTATTTGTTAATCTTTGTTTCTATCTTTATTAAAGTTCCTTTCTCAGTTTTCATGTGAAGATAAAGCTATTGAGTTAATATTTAAGACTAATTTAAGTCTGTGATTTGCATCCATGGTTTGTTTTCTATGAGTTTATTCAGATCTCTTGAGTTGATTGTTCTCTTGAATAGTTTGATTTATAGGTACTGCGCCATACGAGTATGAGAAAGAAAATATTGTAACTACGGCCGTAGCAATCTCACTTATAAAAACATGAGTTTTTTCAAGGAGCATTGGGTTGTAAAAAGTGGACTTCATTTGCAAGTCCAAACTGAAACAGAGAATGTTAATTTAATTGTAATGAGATCAGAAAGTTAAGCTGCAGTGACTATGAACAAACTGAAATAGGCACTAATGGGTGAGAAAAATCAGACAACCGAGACCATTCCCAGTTTTTTGACCAAAACATAAGCATCATCAACATACTGGATGCAAACCATACTCAGCCAAAAAATGTAAAAT
The DNA here is from genome assembly GCF_003573695.1 of Papaver somniferum. Lineage (NCBI taxonomy): Eukaryota > Viridiplantae > Streptophyta > Magnoliopsida > Ranunculales > Papaveraceae > Papaver > Papaver somniferum. Next base: position 813,458 of record NW_020624598.1, on the reverse strand, counting down.
GAATGTTGGGATTATTAGTCCCACATTGTTGGGCAATCTAAGATCCTGCGGTTTATAATCCTTTAGGGTCTCTCCACTCATTGCCAATTGGTTTTGAGTTGGATGCCCGTATTCTAACATGGTATCAGAGCAGGCTATTCTCGTCTTGTCTTGTCTCGTCTTGTCTTGTCTCCGCGTCACCCAATTTAATTGTCCACGTGTTAGACCCAACGAGGCTACACGTGAGGGGGCGTGTTGGGATTATTAGTCCCACATTGTTGGGCAATCTAAGATCCTGCGGTTTATAATCCTTTATGACCTCTCCACTCATTGCCAATTGATTTTGAGTTGGATGCCCGTATTCTAACAATGAAGTTCTTATAGGGTAAAATGACAACCAAGTGTTATGTCTCTTACACCATGTTGACACCACTAGCGTACATAAACAGGGTGCCGGGGGCTGACGAATTTGGGTCTTGACAAATACTTTTGTTCCGATGACAAATTATACCTTTAAACACATTGCCAGAATCAAGCAATACATCAAAATGTATAAACTGAATCATTCAGGTTTTATGTGGGTCTTTAGTGATTGCCACTCAATGCCAGATGACATACCAATTACCAAATTATGTTCACCTAGCTTCAAACTCAGATGTGGAGTATTGTCGTTCTAATTAAAGACCTACATACAATCTAATTACCTAATCAATTGTCCCGTATTTTTTTTTTTTTACGCAAAAGGGCTATATTAATTAAAAATATCAGATTACCACAAAGAAGTGGTAAAACTGATAGAAAACAAAGAAGCTACCAAGTAGCATTACAAGAATGAAAAAGCCTGTCAAAACCAAGAGGAAAGCAACAAAGAAACTAAAGTTGCAGGACTAATGGCTTCCTAACAAAACATTCCAATTATGAAGCACTGTATTTAGAGTAAACCCGGCAAAAGTATTGGTGCCATAGACCAATTATAAAGCAAAATTTTTACTTCTTGAAGGATCTGATCAGAATTCTTGAACATGCATGTAATTAGAGTCCCGTATCATTGATAAAGTCACCTAAACATGCATGGAATTCTATACATTCTAACCTAATCAATTCCTTCTCTACTCTGCCATTAATGCATTGCATGATAAAAATCAAAGTCGGAAGTAACTACTTACTTTAACTCCCAAACAATACGCCACAACAACATTAAACCTAGGATATTACAAGGGATATGTCTCTAATAAGTGTCTACTCCATACTTGACAAATTTTGCACACTCATATCCGAGCATCAAACTTCGGATATGACCATGATGCCATTTATCATCAGTAGCGGAGACTGATGCACATTCATGTCGGAACAAAATTTTCCATGTGCACCATATACAAGTTCACAGATTCGTTTTAGAAAGTATGTCATGTAGCAACCGAGGGAAGAATCACTGGCGTCGAGGGTACGAAACATCAAAAAGCGACCTTGTTTGGCCGGCCCTAGTTTGCTTGCCAAGAACATGAATCAATTTAGGACGAAGGCTAGGTCCTCATGAGCGTATGAGTTCAGTCAAGAAAAAACATTAAATGAGCATTCCTGTGAAGAAAGCAAATAAATCTCAAACACACGAGAGGGAGACTGTAAACTTTGTTAGACATGTGCCCTAAAATCTGACACACGAGTAACATAATTTCTGGATACCTTTCTCGTGTACGTCAAAACATATCACAGCCGTCTATCATCAAATATGGTCAGTCTGAAAATTCATGAGAGCCGCTAAATCTAATAATTTTGAGAACGGATGAACGGACCACAATATAACCCTAATCTCTAAACCTTACAAGTTATAGATGCCCTCATTTCTTCTCCGCCTACAACAGCAGCTGCGAATAGAGAGGAAAAAATCCAAAACCTAACCCTAAAATTCAACAACAGCAAATTGATCTCTTGTTTGTGATCCATAGATGGAAGCAGAAACACCAAATGCATGGCCATCAAAAACAACTTCGCCACACCATGATTTTCCTCTCACAAAACTATGATGTTTTCACCATTGTTGTCCACCATTTTTCTTATGACTCTTTTATCGCTGGTCATTGACGGAAAACAAATTATTGGTTTCTCCTTCTCTGATAACATTACTGGCAACGTCGAATTTGGAAGACAGGTTTTCCTTTTGAAACCACCAAATTGGTGATTTAAATTGACCGAGGAATGCTAATACATATCTGGGTTTTGAAGATTTAAAATCGTTGTAAAACTAACTTAAGTTGGTTATTTTGCTTCCATGGTTGGTTTTTTATGTGTTGTATTCTTGTTTCTGAATGATTTGGTTGGTTATATGTACTGTGCCCTGGGTATGAACAAACCCTAGAAATCTCATTTCATTTATAGAACATTGAGTTTTATCAGGAGGATAGGGGTGGAAAAATTGGATTGTGTTTGCAAGTCCAAACTAAAAACTTTGTTACCATATCCAGTTACATGCAATGAGATCCACCTTTAATTTTATTTATATTTGTTTTTTTATTTTGTTACATGCATTGAGTTGATCCTACTTCGGCTGTGACCAAGTATTTCAATTAACCTTCGTCCTGTTAGCTTCGTCACTTACGCATTGCACTAAAAAGATAGATTTCAGAAACTCTCCCAACTTTCCTTCCTATTTACGCAGTGATGCATCTACGAAAATGTAAGCATTGATCTAAAATTGAACCCAAGCTGAGATGTATTTTAGTTTATTTTTATCAAATTAACATTCCTTGCGCATAAATGAAAGGCATCTCCTTAAACATGCCAAGGACCATGTACAAAAGCCTCCGTTATATGTTCCCTAAGCTTAAACCAGATTTTTATCACAAACTTGATTAAAGAACCCACCCATAATTTAAAGCATTCTTTGTACCTGATTTTTCATAAATAGATGTGGAGATGACTCCCTGTCAATGAGTTTTCACAATTTTAATTAATGACTCATACCATGAAATGGTACTAAAGAAGGTGTAGGAGAATCATGGGTGGAGGTTCGAGCAGTAACAGATGCGGTAATGTGTTCCCCTATTGCAGTCTCTCTAAGTTCTATCACATGGATGCTTCTTTTATCTGGAAAATATGGTCTCGGTGTTGTGCATTATAAGGATGGTGAAATTGACGAATTTTTACACGGATTCGGGTATCACTTCAGAACCAGATGTATCTGATGCCCTAGCCATACAGCTGACAGAGAAGTGAGCTAGAAGTTGAAATGACAAACAATTGTGATTTTTGGTGATTACTAAGACACCACAGACCACATAAAGGAAAAGGAAGCATGCATTTCTTTTCTAAAATGTTTGATATTTTGTATATAAATAGAAACATCATATCTAACTCGGATATGTTTTCCAAATATACTGGGAAGTACAAAGATGAGGAATACAGTGGATGATAGTATTACTCGGTATGTAAGATCTTTTGCTCACAACTGCATCGTACAGAACTTTTTCATTAAAGAAGAAGAAGAAAAGATTATTCTGGTAGATATTTTTTTCCCATTAGGCCAGATTTATTATTTCAACTACATTTTTTCAATATCCGTCAAGGCACAAATTACCTTTGGCTTGGTTCCAACAAGCGTTAGTTGCTAACCCTTAATGTTTTGCAGTAGGTCAGATACGGGATTCGTGCTCCAAATCAGGCCGGAACCAATGATTCCGCAATGAGTTGATGCTAATGAAATTAATGCAAATAGTGTGACTGCTAAGACAAACATTGATATTTAAAGTGTATCTTCAAACTTCCCAACTGAACCATGAATGAATTTCTCCATATTTCAAGAAGGAAGCAACATGGCTTAAATCTTGCGCTACCTAAGTATTTGATATATTTAAATTGATAGTCTATTTTAGACGGCAAGCATGCAATTGTAAGTGCAACCATCCATCAGGCTTCGGTTAAAAATGATTTGAGCAAAACCATGGCAACTATTGCTAACTATGAATTGAATGGATGTGAGCAATGGCTGATTTAAAAGGCAATATCGTTACCAAATTAATTCACAGAAGATAGTGCTGAACCAACTGCACGTTGGAATTTTCTTGATTCTAATAGTCTCAACAAGACTTTGGACACCAGAAAGAAACACATCAACACATAAATTTTACTAATTAGCTTATTGAGATGGATTGATAATAAACCATTACTCTCAGCCCCTCCATCAAAACTAAACACATATAACTCATACATTATTAGTAGAAAATCTTTAATTTTTCAAAATGAAAGAAATTACGTAATCATCAGAAACACATTTATCCCTAATTAGATAACAAATCAAACAATAAAGGTTATGATCTCAGATCCCAAATGCGTTTGCACTTCCGTCCATTTTCCTACTACATCTCTGGGAATGCATAATGAAAAGATTCAAGGAAGGAAACATGGTTGAGAGGAGAAATCATTATGCCGAGCGTTTAATTGTTGTTGTTGATCATCTCATTCACATCTGATGCCATTACTTGCTATGGTTGTTTTTGAGGCGGCGTAAAGAAGAAAAGGAAAAAAAAAAAAACAGATCGAAGATAGAGGCTGTAAGTGAGAAGGAGAACCAGCCTACCCTAACAGGCTAACACGGACCTTTAAATAGCAATGTAAACAGGCAAATGAGTAAAATGATTATAACACTCTATTTACATCACAAGTAGATAGTACTTTGGATCACGTTGCTAACTTTGATAGATTTTACTTCGTAGATTTTGGTTCCAGTGACAAATTTATGGGTAATGGTCCGTGTTTTTATGTCATGAGACATACTGTTGTTCATGATTCATGAAGTAGATTTTAGGTTGATATGCTGATTTTGGAACAGAATGCATCGAGTCACTATGGAGTGTTTAGGTCATCATATATGGATCATATGTATAGTTTATGGCACACGTCAATTTTTTTCGCTGATGAAAAATTATGTATTAAGTTTTTTGATAAGTTCTGGGAAGATTGTAAGGCTTATTCCAATGCACATGCCAAAACATGATATTTGGCATATATGCATCCACTATGGGTATGTCAAACTGCGAAACTCATATGCCAATATGTTTTTCCTGGCATATAGGCATACACGACAGAGTTCCCATCGAGCGATAGAGTCTCGGTCGCTCGATGGTCAATTTATCTCTCGATGGTCTTTAATTAAATCGACAGCGATAGTCAAGATGTCGCTCGCTACTATGATAATCGCTCATCAGATCTTCATCTAACGGCTACCATTTCCCCCTATAAATACCTGATTTCTACCAATTCCAACCTAAACTTCAAATTCATTTCACAATGCCTATTGCTCGCATAACCGAAGTGGATTTTACTCCAGAGGAAGATGTTTCTCTAATTCGATGTTGGGTTTTAGTTGCAAGCGATAGAGATTTCACTTTAGAGACTTTTAACTTATGGGACACTGCGTTTTAAAGGTTTACGACGGTAAGTCACGTAAATCCAACAAGAACAAATGAGTGTCTTCAAAATCGTCATTGTTTCATCAATGACAATGTTAGAAAGTCTCAGCAAATTATATGGTTGATAAAAGGGGATAATCCTGGGTTATCAAATGAAGAACTAAAAATTAGAGCTCGTACCAAATTCGCCGAAGACAATGGAAGATGGTTTAGTCATGACGAATATTATGAACTCTACAATATTCATGTGCAGGGATTCAAATTATAAGTATCGTGTTATGCAATCAAGGTTAATTTTTAATGAAATGTAAAAATAGTTTCAATCTGAATATTAATCTAAAAGATATTTTCATTAATTTAAAAAAACAAAATTACATTTCACATTTCAACTAAAAGATTACATTTAAACTACTCATTTCTTTGTCCATTTCCTCCCTGACCAAAGATCCAATTGCCTGCATTTTATGGATCCATAGAGTTGTTCAACGAATCAGCTATGGTGCCGGTTTGAGACCCACTTGGTGCTTGAGTCTCATAAAAATCACTGTAACCTTGATAAGCAATGGGATGAGGGGGTATGGGAACACGATACAAATCTTGAAATACGTGTTATTGATGTTGTTGCTGGAATAGTTGAAATGCTAATGAGGTTGAGGCAATTGGGGTACACATATTAATTTGCCTAACTACTTCCATGTTCACAGCACCGCCTGGAGTCATTATGTCAGTTTGCAAATGACTAAACATACGTGTAGGAGTTGTATCCAAGCCAATGTTTTCTTCACCACCACGTACTACTTGACTATCTAACACCATGTTTGGGGTTGAACTTTCTGGTACCTCCTCCATAGGACGACGTCTCAATCTTATTTCACTTGTTTCACGACTTTGCTGACTTCCACGACTTTGCTGACTTCCACCTGGACTCATTCCTCTACTAGCTCCTGTAACACTGGGACTCAAATGAGTCATTCCTCTACCAGCTCATGTAACACCAAGACTCATTCCCCTACTACTACCTGAACCATCATAACCCTCAAGTCCTTGACTCATCTCAAATATCATGCTTTCCCTCAATTTTTGCATCTCATCCAAGTGCATACTCTGAAATCCCTGAAATAGAGCCTCAAAATCGTTCAACCGGGTCTGATACTGCAACTCTGCAGCACCGACCCCGAAGTATGGATAAGTCCGAGTAGGTGCACTAGAAATAATTGGATAAGTAACAATCTCCCCAGATGTGCTGGATATAGTCTCTACTTCCCAAGAAAATGGTGGTATGTTTGACGATGAACTTTGAAAAGGATATACAAATGCGTCACCCGTCTCTGGTGGAGGTTGGAAAGGAAGAAATTCATTGGAAAGTGGCAACCTACTTAAAGCTTGGAAATTCACCTGACCCAAACTTTGCGGTTGCATAACAATATTTGGCTTGAAAATAGTGTTGTACCAAGATAGATAGTCATTTCTGTCCATCGGCTCCTGGATCAATTCATAATCTTCTTGCCAATGATGACCTTCCCTTATCAATTTGAAGTAATCTTCTGCTGAAACATCTGAACTGGGATAAGGGTTGACAGCTATCACTGATCTTCCTTGCAATAGAAGAAAATGTCTTTCACCATAATACCAAACACCCTTCTCAGAAATAGGGTTGTATAACACCATCCTTGTAAGGCTTAACTGTATTATTCTCTGACCTAGTTCTTCTTAGAACTCAGGTATTGCTTCATACGGCTGGGAGACAAGGTTATGGCTTGTTATACTCAACTGTTGAATCTTATGAACAATAGCGACATGTTGATTATCTTCAATCTGTGCAGCTTCCCAATTCTCGGAATCATACTTCCGTATGATCGGAAATACATTGGTATGATTCTTAACACAAGGTTCAGAAACACAGAAATATGTATACCACCAATACTGAAAATAATAACATTTAGTAGGTTAATAAATTTTCCATATGAAAATGACAAATAAATACATAATGTGAAAAATATTGGTTCTTACCTCCAGAACTCCCCAAAAAGCATTAAAACTATCTTTACCACACGTCGAGTTATCACCGAGGGCCATGTAAATCAATGATAAAATCGCAGACCCCCAATCATATGTTGGTGATTTCTCTAAATCTTCTAATTCTTCGAGAAACCCAATTAACACTACTGAGATAGCATTTGGAAACAGACATTGGCCTAGTGTCCACAATACAAACAAACGTTTTATCTCCTCATAATGGTCGGGGATAAAATATTCATTACCAACTGCCCTATTTTCATTCATTTTCCTAGCATAACGCTGGTGTTGATGGTAGTTTTTAGCTTAGGTTTAAAACCATACATCTGACATGACGTCATTATGACCACTAGTGCATTCATTGAATCAATCAGCATGCCGTGCCAGCCACATCTCCGCGTCATTATGACCGCTAGCACATTCTCACAACATGTGCCAATGGCATGCCGTGCCAGACACATCTCCGCGCCAGCCACATCTCCGCGCCATGGCATGCCAACCGCACCACTGTGCCAATGGAAAACCATGCCAGCCACGTCTCTGCGCCAAGGCATATGCCAACCATGCCGGTCGCACCACCTTTCCAATGGCAAACCATGCCAGCCACGTCTCTGAGCCAAGGCATGCCCACCATGCCAGCCGCACCATCGTGCCAATGGAAAACCATGCCAGCCACGTCTCTGCGCCAAGGAATGCCAACCATGCCAGTCGCACTACCGTGCCAATGGGAAACCACGCCAGACACGTCTCCGCGCCAAGGCATGCCAACCATGCCGGCCACACCACCGTGCCAATGGCAAACCATGTAAGCCACATCTCTGCACCAAGGCATGCCAACCATGCTAGCCGCACCACCGTGCCAATGGAAAAACATGGCTGCCACGTCTCTGCGCCAAGGCATGCCAACTATGCCAGCCGCACCACCGTGCCAATGGCAAACCATGCCAGCCACGTCTCTGCGCCAAGGCATGCCAACCATGCTAGCCGCACCACCGCGCCAATGGCAAACCATGCCAGCCACGTCTCCGCTTCAAGGCATGCCAACCATGCCAGCCACGTCTCCGCGCAAAGGAATGCCAACCGCACCACCGTGCCAATGGAAAACCATGCCAGCCACGTCTCCGCGCCAAGGAATGCCAACCATGCCAGCCGCACCACCGTGCCAATGACAAACCATGCTAGCCACGTCTCCGCGCCAAGGCATGCCAACCATGCCAGCCGCACCTACACAATGCCCCCCACTTTCAGTGGCCAATCAGGTTGCTCCAAACCTGCCACGGTCTCAAAAGAGGTTGATATACATGCTAGCTTCCCAGAACACGCTAGCGTCCTTAAACTTGCTACGTCCCAAAAATTGCTAGCTTGCCGAAACACGCTAGCTTCCAAAAACATGTTAGCTTCCCAAAACACGCTAGCTTCCCAAAACATGCTAGCTTCTCAAAAATTGTTAGCTTCTCAAAAATGCGCCAACGCGCCAAGCATGCCGCACGCGCATACTACATGCGCTAATTAGGGTTTCAACAAGCCAAACCCTAATTTAGGCAAGTTGCTACCAACATCCCTCCTGAATTCTTCCTGAGTTTTACGTTCGGGCTGTGTTCACCTCCGAACGAGCTCAAAACCTAGATATTCCCGCGTAGGGAGATAGGAAATTCTTTTCCGTGCAGAATGGAGGGGCGGACCATCAAAATCAGAGTCCGTACGAGAATTCTACAACAATTCTAGTAAAGGGCGCTAATTAGGGTTTCAGCATACCAAACCCTAATTTAGACAAAGCCGAAAGCGCTTCTCTTCCAAGCCGCACACTTCCAGCAGCTCCACTTCATGCCAAAGCCACGCCGGACATTCCTTCATGCCGCTGGCTACCAAACGGAAGGTTGCAACAATCAACGGACGCCCTTCTTCTTGAGATGCAAATCTCAGCCGTACAAGTTTTCCACCGAACTTGTGGCAACTTGCGTCCCAAATCCAAACAACCATGGTTTATGCATAAAACCCTAATTTGGTTGCGCCTATACCATTCCATCCTTTCCTTCACGTCACTGGATGCCAAAACGAAGGGTTGCAACGATCAACGACCACCCTTCCATCTAAGATGCAGATCTTAACCGTCCAAGGTCACCAGCTAACGCGTGGAAACTAGTGGCCCAATGCCAAGCCTTAACTGTGGTCGCGCACAAACTACGCCAAGACCCTAGCCTTTGGCCGCGCCTAACTACACCAAAATCCTAACTTGCCATCCATACTTTCATGCCGCCTGCTTTAAATGAAGGGTTGCAATAATCAACGGCTACCTTTCTCTTTGAGATGAAGATCTCGACCATCAGAGTTCGCCACCTAACGCATGGAAAATTGCGTCCCAAAGCCAAACATCACGGTTTGCACCTAAACCCTAATTTTGGCCGCGCCTAATGTATGGCAAAGCCATGCTCGACGCTGGATGCTAAAACGGAGGGTTGTAATAATCAACGGATATCCTTCCCTCTGAGATGCGGATCTCGACCGTTCAAGTTCTCCATCTAACTTGATGCCCAAAGACAAAACATCACGGTTTGCACCCAAACCCTAATTTTGGCCGCGCCTATTCTATGGCAAAGCCATGCCGACTCTACCATGGCCACTGGCATGCCACCATGCCACACGTAACACCAGGATACACGTTTTCCCATGAAAACACTCGAGACATCTAACACATGACACAAACTGGGGGATGCTCATAAAGGGTATTGGTTTGGCAGTTTACAGCGTGCGGTGTACACTACGCCCGTTACATGAAAGTGTCATAAGAATGAGTCGGTTAGTAAATACAAGGAATAATGGTGAAATGCTCTTTTCATTATGGAACATCAATTCCAGGCGTTATCCATTACCACCTCCTTCCACTTTACTCAGCCGTTTCCATTTCTTACGAGACCAGAGTACGTTATGTTACAACTTGTATAGATAGGTACTACATATTTCCACCAAAGAATAAGTTTTGGTCAGGAGCATACAACACTCAGAAATCACTCGCTAGCTTTCCATCTGTTATCTTTCACTTTCTGATACAAGTCAAACAACTACTCTTTCAGAAGCAACTATTCTGGTCTCAACACTCTCTTAGATTCCCTCCCTAAAGCCAACCTTTATCCTCCACTTTGTGACCGAAGCAAGTATGTAACAACCATTTCTTGGTTTAGGACGGATTTGTACAGATTGATCTCTCGAATCTAAAGTACTCCCTTGTAGTACATTGTTTAAGGTTTAGACTCGTTTCTCACCCACAACACGAGAAATTACTGAAACCAGCAGAAACTGTTTTCACCCTCAAACAATTAGCGACCACAGCGGGAGGATTAATCTTTCGGTTGCAATATCGATTTCCAACTCCCAATCTCATACTTCAACCCAAACGTCAAGGTGGTAGAAGCAAACGTTCCACTCAGGGATCGGCGACTCAGTTACCAGTCACGACACGACAAGAGGTGACTGCGGACTTCCAAGATGGTAGAAGCAAGCGATCCGCCCATGGATCGACGACTCGGTTATCAGGTGACTCAGGGTCGACTGGGGACTTTTCACAATCACGGTGGTGCTTCCCACAAAACTCGGACTTACACCAGGAAGATTCATTTTTCGTCAAGAGATCAAAAAATAAATAAATGAGTAAGTCTTTCCTAGACAAAATACATGGTTTACTACTTCAAGCTTTCACAGGAATGATAAAACCGATAGCCATGTTATGTTTCATCCCATGCTCTCTACCGACACGAAACGCTCACGGTCTCATGGTTTTCCTGGGATGTTTGCGTCACTTGCAATCGTAACCAAAAAAACATTATTCTAAAATAATTCATTACAAAAGAATAATACAAAACACTCATAGTTAACAGTTATATATCAATTCAAATCAAAACATAAACCAGGCGCTTTGTTTGCCTTTAAAAAAAAGGGGTCCCCTATCCGTACGTGCCTACTTTACATAATAATGACTACTCGTCACTATTCATGAGGTAGACGATGTTATTACTACGGTGATATTCGAATAGGAATTGTTTATGATGAAGTATTTCTAAAAGTTTATGAAAGGCATACCCATGGCTAGGGTTTACACCAGTTCAGAAGAACAATATTTCTACAGATTTATGGAAGGCATACCTATGGCTAGGGTTTGCACCAACATAAGAAAACAAGAAAAAAAATTGAAAGAGAAACGCTGGAGTACATAGCTGGAATATGCTTGCCCACTCTATTGCTACCGCGCTACGCTAACACCAGGAAATACCAGAAGAGAATTTAGGACGAACAGAGCTATTGGTGGTAACAGTGGCCGTAGAGCGCAAAGAAAAAAGTACAGGAGCGAAAGTAAAATATGAATGAGAGATAGATAGAACCTTGGTAGATGTTGGGAGTTCGGTGGACATATTATTTTATCACACATTCAAAGGAATGGGATATAAGGATTCGGATATGAATTGTTCAACTTATAATATTCATGGTTTTAATAAAGCAACAACAAAGCTGAAAGGAAAAATAACAGTGCGAATATTGTTGGGAGAAATAGAAACACTGGTGACATTGTGCGTGGTTGATGTGGAGTCACCATACAACATGCTCTTAGGACGATCATGGATACATGCAATAAAGGTTGTAGCGCCAAATCTTCACCAATGCATACAGTTTCCAATACCAAGTGGAATAGGAGAAATTAGAGGAGATATCAAAAGTGCGAAGATCTGCAGCCAAATAGATGTAAAAAATTATAAAGGTCGCGCAAAGAAGCGAAAAGATCGTTGGAGACGAGCAAGAGAGATAAGAAAAGAAGAAGAGTTGCGAATATACATGATAAGAGAACAAGAGGGAAGAGGAATACCAAGAAAAGTTCCATAAAAAGAGGGATAAATGATGCATGAAATAAAAGAGCCCACACCATTAGGAGAACCTAAAGCGAATTTTATCGCAGCAGAACCGAAAAAAGAAATAAATGTTGGAACAGAAGACGAACCAAAGATATTGAAAATTGGGACTAAGATGGGGAAGGAAGAAGAAGAAAGAACGATCAACCTTCTGCGAGAATATAAATACATCTTCGCGTGTAGTATGGAAGAAATGCCATGAATAGATCCTTCTGTTGCATGTCATAAGTTGCATATTAACAAGAACGCAAGACCATTCAAGCATAGGATAATGAAGATAGCAACAACATACCATCCTCAGATAGAGGTAGAGCTATAAAAGATGTTGGAGGCAGGAATAATACTGTTAGAGCATAGTTCGGTCGACCTCGCATGCGTTGCTATCTCAAGCATGTTTGTCAATGTTAGTGATCAAAACTATGATTCTTGATTTCTAACCTACATAGCTAAGTCTCGGACTAGGATAGAAAGTGTAGTTGAGATCAAGGACTTCATGGCGATTCATCATACAACGACGAAGATCTATACAAGAAACCGTGGAACTTTATCAGCAAAAAAGGTATGTGGAGACTTGAACTTATCTATCACTCAAAAGTCTATATATTCTATCTCCTACTTCTTATGAGACAAAAGTCGTATGCTATATAGACTAGATCATACACATTTGATATTTCGAGCCGAGTATATCTGGCCTATCTATATCTCGAAATCATGTGTTGGTAAAGCGTTTCGCTTTGATCAAGTTTATCTTCACCTAGTGACGAAAGTCATGAAAAGTTTCAATCACTTTGAGAATTGCTCTGACGTGAATCGGTCTGTGAATAATGGATACATAGCGTCCTTAGAGAATGTCTCAATGATTGAAATGAGAGTTTAGATTACATAACCATGTATTCCTTGAACCAAATTTTTCGAACTTTGTTGATCAAGAGAAATCGGGAGGATTGTGGAATTGGCTTGCCAAGTCCGCGAACTGTCGGAAGTTCTCGACCGAGAAATTCTGCTGGATTTTCCAAAACTCGTTTGTGTGCTTAGTCCGTGAACTCAGTCCGCGAACCCAGTCCGCGAACTGGCGGAAGTTCTCTTTCCGAGAATTTCTGCTGAGTTTGGAAAACTCAACCGGTTTACTTAAGTCCGCGAACTTGTTTGTGAACTTAAGAGGTTATGATCTAAAGATGTTCTCTGAACATTAAACATTAAATTACTAAGGAATGCTTTATGCAAACCGTGGCTATAATGTTCATGAGCCGATTCAATCGAATCGAATCATCTTTGTTTCAATTGTGTCTTGTGTAGTTACATAAGATCTCATAGCAATTGAACAACTCTTTAACTAGTTCATTTAAGTCAAATGATCTAGTTATGGTGAAGAAGAACAAGGTTAATATGAAATGCTCATATGGTTAACCTTTTTGGGTTACTATGTTGAACCAACATACACGTACACGTTTGCGCATGGTTTAGCTTGAATCTAAATCAGGTTTTCATCTAACGGTGAATAAGGATTGCTTTGTAACTAAGGCAAAACCCTGATTTGAAGTCTATATATGTTACGGTTAGGAAACTAAGAATCCTAACCGTAAATAAATTAAAAAAAAATATGTGTAATTACGGTCAAGTTTGTAACTGTATACCCATCTGCGGTTGGGTTCGACTCTCACAATACCTAACCGTAAAATACCCCCAATTACAATTTCTTCATAAACTTTTGATTTAGGTTAGATTTTTCTTTATTTTTAACTAACCATAAAAATAATGTGCATTAATATGTGTATTCATGGGAGTTTAGGTAACAGAAAATATATAGGGAAAGTAAATGTATAAAGAAGAGGATTAGGTGAGATTTTTTAGGAAGAGAAAGATCACGATAAGATTTTCTCACCCTTGAAGCATGACCAAAAAATCACCGGCCTTAATTACCAAATTAAACACGTTTTCATCAAATTGATTAAACTTTAAAAAGAAAACCTTCTAGTAAAAAGAAAAAGAAAATTGATTAAACACGTTATATAGATCAATATGCATTAACTAACTCTAAATTCCTTTTGCTTTTCAAAATTACCAATAATATGTAGTAGCATTTACAGTCGGTAATATTATAACAACCTAAATCCTAATCTAGCTGTAATTGAGGTTACGGTTGGTTTTTTCTATATCACCCACCATTCTTTTTTCTTTTTTCTTAAGATGTTGTTACGGTTAGGAGTTCGTCGTCACCTAACCGTAAATTCGTCTTATAGTTGGTTATGAATGGAAAAATCTAGCCTTAAACCTGTTTAAAAACCAAAAAAATCGATCTTTCTATGTACTTTGATGACCATTAAGTATCAAAATCGTTCTTTTTGTTTGAGTGAATCAAAATCTAGTGTTTTTTTTATTGAAAAAAACTATATTTCCTTTTCTTTTTTCCTTCTACTTCTCTTCCTCTTAAAACCAAAACACAAACTCTTGATTTCAATTTCTAATTAAAATCAAAATCATTAATCTAAACTAATAACTAATACACTAGATTAGACTAATCTGATATAATAATTAACACTAACTAATTAGGGTGGTTTAGCCATTATGAAAGTATTTTAGATAAGGGGTTTTTGAATTACTTATTGGTGACCCGTTTTTGTCCTATTAGTGAAGCCCTTCTATTGAAATGTGACGCCTCAATAATAGCTTTTATTTAAAAGAGAATGCCAATATATATGAAAGATATTGAATAGATTTTTTTTTCTTATATATGGTGATACTATTAAAGATTTTAGATTGAGTTTATATTAAAAATAATTTTATGGTTATAAAAAGTAAAGGGTATATTTGATAGTTTACGGAGAAAATGTCTATAAACAGAACAGAAAGATCAAAAAAGACAAACCAAAGTAGAACATAGGACACATAAAAAAGACAGAGGGAGTTTTTTTTCCTGGGTCTCTCATATAAGCGTGTGGAGCTCCAGGGATTTGATAGACGCATTTATGTGTCTAATATATCTCAATTGTATATAGTGTTAGCACCCATTTTTGTACTTATTTGGTTATTTTATATATTTGTAGGTGTTTTCAGAAGAATAAGGATTTGCGGCGAAATTGGCTGAAAATGCGGCGTTTGAACCTCCATTGATAGAGTGCCGGAAGCGCCCCAGAAGTGTACCGGAAGTACCCCAGAAATACCCCGGAGGAACCCCGAAAAAAGTGCGGAAAATGCCCAGAGGAAACTTGCTATATGGACCCTTGATTTTGGATAAGGGGTAACCTAATTACTAAGGGGTGACCCATTTCCAAGCAGCTGCTAAAGGGACACCAAGGGGACACCACATTCAAAGTTCAAATAATGGAATTTGGCGGGAAAACTAATTTCACGTCTGATAATTCTCTGTTGGATTTCTGGGCAGTTTTGAGGGAGATTAAATCCCTGAAATCAATTGGGCTAGGCCTGTTAAGAATAAACAGATCGTATGCAAGTGATTTTATCGATCAACTTGGGCTGGAATGGCTGGGAGAAGCGATCAAAGTCCAAACAGAATACGTGTTCTCTGTGAAGTTTTCAAATATATTTTTAGAGATTCTGGGAGAGTTTTACGTTGAAGTAAAGTGTATCTAGTCTTGTTTAAGGATTAGGAGAAGTTTGGAGCGTAAGAAATTGCCAGAAGACGCGTACAAAGCAACAGAAAAGAGATTTCTCTCTCAACTGCACGTGAAGAAAAAAAGGAGATAAACTCGGATTTAATCGAGTTATTTGGACCCTATTGGTATATAAAGGCTGGTGGGAAGTGAGAGAAAGTTTTATCAAGAGTTAGGGGTCGATTGGGAGGCCAGCAGAGAGGCGCAGGAGGAGTTGCAGGAATTGTACCTGCTGCTGCTGCTGCCATTAACAAAGCTCGAAGAACACGAAGAACACACCAGCATAGACAGTCGTTTATCAACGGTGTCAACGACTAGCATCCGAGGGTCTTAAAACAGCAGCGTCAACAGCAGCCGTGAGGTATCGTTTTTACAGCAGTGGTATTCTATCGTTTTTCTCTGGACGCTTAAAGAGGGTCGTAGTTTCACTGTATTATATTTTTCACTCTTTTAATCATATTTTGAGCATCAAGTATGTATTTTAAGAACATGATTATTATGAGTAGCTAAACCCCAATACTGGGATGATGGAGGAAGCTGTTTTTCAGCCATGTGGTTATTTAAATAATTCTTAATTCACTTTTTGCACCGATTTTAATTGATTTATGATTTCAATTAATTACTTGTGATTTTGTTTGATGGAACATGCTTAGTCCTAGGGATTCTTGATGTTCCATGCTTATCATATACAAGTAATATTTTATGGAATCTAATTTGGCAAAGATAGAGTTAATACTTGTTTTATTTTGAGCTATAATCGCCTAGAATTATTTTCTGAGCCACTTGAATATGAAACACATTGGAATCCTGAGTCCTGGTTCCTCTTGATCTTGTGACATATTGTGTATATATTTTTGTTTTAAAAATCTTTTCAAGTCCGAGCATCGAATCCGTATTTACCGCAAATTTAATACTACAACAGGATTTCATTCACGTTTTTGGATAAACATGCATGATTCATACTCGATTTGCTAGCCGTGAGCATGTATGAGAAGCTGAAAAAAAGGCACGTTCCTTAGGTGAGGCTTATGCCTAAGTCTTGTGACTGTACAAGAACCTAAAATGATTTTGTACTACTCAGAACTGGTGGGGCCGGTTGGTACTTTGTTTTATAAAGTTTTAGTCTCTTTCAGTTTAGCAGACTGATAGCTAGGCTAATTGTTAGAGCATTGCTCGGTCGAACTCACAAGTGTTGCTATCTCAAGCTTGTTGTCAAATTTAGTTGTCAAAACTATATTTTTATTTCTAATCTACAATTAGTTAATTGTCGGACTAGGATAAAAATATAGTTGAGAAACAGAGGATCACAACAGTCATCATTGCGTTCTACCGTTTGAAGGGGAAGATCAACCGAAGATTTTGGAGAAATTTATCAACTAAAGGTAAGTGAATACTAAGACACCTATATCTCAAGTTATATTCACTTTTATATAATCTGAGACGATGTCGCATAACTAATTAGACTAGTATGCATAGACAAGAATTTCGAGTCAAGTTTATCTTGATAGTTTCTCGAAGTATAATGACTAAGATTAATGAACACTTGTTCATGCTTGATGAATTTCGGTTAAGGACAATTTATTGTTCAGAATCAAAATCATGATTCGATTTTATCATTCGAAAATATCCTGGAACAGTGATATTTTTCATTGATGTTATTCGGGAATGTTTCGAATCGATTAAGAGAAATATATAATTACTATAGAATCAAATACAAGATAGTGGTATCAGTCTTACAAACTGGGAAAAGTATTATACGTCTGAACCCGTATTACATGTACTCGTACACGTAGTGGAGTAGCTATACATATTGACTTATAGATTAGTGATACGCATATTCGTATGCACATCATATGAAAATCTGTTTAACTCGTGAACCGGATCGGTATGCATACTCGTATGCAAACCATTCTTGAACTGTGGTTACGGAACCGGGGGTGAGTATCCAAACCGGTACGCAACTTAAAATAGTTATGTGCTCCTGAACTCGGTAACGTTTCCAAACCGGTACGCAAATCGATTTAGTTCGTGAACTAATCCCCACACGTCTGTGTGATACTAGTGCGCTTGCTAGAGTTGATTCTCCTTTAACCTTTGGTTTTCTTATCTAAAACTAGGTTAACGACTTAAAGACTTCATTGGGATTGTGAAGCCAGACCGATACTAATTTTATCGTAGTTATGTGATATGATCTTGCATCTTCTATCGTACGAGTACAATCGATTGATTGGCTTGAGATCGTGAGAGTTCTCCGATAGGAAAGATAAAGAAGTCACAAACATCTTCGTCTCACTGTTTGTGATTCCTCGACAAACCGCCTGTATAGTCAGGAAGGATTGTAGAGAGGTGATTGATTAATCTAGGCTGTTCTTCGGGAATATAAGACCGGATTATCAATTGGTTCTTGTTCACCATGATTTCATATCTAAAGACGGAACAAAACCTAGGGTTTATCTGTGGAAGACAAATTTATCCTTTGATAGACTTTTCTGTGTGACACAGATTTGTTTATTATCAAGTCTGCGATTTTGGGTTGCAGCAACTCTTGGTTGTGGGTGAGATCATATAAGGGAATCAAGTGTGCAGTATCCTGCTGGGATCAGAGGCGTAGGAGTACAACTGTACCTTGGATCGGTGGGAGACTGATTGGGGTTTAACTATAGTCCAGTCCGAAGTTAGCTTGGAGTAGGCTAGTGTCTGTAGCGGCTTAATACAGTGTGTATTCAATCTGGACTAGGTCTCGGGGTTTTTCTGCATTTGCGGTTTCCTCGTTAACAAAACTTCTGGTGTCTGTGTTATTTATTTTCCGCATTATATTTTATATAATTGAAATAATACAGGTTGTGCGTTCGTGATCATCAATTGGAAATCCAACCTTTGGTTGTTGATTGATATTGATTGATCCTTGGACAATGGTCTTTGGTACCGTCCAAGTATTCCTTGTATTTGATAAAGACTCCCTATTGTTTTTAGCTTGAGTAAAAATCAAATCAAGAGAGAGATATTAGCTCCTTGAGATACTTTTATCTAGATTGAGTTTGACTGTATAGTTGATTCTATAGCAAAGTATTTCGGAGTTATTCCATACAGATTGCTAAGAGAAATATTGGGTGGTGTTTTTACACCCCCGCTTTTTCAATTGGTATTAGAGAAAGCAAACACGTTAACGACCTTATAAGTATGTGTTTGTGGCGATCTGACTCTATGGACAGTAGTGCTATCTCAATAAATGCACCACCATATCCAGGGATTTCAGAGTTCTCTTCCATGACTGATTTAATAAAATCTGTAGAAGAAATTCTATCTAAACGTCCAACAGGTTTAAAATCCCTTGAAGTGTTTTCAGGGCTTGAAAACAAGCTTGAGAGCTTATCTCTTGATGTTGAGTTATACCTCCAGAATGATATTCATGTTGAGGTTGATATTGATTTACTAATCAGTGACATAAATGCTCCTCCTCTGCGTAATCCAATTAGTTGTGATAAACTAAACGAATTACAAGAGAAGTTTAAATCTCAGTCATCTGAGTGTATCAACTCAAAGCATGAATTGATTTGTTTCTCAATTCATGATACTTCCTATCAAGATAGTAGTGTTGTCTTCTTTTATGAAGAATCTAGGACGTCTCTTTTTATCAAAAGAGTTTCCCTTCGCAGTATTAAAAACTATCTGCAGAAACTGTTTTTTATAAGTTGGAAAACAAGAAATTAGAAACGCAAATCTTTTTGAGTTCTCTTGAAGTTCTTTGATAGACTTATAAAAACAGTTCCTTGGGTGTTTCTCAACACTACACGATTTAAGAGTTGTTGGAAAGAAATTCTTTCTTGGTGCCATGGTGAGCAAGATATTGTTCACCTCAACACAACTTGTTTGTGTTGAAAGTGCATCCTCACCAAGAAATTCCCTGCTATGTATACGGTGAGGGAAGCACAACAACTGGGGCGCACAGATTATATTCGACAAGGCTGTAGAATTCAATTGGACGTTTCTAAAAAGGTATGTCTATAAACTTGAGCAAGTTTTATGTTTTCATTACTTGTTTGAGTACTTATAATGATCCATGTACCTTGATTATCGTTCATTTCTACCTAACTTGATCTGTATTTAAGGTTCTTATATGTGTAGGTTTGAAAATAATAGTTCGGGATGTTTGGACTTCATGGTAGACATATAAAGTATGCATAACATCTTTAAAAATCAAAATCCAGGGGTTTAAGTCCGCAAACCCAGTTTGCAAACTGCTCAAAGTCATGAAAATTCGTTTGCGAACCCGTATGCATACTTGCCTGTAGACGTCGATATTCGGTAAACTTGTTTTGGACGTTTTTTCTTCGTCCGAACTCGGAATGAACTCATTATTTTTGTATTCTCTTTATCTTTGAATTCTCTTCAAAATGGAGATGAGAAACCTTGAATTTGGATGAGTTAAGATTGGTATTTTTCCTGTCTCTTGTTTTTGAGTGTTTTGCTCCGTTTCGTCACTTGTTCCACTTCTCTTGGAATTGGGCACTTGAATTCTTGGAGTACTACTATTATAAGATAATTTATAGCTTTTACAAGAATGTTGTTGGTGAATCACAAAGAAGGGAGTTCAAGAATGGGCAGTAGTACGCATTATTATGGAATTCTTGAATGTTCACAATTATTTTATGTGAACTATGGTGCATGGTCGTTAATGACTTTTTATGATCTTCTTTGTTAATAAAATATTTTTATACACCTTTGGTATCTATTATTGGTATAAATCCGGGCGAAAAAGATTGATTCTACCCTCTAAGGACAAATCATCTTATATGTGCATTACGAGTTTGTCTTGTTGCCTAGGACACTTCTTATGAGAATTTATTCTTGTATTTGAGAAGGATTACTAGAGTTTGGAATAGTCATTATTGTGATTACACATACCTATGTCCAACTTTTTCATCTTCTTATTTTTTAGGTTTATTTGTTTTAAATTCTAAAAATATTTGGAGGATGATGATATTGCAGTGTTAATCTGTTTTGAAGTATTGCAATATTTTTATGGGATATGTATTGTTTGCGTCTGTGAACTTGAAGGTCCCATATGCCGTCAAAAGTAAAGTCGTTCATGAATTGGTATTCGTATTGATGAAAGGAAAAATACAAAATTTATGCCTATGCAGTCATGTATTTGATGGAAAATAGGAAAAAATATTTTGTTTGACAAGGATAAAGTCTATTATATCGTTATGATGGAAAATAAAATAAATCCTTGTATGTTATCCATGGTTTTGATCTTCATTGATCCATTTTTTTATGTATTACCGTGAAGGCTCCATTGTCTGTCTTATGTTGGGCACGATACAACTAAGTCGATTATTCTTATTAGCTTGTTGGTTGTTCCATAAGATGTTATATGTTGAGCATTAGGAACTAAATTAATCAACCAGTTTGGTTATTTAGTTTGTACTCCATAAGTTTTCTTTCTTATGTTGAGGACATGTACGATTAAGGTTGTCATATTCTATAATGAACTTAGTCGGGGTTCCATAAGTTCTATTATGTTGAGCCCAAAATAATTAAATTGATTACTTCGGTGATTAGTTTTGTTGTTTGTATTTCAATTATATCAATTATGGGTTCTCTTGTAATTAGTCTAGTTGAGTTTTCATATATTCCACAAATTCTTGTGTTGAGTATATGAAAGGCTACACTATCATGTTCTATTGGTTAATGTAGTCATATATTCCGTAAGGTTTTCCTTATGTTGAGTATGTGAACGATTAAGTTAGTCATCTCCGTATGATTACCTTAGTCGTAGCTCCGTAAGTTTACTTATGTTGAGCACTTTCAATTAAATTGATCACTTTTGTGGTTTGATTTAGTTGCGTATTCCAATTAAATTAATCATGGGTTTTTTTTGTGATTAATTTGGTTGAGTTTTGGATATAGAAAATCATTACTATGGTTTTTGGTGTCCAATTAAAAATCCTTCTTTTCTTTCGAAATTAAGGTCGCTCTTGTTGTTCTTTCGGGAATGACATCTAATGGGGGAGAGTTCTTTTGAACTTGTGCTTAATGGTAATATCTTGCGGGGTGTGCGTCTGTGGAATTTTATAGGGGTTATCTTGTATCTTAAAACTCCTTGATGAATGCATTTATCTTCGGCTTTATGATTGCATCTAAATTAAGTTGGTATGTATTTTTCTTTTAGTCTATGAAATGTCTCTTGTGGAAATTTTATTATGATCCCGTTCTTGTACCTTTGCCAATTTTATTGACAAAAAGGGGGAGAAATAATGTAGTTCACACTACAAATACATATGGTTTTCGGATCATTGTGTAAGGGGGAGTGGTTTCCATGATCGAGATAGAGTATTGACTAAGGGGGAGTGATACATATCACCGTAGTATTATTGTTAAAGTCGTGATGCAATTGCACTTTGATGTTACATAATAATATTATGTCACTGCATAATAATGATCGAGAATCTCAATTTCTCTCATTGTTATAGCTACGGATCTTCAACAACGGTGATGCTAAACTTACAACCTTTGGGATCATTGGAGTACTTGGAAGGACAAATATTTCAGGGAACGTTGAAGATTAGACTATGGAATAGGATCTACTAAAGTTTATCTTTTTTGTATTCCATATGTATTAATAGTTTTGTCATTAAAATTGACAAAGGGGGAGATTGTGAGAGCATAGCTCGGTCGACCTCGCATGCGTTGATATCTCAAGCATGTTTGTCAATGTTAGTGATCAAAACTATGAGTCTTGATTTCTAGCCTACATAGCTAAGTCTCGGACTAGAATAGAAAAGTGTAGTTGAGCTCAAGGACTTCATGGCGATTCATCATACAACGACGAAGATCTATACAAGGAACTGTGGAACTTCATCAACAAAAAAGGTATGTGGAGACTTGAACTTATCTATTACTCGAAAGTCTATCTATTCTATCTCCCACTTCTTATGAGACAAAAGTCGTATACTATATAGACTAGATCATACACATTTTATATTTCGATCCGAGAATATCTGGCCTATCTATATCTCGAAATCATGTGTTGGTAAAGCGTTTCGCTTTGATCAAGTTTATTTTCACCTAGTGAAGAAATTCATGAAAAGTTTCATTCACTTTGAGAATTGATCTGACATGAATCGGTCTGTGAATAACGGCTACATAGCGTCCTCTGAGAATGTCTCAATGATTTAAATGAGAGTTTAGATTACATAACCATGTATTCCTTGAACCGAAGTTTTCGAACTTTGTTGATCAAGAGAAATCAGGAGGATTTTGGAATTGGCTTGCCAAGTCCGCGAACTGTCGGAAGTTCTCGAACGAGAAATTCTGCTGGATTTTCCAAAACTCGTTTGTATGCTTAGTCCGCGAACTGGCGGAAGTTCACTTTCCGAGAATTTCTGCTGATTTTGGAAAACTCAACCAGTTTACTTAAGTCCGTGAACTTGTTTGTGAACTTAAGAGGTTATGATCTAAAGATGTGCTCTGAACATGAAACAATAAATTACTAAGGAATGTTTTATGCAAACCGTGGCTATAATGTTCGTGAGCCGATTCAATCGAATCGAATCATCTTTGTTTCAATTGTGTCTTGTGTAGTTACATAAGATCTCGTAGCAATTGAACAACTCTTTAACTAATTCATTTAAGTCAATTGAACTAGTTATGGTGAAGAAGAACAAGGTTAATATGAAATGCTCATATGGTTAACCTTTTTGGGTTACTATGTTGAACCAACATACACGTACACGTTTGGGCATGGTCGCAGACCCAGTAAACTTTTATCCAAGTGTGTGTGACAAGCTAAGTTTTCGATCTAACGGTTGAGAAATATTAGCTTGAATCTAAATAAGGTTTTCATCTAACGGTGAATAAGGATTGCTTTGTAACTAAAGGAAAACCCTGATTTGAAGGCTATATAAAGGAGACATCTAGCTTTGAGCAAAACTAATCCCCACATATCTGTGTGATACTAGTGCGCTCGCTAGAGTCGATTCTCCTTTAACCTTTGATTTTCTTCTCTAAAACCAGGTTAACGACTTAAAGACTTCATTGGGATTGTGAAGCCAGACCGATACTACTTTTATCGTAGTTGTGTGATCTGATCTTGCATATTCTATCGTACGAGTACAATCGATTGATTGGCTTGAGATCGTGAGAGTTCTATGATAGGCAAGATAAAGAAGTCACATACATCTTCGTCTCACTGTTTGTGATTCCTCAAAAAACTGCCTGTGTAGTCAGGAAGGATTGTAGAGAGGTGATTGATTAATCTAGGCTGTTCTTCGGGAATATAAGACCGGATTATTAATTGGTTCCTATTCACCTCGATTTTATATCTAAAGAAGGAACAAAACCTAGGGTTTATCTGTAGGATACAGATTTATCCTTTCATAGACTTTTCTTTGTGAGACAGATTTGTTTATTATCAAGTCTGCGATTTTGGGTTGCAGCAACTCTTGGTTGTGGGTGAGATCAGCTAAGGGAATCAAGTGCGCAGTACAACTATACCTTGGATCAGAGGCGTAGGAGTACAACTGTACCTTGGATCGGTGGGAGACTGATCGGGGTTCAACTATAGTCCAGTCCGAAGTTAGCTTGGAGTAGGCTAGTGTCTGTAGCGGCTTAATACAGTGTGTGTTCAATATGGACTAGGTCTCGGGGTTTTTCTGCATTTGCGGTTTCCTCGTTAACAAAACTTCTGGTGTCTGTGTTATTTCTTTTCCACGTTATATTTTATATAATTGAAATAATACAGGTTGTGTGTTCGTTATAATCAATTGGAAATCCATCCTTTGGTTATTGATTGATATTGATTGATCCTTGGACATTGGTCTTTGGTACCGTCCAAGTATTCCTTGTATTTGATAAAGACTCGCTATTGTTTTTAGCTTGAGTAAAAATCAAACAAAGAGAGAGATATTAACTCCTTGAGATACTTTTATACAGATTGAGTCTGAATGTCTAGTTGATTCTCTAGCAAAGTATTTCGGAGTTAGTCCATACATATTGCTAAGCGAAATATTGGGTGGTGTTGTTAGACCCCCGCTTTTTCAAATACAACCAGCAAAATATCCGGAGTGGATAAAAAACATGGTGGTGGTACCAAAAAAGAATAATGGAATCAGGATTTGCATTGACTTCACTGATTTAAACAAAGCATGCCCGAAGGACATCTTTCCACTGCCAGATTTCCCACAGATGGTTGAGTCAACATCAAGAAACGACAGACTATCATTGATGGATGGATACAAAGGCTACAACCAAATTCCGTTAGCAGAAGAAGACCAAGAGCATACTGCCTTTTTCGCACCAAGAGGATTGCATTGTTATACAAAAATGCCTTTCGGTTTGAAAAACGCAGGTGCGACATATCAAAGGATGGTAGAGAAGGTATTGGAACAATGGATACATACCATATTGGAAATCTATGACGATGATATGTTAGTAAAAAGTAAAAAAGCAGAAGATCATGTTGACAACTTAAGAGAAATCTTCGAACAAATGCGAAAATTCAATATTAAAGTAAATCCAGAAAAGTGCATTTTAGTAGTAGTTAGGGAAAAAATTTAGGTGTATCAAAGCAAGGAATAGAAGTTGATCCGGAGAAGGTGCAAGGGGTTCGAGATATGCCACATCCTGCCACTGTTAATGATGTACATAAGTTGAATGGACTGCTAGCTTCGCTAGGGCGATTTATTTCGCGGTCATCAGACAAATGCAAACATTTCTTTAACATTCTGAAGAAGGGGGCCAAGTTTGAATGGACGGAAGAATGCGACAAAGCACTACAAATTATAAAGAATTACTTAATGAATCTATCTATTTTGCAAAAAGCGGAGCCGGGAGAATAATTACTAATGTATTTGGCAACAACACCGCATGCCTTAAGTGTCGTATTGTTACGTGTGGATAACGGTGTGGAAAAACCAATATACTACATAAGTAAAACCTACAATGCCGCAGAGAAAAATTATTCATAGATAGAGAAGTTAATCCTCGCACTAGTGTATGGAACACAAAAACTTCATATATACTTTCAAGCCCATAAGGTTAGAGTGCTGACAAGAAAACCAATTGAGTCTGTAATGAAAAATTCCAAAAGGTCAGGGAGAGTCGAAAGGTGGAATGCACAAGTAGGACACTTTGAAATCAAATATGAGATATTTTCTTCGCCACAGTCGCAGGTAATCGCAGATTTTCTAGCGGAGTTTCTATTAGAAGAAAACGAAAATGTGGAAGAGATGATGTATATAGATGAGGAACATGGGAATCCCAAATACCTGTTAACGGATCATAATCCAAATAGATGGGATATATTGGTATATGGATCGTCAAATGGACAAGGTAATGTAATTGGAATAGTATTTATCTCCCCAACAGGAGCGAGAGTGGCATATTCATTCAGATTGGAGTTCGCGTCAACAAATAATAAAACCGATTGGCGATCGAAATGAAGTTGGAAGATGGTAGAATAACTAGCGACTCACAGTTGGTAATTT
The DNA here is from genome assembly GCF_003573695.1 of Papaver somniferum. Classification (NCBI taxonomy): domain Eukaryota; kingdom Viridiplantae; phylum Streptophyta; class Magnoliopsida; order Ranunculales; family Papaveraceae; genus Papaver; species Papaver somniferum. The sequence continues at coordinate 787,062 of NW_020624598.1, read as the reverse complement.
TTCAAATAGAAGGAGCATATAGTACAAATGATCCCACCTTACAGAAATACAAGAAGCTTGTCGCGGAACTATCAGCAAAAATTCCGAAAATAAGTTGGAGACACATAAGTAGAAAGGATAATCGATTAGAAGATGCATTAGCCTTCATTCCTTCAATGTTAGTAGATCCAACCGCAAGGCAAATAAAGATACAAACGCTCTTTTTACCTTCCATCAAGAAAGAAGAATGTGAGGATGCAGATGTACAAATGGTGGAAAATGAAGAAGAAGAGCACACAAATGAAGACACATATTGGAGGACCCAACTCCATTTGTATTTAGAAAAAGGAGAAATCCCAACAAACCGGTTGGAGGCACACAAGTTGAAGACTAGATCAACAAATTATGAACTAAGAGACGGAGTACTTTATCGACGATCATTTCTTGGACCATCACTTATATGTTTAACGCGAAAAGAAGGGATGGAAATCTTAAAGGAATTACATTACGGAGATGCAGGAAACCATAGTGGAGCAAGATCTTTGGCATACAGAACGAAAATACAAGGGTATTATTGGCCGTACATGCATGAAGATGCGAAAAAAGTATCAAGGAGATGAGAAGAATGCCAGCGTCATGGAAAGAAAATACCCGCACCATGTGCGATGTTAAATTCATCAACAAGTGTGTGGCCATTTGGAAAATGAGGATTAGATATTGTGGGTCCATTTATAGCAGGAACATGACAAAAAAGATATCTAATAGTAGCGACTGACTACTTTACCAAATGGGAAAAGGTGGAAGTTGTGCAGCATATACGGGATAAAGATATTTTCACATTCATATTCGAGAATATCATTTGCAGATTTGGAATACCCGCACAACTAGTTTCTGATAATGGAAAGCAGTTTGAAGGAGAAAACATAGAAATGTTACTTTATGCGTTCAAAATCCAAAGCGGGAAGTCCACTCCTTTATATCCACAAAGTAATGGCCAAGTTGAGGCAACTAAAAAAACAATTGCAGATATTTTGAAGAAGAAACTGGAAGGATAAAATAAAGGATGGTGCGAACAGGTACATAATGTTGTATGGGCACATAGAACAACCAGGAGAGAAGCTACTGGAATGTCACCTTTTTTCCTGACATATGGAGTTGAAGCAGTGTTGCCAACGGAAGTTATTATTCCTACAACTAAGAAAGAAGCATGGGAAAAGAATTTAAGCGCAAATTTGATCTTGTCAAAGCTAGATGATCTAGAAGAACGTAGGGAAACTGCTTTACAACATATGGAAGATTACCATCAGACGGTAGCTCGAGAATATAACAAGCGCGTCATTAAAAGATATTTTCATCCAAGAGAATTGGTGTTGTGAGAAATACCATGCTATCAAATAGGAGGAGATGGAAAATTAGAAAAAGATGGGATGGACCCTACATAATAAAGAGAATAGTGGGTAAAGGAGCTTATCAGTTGATGGATCCTGAGGGGAAAAACATAGGTCGTAAACATGAACATCCATGGAATAGATTATACTTGAAGAAATATTATCCATAATAGGTGCGAAATGATCGCATAAAAATTAGTATGAGGATGAAGAAAATATGTGTGAATTTATATGGCGTCACCAAGGATGTATTATTCAAATATATGAATAAATTGGAGGATTTCGCTCCATTGATGCATAATTTTCAAAGAAGGCAAAATAATACCTAATAATAAGACCTTAATAAAAGGCATCAGAAATAAAGACTCCAATCAAGGAGCCTAGATATCTGATTGTGGCGTGCATCCTAGTTCGCACATAGCAAAAGGAAACAATACAACCTAACGCGCGTCATACTTCGGAAGCTAGTTAGCATGACTCAAATGAAAGATACACCGACCCTGGAGCTTGATTCATGGAGATTCAGGGTGAAATAAAAACCCATCCAGTAGAGCGCCTTAGTCAAAAGACTAAGGTAAGAAGCTCCCTACTAAGGAGTGCAGAAACTCGATCAAGGCGCCGAGGTACACGGTTGAGTCAAGAGTGCCTGGGGCATCTGGAGCGTACCTGGCCGTTCTTGACAAGTATTGACTATGATGCACTCGGTCCGAAGAAACCCCAGTTAGGGTACGGTCTTGTAACCATAAGCCATATTGGTGGAGGGAAAAGAGACCACGAAAACAACTGCCTGTTGCATTACTGGATGGGGGATCCCACCGGGGTACGCCTCCTTGAAGGGGAAATCAGGGGTAATATAAGGACGAAACCCTCTATTAGGGAGCTGAATTGTGTCAAAGACGCAAATATTATGAGCCTTTTTCCTCAAGGGAGTATTAAGACTTATCATATTTGTGCAACAATAAAACCTGAAGAGGCAATAATACAAGAAAATGATAAGGCGAGATTAATGGGTCATTGCGCGTAAGCGCAAGGACGTCATGGAATCTCGTCAGAAAGCAACAATAAATATATATTAGGAAAAATAATACCTTTACTTAGGAAGGCAAAATAAGACCTTTACTTAGGAAGGCAAAATAAGACCTCATGAGAAAGCAAAAAGTCGCGCTAACATTATTTTGCAGATAAACAAAATTATTCCACGTTTCTTTCCAGGAAAATAATAAGAGGCAAGTATGGAGATTGAAACACAATGCATATTATATTCCTTATCAAGAAACGATTTTTTAAAGAAGGCGAATGTTGGAAGTATCCCAAAGTACATTTGCGAAGATACAAGAAATTAAGGAAAGAAAAAGGCTAAGCATTATTAGAAGGTGAATCTTGAACAGCTGCAAAAGCATCGATGTTAACTTCACTCTCAGGACCTTTGGATAAGGCTTCACCAGAATTTTCCTCCCCAAGTTGATTTTCTTGATGTGGAATGTTAAGATCTTCTTCCTCATCGCTTACATAATCATAATCGCTATCAGGATCAAGAAGTTTCACTTATCTCAAGATGAGGAAAAATCACCAGAGGAAGTGATTTGTTCAGGAGAATCTTGTTGACAAGAGTTTGAGTTTTAACGTGAACTTGGCGAGCGATACCTTTCTCAGCATTTCTTCAATCAACCTCCATAAAACTCTGAAAAAAGAAAATCTCCTTTCTGCTCGGTCGCGAGAAGAGTTGAGTGCAACTGAAAGATCTTTTGACACTTTTGTTTGTTTCGCCCCCTCTTTGCGAATCTTGGTTAGATCAGACCTTAGTTGAGAGATGGTAGACTGGTGCGATTTTCAGAATCTGCATGAAGAAATTTCGAGTTATAATAGAGGAGAAATTCTCGCAACATTAGAATTTAAGTAATAACTAGAAAAGATACATAAATTAAGGCAGTCAGCTCCATGTGACTACCTTCCCTTTGAGAAATGAGATATTGAGCTAAACCAAGACCACTAATCTTCACATTCTCCTTAGCCTTATCAAAATCATCACCAACTAGACCTTTAAGTCGAGATTGAATTATTTTTTCATCTAAAGAAAGGGAAGTCTCTTCTTTTATAAGAGCATCATGATATTCTTTCAATTGAGTATATTCTTCTCGAAGTTGATTCATCTTCACCGTCAAATTTATCTTATTCTGAATAATCTTTTCATTCTGAGTGGTTAACTTCTCTAAAGATTCATCACATTATTTCTGTAAGAAGCGAAGAGATTCTTCTTTGTCATCACAAAATTTTTGAAGAATAATATACTGACGCGAAAACATCGCTTCCTTCTTCAGAAAAGAACGTTTCTCTTTGGATGGACCTTGATTTTCATCTGATAAGGTTTGATGTCTCAAGTCAGCAATACCCAACAAATAAGGCAGATGGGAAAGTTGGGAATTTATTATCTCGCATGGCTGAGCTAAATGGATATTCTCATTTGTTAGAATTTCAATCTGGTCAAGCGAATACGAACATTCATTGTTTAATTGAGCTATCTGGTTCTGTAACTTCTCATTGTCAGATCGAGCATCTTCATCAGCAAATTCAAATGTATACCTTTCCATAACACGCTTCTGGTTTAAATCTTAACGTGTGTGCGAAGAAATTCAAATAACATGGATAGTAAAGATAAATTACAATAAGAAAAATTTATAAAGGTGAAAAGAAGGGCACCTCTTAAGTATTGATTCCTCTTGCGAACACCATCAGATTCAAGAGTTGCAGTCTGAAGTTCTCCTTTCACTTTGTTAATTTCATTCGTCAGAGTGGTATTCTGTTGAGAGAGTTCCAATGTGATGATCTCAAAAGATCTAGTTAGAGGTCCGTACTTTCGATTGTGGACTTTGACAATAAAAAAAATATTTTATTTTTATATTTTGGGTAAAAAAAGTTATGATTTGATTAAAAGTACAAAAGAAAGTTAGACACAACACAACCAATTTTTACATATGTAATTACACAAAAACTAGCAGGTAAAAAAATAAAAAAAATAATGAACACCTTTTCTACAAAGAAAAGTAGTTAAAAAGTTCGCTTTATATTACGAAGTACAGTTTTGGTCTCATTCGCTTTACCCTCCCTACTCACAAAGGCATTAGGTTTAACCAATTTATTTACCCATGATAATATTTGAAAACAATAACAAAAAAATTGGAAGGTCCAATAATTTTTAGGACAAAAATGTAATAAAGTTATTTGTTAGGAGTAAAAACGGTACACAAACCCATATTCATGTATTAATTTACGTTTCCGATATTTTTGAAAGACCCATCCAAATATGTCATATTTTTGTTAAATGATCGTGCAAAGTCTTCTTCTGACAATCTCCCTCTAAGCTCGTGACAAATCATATTCTATTTTACTATTAAGATTCGCACACTTTCATTATCCTTTTGTTTTAGGGAAAACAGTGCTACGATCTCGAGTTTGTAGAGCTAACTCCTTGTACATTTATTCGCCATTCCTTTCTGTTACCCCGACTCCGTTTTTCCTCTTTCCATGACGTTGCTTGCTGCCCCTCTTTTACTAGTTATCGTCAGTTGTTGAGTTCGATACTCTTTCTCCCTTGCTTCTTTTTTTGATCGATCAAAGAGAATATATTAAAAGTCACACAAGCCGTGCAGGCGGGTACAATTAGAGATGAGCAAAAAACTCAAAGAAAAACAAATAGCACAAAGCTAGAACTAAAGACATGCAATTTCTAAGCATACAAAAGCAGCTGAAGACACATCTTGTCCAACTTGAATTTCAAAATGCAGCTTGCAAACACAAAAGAGAACATTACCTAAGTAAAATAATCTTCAACATCCCCTACGATTAAGTCGTCATGATTTTTCTCAAGATTGTTAAACATGTCTTCACGGTCTACCTCCAAAGGGGGAAAGTCTAAACCCCATAGAGAGCCAAGATCCATAAGTTTAGATGTTGAAATCTTATTAGGAGCTCTAGATTTTTGGACATTTTTCTGTTTTGTACTTAAGGTACCAGATGGAAACATACCTGTCACTTTAGCTTTTGACTTTACTTTCTTGCATTTTACTCGAATTGATTCAGGCGAAGCCGGCTTTGATATGCTTACCTCTTCATCTTCCAAACCGAATTGAGAAGTGGCAACCTCCTCGTCTTCTTCGAGAACATGGAATCTATTCTGGTTTTCAAAGCCAGGGGTAATGGATGAGGTGTGTTTGTACCTTATTAAAATAGCGTACGTACGTATCACATGAGGCTTATAATGGAAGCCTAAATCCGGTTTATTATGGAAACCGGTGGGTTTGTTATGGAAACCCACAAGGCTTATTATGGAAGCCTGGGGTTGGTTTATTACGGAAACCGGTGAGTTTGTAATGGAAACCCACAAGGCTTATTATGGAAGCCTGGATTTGGTTTATTATGAAAACCGGTGAGTTTGTTGTGGAAACCCACAAGGCTTATTATGGAAGCCTGGATTTGGTTTATTACGGAAACCGGTGGGTTTGTTATGGAAACCCACAACTCCATGGGTTAAAAGATCTTAATAAAAGAGGTTAAGATTTTCATGGAATAGTTATTATAGATAATTATTAAATATTATTTAAGATAAATCCTGATAAAAGAGGATATTTATCTTAAGTAGTTATAATTATTATTCAAGATAATAATTATTTGGGATAAGTGAAGATTATGATAAATATTAGAATTTATCATGAATTTATTTGTTATTTGGGATTTATACAGATGAGGGAGGTTATTTGGATAACTATCAAAACCGTAAAGCTACATCTATTTTCTGCCTATATATAGAGGCAAAATCTCAAATCAAAAAAGAGAGAATTCTATTCTTTTCACCATAATACACTTGCATAGAACATCCGCTGATTTTAGCATCGGAGTGTTTTTGCAGGTACCCCCACCTCTTTTGATCAAATATTCTTTGGAGATTTTTCATCAACGGTAGAAATTGGATCAACTTTCTCGCATATCGAAGATTGTTGGAGTGATCATTTTTGCACCAACATCTTTTGGCGCCGACTAAGGGGATACGAAGAAAAGATCGTGCTCCTCATTTTGATAGAAGCCGTTCTCAAACGATTTTTGAAACTAGGGTTTCAAAATCATTGTGAAAAAAAAGTTACAGAAGGTTTCACAACCTATTTAGAAGTTACAGAAGGTTTCACAACCTTTACGGAGGTCATAGAAGGTTTCACAACCTTTTCAGAATTTCCAGAAAGTTGCAGGAAGTCTAACGACGTACCAGAAAGTTACAGGAAGTTCCAACTACGTAGCAGAAAGTTACACAATTCAGAGAGTTGCAGGAGCTTTTGAACACTTTCAGAAAGTTTCTAAAGGATTCTGAACGTTTTCAGAAAGTTGTGGGAAGATCCAAAAAAGTCGCAGAAAGTTCTGCCAAAGTTGTTAAAAGAAAAGAGAGGCATATGGATGCATCAGGAGTAAATCAACCTGAGATGGATGTAGATGTACCCATCGGAAGTTTGATGAATCAACAAGCAGACCCTCGAACGTTGAGAAGTGTTGTTGTCCAAGGAGATTACGACGAACGGGATGGAAGAGAAACATCAATGTCGTCATCGGCAACAACATCTCGATCTCGGTTTGAGGGATCTTTTCAAGGTTCAGAGAGAACAACGTCTCGATGTGCAGGTCACCATATCCAACCATCAGCCGAAGCATCCATCATCAAGAAGGTTTTCAAGAAAAACATCCAAGCATCCATGAACGATGACATGCCGACCTCGTTAACAGAGGAGTAGACGATCTGTCGGCAGAACCAGCTAACGTTCGGTCAGCTTCTCAGGTTTATGTCTCACCATCTATGCAAGATAATATACCACCAGCTGCTCGAGTCGATGACCCACGTGTTACACAGGTTAGCAGACCTCACGTAACACCTATCGACCTAACAATAAGGGAGAGTTTGCAAGAGCTTGAAAGAGAGAACAAACGACTTAAGGTTGTGTTAGAGAAAAGAAAGAAAATCGAAGAAGCTGCTATCCCTCGTTCCAGCAGCGAGAGATCATACCGACATCGAGAGTTTGGCAATGCAAACATATGGAGTGAACTTCATGACGATCGTCGTCGTCGACATAACCAAAGCAACGAAAGAAGAAAAGACGACGCGAGGGACGAATACCAGAGCCGAGATCACCGTGATGATGGTTATAATGGTCGATATGACATCAATAATGATCACTACTATGCATCCGAAAGGGATATACATGAAGGAACAAATCATGTGAAGCATAGGAAGAGGGCCGATCGCAACAATGATCGTCACTCAAAGAAGTCTAGGCGTGAAAAGGAGCAAAGTAGCACTCACCATACGAAGTTAGCAAGGCTAAAACGACAACTGCAGAAGCAAACTCTTAACTCTTACAGGGATCGAACTTCTGCCAGCTTTGAGAACACGGCGTAAAATAACTGCTTGAGTAATCACAGGAAAACAAAAGTTGAGATCAATAGGTACTAGTTTCTTAATTTCACAAGGATTCGACTCCATAATTTTACGCGAAGTTGGACTCTTAATACGCTACGATGGTCAATGACTAAGAACGGTAATTTGGTTCCTATGGAGGAGAAGAGTCGAACGGTGTTGCTCACAGCGAAGAGCTGGCATCATTTCACGTGACCTCAAAAGCCAGGCGCGAATTAAGGTCATGAACCAACGTGTACAAGATGCATATTTTGGATGGGCTATGTAATTTGGGTTTATGAACTCATTACGAGGGGTTGTAGCACCAAATGACTGTTAGAATTCCGAATAAAGCCAACTATGGACGAATATGAACTTGGGAAGCTGTAGGAGTTTGACAAGATGCCGAGTTTTTGAAATCTTATACGAATTCAAATTCGTGGAGATTATGGCGGTGATGCTTTTGAATAGAGTACGAAACGTACTTATGGAAGCAAACAGTCGGAGAAATCCAAATGCTACAGCCTAAATATTGAGGCTTATAATGGAAGCCTAAATCCGGTTTATTATGGAAACCGGTGGGTTTGTTATGGAAACCCACAAAGCTTATTATGGAAGCCTGGGGTTGGTTTATTATGGAAACCGGTTTGTTTGTTAGGGAAACCCACAAGGATTATTATGGAAGCCTGGATTTGGTTTATTATGAAAACCGGTGGGTTTGTTATGGAAACCCACAAGGCTTATTATGGAAGCCTGGTTTTGGTTTATTACGGAAACCGGTGGATTTGTTATGGAAACCCACAACTCCATGGGTTAAAAGATCTTAATAAAAGAGGTTAAGATTTTCATGGAATGGTTATTATAGATAATTATTAAATATTATTTAAGATAAATCCTGATAAAAGAGGATATTTATCTTAAGTAGTTATAATTATTATTCAAGATAATAATTATTTGGGATAAGTGAAGATTATGATAAATATTAGAATTTATCATGAATTTATTTGTTATTTGGGATTTATAGAGGTTATTTGGATAACTATCAAAACCCTAAAGCTACATCTATTTTCTGCCTATATATAGAGGCAAAATCTCAAATCAAAAAAGAAAGAATTCTATTCTTTTCACCATAATACACTTGCATAGAACATCCGCTGATTTTAGCATCGGAGTGTTTTTGCAGGTACCCCCACCTCTTTTGATCAAATATTCTTTGGAGATTTTTCATCAACAGTAGCAATTGGATCTACTTTCCCTCATCTCGAAGATTGTTGAAGTGATCATTTTTGCACCAACAAGGTGCTTATCCCGTCCATAACCGGTTGAGGATTTATATTCATCTTAATACTTTCTTGAATCTCCTCAACCGAAAGAGTTTATTTGATTTTCGTAGATCTGTTTTTCTTCTTCTTCGTAGTTTCAACAGGAGCACTAGTAGCCTCAATATTGTATTCATCATAGAACTTCTCTTATCATATGCAGACTCTATATTAGACATTCATGTTTTCGCCTTTTCACTTGTTTCCTTAAACCCATTCACAATTACACCTTCCTTAGACATCCCTTGAGTCTCTATCATCTGTCCAATACCATCCTTATCACCATTATTCGCACTAGGTATCCATCCAATGTTAAGAACCTTGTTTGAAGGATCCGTATTACATTTTGCAACATCCGTAGTGCACTTACCTCTTGAATGACCAAAATAAGCACATGATAAGCAAGTAGGGGTTTTCCATGTGTATTCCACTTTCACTTCAAATTCCTTGCCACCAAAAGAGAAAGGGATACTAGAAGGATAATCAAAATCTGCTTCAATCTCTATACAAATTCTAGCAAAGTTCATACGAGTCCTGGCAGATGTATGTTTGTCAGTTAGAAAAGGGATACCTAAGACACTTGCAATCATATTAATTCCCTTTGCATTCCACAAGTGAATTGGGATGTTCATCAAATTCAACCAAATTGGAAATGTCTTCATCTCTTGTATCTCTTGTTCAATAAATAAATGCCAGGGGCGAATCAAGAATAAGCGATTTGAAATAAATACAAAGCCTTTTTCCATTGCAGAGATTTTATCTTCAACCAAATCAAATTCTAATAAGAAAATAGAATCTCCATTGATAGTCAATTTAAAAGCCCCTTTGAGATTCCAAATCTTCTTCATAACAGTCTCTATTGAGTGAAATTTAAGGCGACTTCCCACAAAATACCCAACAAATTTTTTTTCACAAACCCTAATTTCTTCTTCAAAATCAGATTCAGGGATGATGGTTTTCCATTAACACAAAGGGGTTTGTGATAAGACAACTTACTCGCATCAGGATCTTCAATGCTCCCTTTCTCTTTGGGGAAAAGAGATTTCCAATTTGCAGACTTTAAATTTTCATTTGAAACTCAGTTATCTCCACCAGCAGGAGCAGTTGAGAGATGAGGGAAATCCAATTCCATGATTGATCACATTCTCAGTCGAAGGAGAATATGGAAACTTTCTTTGATTTAAATTCAGATGAGAAGAAGGGGCTGGCCGGTCGATTCCGTTCATGGTGAGAAAACGAAAAAAACCTAGAAAAAAATCGCATCTCTATCCCTGCCACACAAGCAGAGAGGAAAGAGATTTCGTATGGTTGCTTTTCCCTTGCTTCTCTTCTACTTGTTTCTACTGCTTTACGAAAATATCGTTCTTCGCTATGCTCCCTCCGCCTTCTCATTCATCGTCGGTCTTCATAATATTCATCATGCATTGGTTTTCTTTTCTAGATACTCCCTTCTCTCCTTATCTCATATTTAACCTGTTTCATTTTAAGGTAATTGTTCTTGATCATGAGGTCGGCATTCTGTCTTTCAAACTTTATTTTTTCTATTGCCAAGTCTCTCTTTCTTCCTCTCTCTTGACTAAGTTCTTTATTTAGCCGTTCGATTTCCTTACTCTCTTTGTCAATATGTTTCTTCGTATTTCTTTGATCTTGCGTTTCGCTATCTTCGTCATTAATTTCTGTTGTTTGAATTAAGCATTTTTTTGACGTTTATCCTCACTGGGGTATATCTTCTGCTTTTCATGTGGGATTTGTCCTTTCCTTGCTATTGGTGTTTCCTCTTCAATTACCCTTATTTTCCCTTCTTCTGTTATTTTTCCCATTTTCGTTTTTCCTCTTTGTTTTTCTTCGGTGCAATTGCTTCCTCCTGGAGTTACTTTGTGTTCAACCTCGTGAATGGACAAAAAAATTTCTTTCGTTTCAGGTATCTCACATGGCATGGTCCACCCTTCGTTTGCACCGATCATGAACACCATCAATTGTTCTTCTTTCTTTTCCTATAACACCTTCTTCTTTTTCTCCTCTTTTTTTTTTTTTTTTTTTTTTAGCTTCTCTTCATAATTATGAACGTCCTTTTCGTTTCAGTATCCCGCATCCTTTTGATATCCATTTATCTCGCCTATTCCACTCGGTATTGGAAACCGTATTGCTTGATGAACGGTCGATGCAACTCCCTTTATTCCATGTATCCATGGCCTGCCTATAAGGTCATTGTAGGGTGAGTCTACATTTACCACACAGAGAATAACTTCCGTCTCCAACTCTGCTGCGAAGATCTTTACAAATAACTCTCCTTTTGGTTTTCACGCAACTTCATTAAATCCGTATATGTTGTAAGTGGATGGCACGAGGTCAGAATCCTTGTACCCTGTAGTCTTCAATGCATGATAAAAGAGAATATCGACTAAGATCATGTCTATCGCCCAAATTTTCCTTCCATTGATAGGGTCGTCCTCCCATCTTGAGTGTTTACCAAAGGTTAAGGTTATAACCAATGGATCTGTATGCGAAGCTCCTCCTTCGAGTGCGTCCAGGGCTGAGAAGGAAATTTCCATCTTTTTCCATATCCTCAGAATCCTTTGCTCTCACAATAGTAACCATATATATGAACATCATAGATTTCATCGTCTTCTGTTACTGCTGCAGTCGCATCACCGATCATCAACTGCCGCATCATAACTTCTATCTCCAGAAAATTTTCATCATCTGCACTGCAAAAGTCCCACGTGTGCATTTTCCCCTCTTCCCAAACCTGTTCCCAACAACGTTCTGTATTCTCTCGTCCTCTTCCTCATCTTCGTCATCATCGTCGTCATCAGATTGAAACATCGATTCACCTGGATGAGATTCATTGAGTGAGCTCACTGACGATCCATCATCTTCTTCATCTGAATGAGAAACAATGTAATCACTGGATTCTGGGCAGTAGTGATCGAACCACTGTTTGTACCCGAAATTTCTTTTAGGCATTCAACGCGATGATTTGATGTTGATCATGATGAATTAGGGCTAAAAACGATTGAAAACAAATAAGAAATAAAGATTTAACGTGGTTCGGCAAGTGTTGCCTACATCCCCGGAAGAATGCCATAAGGGAGTTATTATATTTATATTGATATGTGATTACAATAATTTGGTTAGCTAACCTAGAATTCCATCCTTTTAGGATTTAGGATACATGTATTTGTAGTATTATATAACCCTAATTCTGATTTAAACTTGATATGCAAACAACTTGGACAACAAGACTTCTGGAAATTTCTGGAATCTTGCTTGATTAGTGTAGGCTGCACATGGGTTGAATTGGGTCGGTTTTGTTTTGGCCTCACCCACCACCCAACTCACTAATGGTCTGTTGAATAATAGGATTTCCGTGTATTTTATACACGATACAAACAACCACCTTGCCTATACATCACAAGCTGCACCACCGACTATCACGAGAAATAGTCTAGAGGAAAATCGATAACACTGGAAGTTTCTGTTTATCATGACAAATTTTAGCCAGCTCTATTCTTCATGAAACCAAAGCGGTTTCTGAATGTTGACGTCATTATACTGCTTTCCCTTATTTAACTTAAAGGTTCGTTAGCTTTCCCTATTTATTTAATTTAGGGGTCGTTTGCTTTCCTTATTTATTCAACTTAGGGTTCGTTTGCTTTCCCTATTTATAAGTTGTCACTTCCTCGTTGAACAGCTTAGAATCCATAACATGGAAAAACTACACCATGATATCATACTGAACATTGTCTCTCGTTTACCATACCAATCCATCATCAACTGCAAACTAGTTTGCAAACCCTGGCGTGATCTGCTGAGTAATACCAACGCAGGTCTCCTTTTTGTGTTGGATAGACATATCTTCTGCTATGGAGGAGAGCAGTATTGTGATGATATAAATATCCAAGAGAAAGAATACTCCTATAAGACACTTCTCAAGATGGATATTTTTTATCCCCTTGATGACCAGTTAGAACCCTTGTGGGCTTCGTCGAAGATGGTTGGTTCTTGTAATGGGTTGGTATGTTTCAAGATATCAGACAAGAACACCCGGGTGCAAGATCCCATCTACATCTGTAATCCTGTTACCCGAGAATATGTTTATCTCCCAAAATACATCCATGGTGGTGATAGAGATTCTCGTTATCGTGGTTTTTTTATTTGTGGGTTCGGTTACAATTATTCCACTCATGAGTATAAAGTTGTTAGAATCTATTATAGGTCTGGTATGTCTTTGGACGTTAGCAAAGTGCAAGTATACACCCTTGGTAGCGGTCAAGGGTGGAGGGATAAAGGAAATATCACCCACCTTCTAAGTCCAATTACCTCTTGTGTTTGTGCAAATGGAGCCCTTTACTGGTCTGGATACGGCAAGATAATGGCATTCGACTTAGCAGACGAAGAGTTCAGAGTAATTCCTTTACCGCCTGTTTCGGAGGAGGTTTCCGGTGCAGTTTGTCTAAGACTATTGAGAGGGTATGTATCTGTTGTTCATTTTATCGAAGGAGATGAACCAACATCTATTCATGTATGGGTATTAAAGAAAAAGAAAAAATATACTAGTTCAGAAACTAGAGAACCCGTATTCGACGATTTGTGGTATTGGAATGAAGAGTTTAGTTTCTCATGTGGTACGAGGGACGATATATATCTTCCATTTGCAGTTACAAAGAGTAATTAAGTTCTAATGTGGCGAAGGGGATTTCTCTTTTATTATGATCCACAAACTACAATTACAACCAAACTTTGGGGTGAGGACTGGATGTTTTTCAATATCACAATTCCGCACTTGAACAGCCTTGTTTCGCTCCAAGCATTGGGAGAGAGGTCCAAGAGAAGGATATAACAAAGATAAATTCTAAGCAAGGAATTTATGTCCTTGCTGTTATATAGTCATAGATGAAAGGTATAGGAGATTTCCCATTTTTTGTGCCGTGTTATTGCTTTTTCTAGCTTGTGGTTCTTCTCTGCATTCTCGTGAACCACTTTTTCTTGCTTTTTTCTTTGACTGTTCGAAACATTTCTCTGGTGAATGCTGCAGTTTGTGTCCCGCGCGTGTGCTTCTTTCTAATATTCAAAGAATTACCATCACCTGTAGCATTTCGACTAGATCAGGCCCCAAAGTATCCACAAGAGAATGAATTACAAGCCCCACTCTTTTGATTATTGCAAACAATATGCATGAGTGTTTTAGTGGCTTCCATCGTAGAACTCGATCGACTGGAGTAATCTTCATCCCATTCGACATGAATTCTATGTTTATTGATCTTGAATTGGCTACTGCTCGAGCCTTTACGGTTGACTGCGAAAAATTCTGCTGCATGACAATTCTACTGTTCTCGTAGAAGTAATAAAATAAGTTGCGCAGAAGATTATGTTCTTGAAAAGCAGCTGCAGCGGTTGCAGTCAAACTTTTGGAATTTACAAGTAAAGTTATGTTTTTACAGTTTTCTTGATTCATGTATCAAGAAAAAATTAAACTAAAACTCTATATTACACTTCGCTACACAATGTTATCACTCTATCACTCTCTAGTATAGAGAGATCTCCTTTTATCTATCGAAATTTCCAAAAATTTCTTCTCCGTTCTTTCTATCTTAAGAGCATCTCCAATAGAAGGTAGAAGATTTATTTTTAATGACACACGGGATTTTAAACTTTTATTTTAACTATATCCATTTCTAATAGTAGGTCTTACAAAATAGGAGGGATGAAATATTACTTTTGAAGGTTTTGGAGAAGGAAAATTTTCAACCGGATTTTACCTTATCCTAGGGTCCAAAGTTCTTTGAAAACAATGAAATTACTAATATACCCCATTGTTTAAATACGTGTGAAATAACATACTTCTACCTAATCGGGATTTTATTTATCTCGAGGTCCAAATTTAATTAAAACATATAAAGGAGCACAAATTTGAGTACATATCTGCTACACTCTTTACAAATTTGAGTACACATCTGCCACACTGCTTACAAATTTGAGTACATATTGCTACACTGCTTACAAATCTGAGTATATATCCACTACACTACTTACAAATCTGAGTATATATCTTCCGCACTGCTTACATATAGAGTATGTATCCGTTGGACATATTGAACCTGTAAATGTGACCAGAATATAACAATATTAAAACACAACAACAAAACTAGCATTTATTTCAGTATTTCGCATACGTACTCATGGATCAAACCAAAATAAATTGGCAAAACTATGAATAAAACAGAATCAAAAAAAGTTTTTATCCGTACGCCATATACGTATTGCGGATTCATAAACTAAAAATTGATTGCATGTCAAGAAGTGATGAATCCATGAATATAACCTAACCAAAGCACATACTTCAATAGTTCACATAAGAACTCATGGATCAAATAAAAAAAAGTGGCAAAACTCTGAATAAAACAGAATCAGAAAAGTTTCAACCAGTACGACATATTTGTATTGCGAAATTCATGAACTAAAACTCAACTGCTTGTCAATAAGAAGTGATGAATCCATAAAATCTAACAGAATCAAAGCACATATTTCATCCATATATGTACCCTGGATCAAACCAAAAAAATAAGAGAAAACCTATAAATTCATAGTAAACACAATAAGAAAACAATACATCATATATGTACTGATGGTTGATATACAAAGGAAAACTGGCAAAAAAAAACCATAGAAATATCAGATCTACTAATGAAATAAACATAAAACATGATTTTATATTGAGATCTAAATTTGTTTCATCAAATCCACCAGTATTTCATATATGTACCAATGATTAATACACAAAAGCAACTTAAAAGCATATCAAAAACAACCAAAATGAAACTAAAATCAGCTGCATGTGAAAACCAAGTAATGAATCTATAAAAAAAATAGAATCAAAACACTTTTTTTCAGTATTCCATATATATACTTCTAGATCAAAGAACAAAAATATCCAAAACTACAAAAATAACAAAACTAAAGCATAATTTTTCAGTACACCATATATGTACTGCTGATTCATAATCTAAATTTCAACTGCATGTGAAAAACAAGTAACGAATCTATGAAAAAATAGATCGAAACACTTTTATTTGAGTATTCCATATATGTACTTCTGGATCAAACAAGAAAAATCTCCAAACTATAAAAAACAACAAAAATAGAGCAGTATATTTCAGTATACCAAATATGTATTGTTGATTCATAGTCTAAAAATCATATGCATGTGAAAAACAAGAGACACATCATGAGATCGAACTACCAAAACCGCAAAAAGAAAGTGAAAACACCATGAAATCGATCGATTTTCCATGATTCCGTTGAGAAACAAAAAAAAACAAAGAATAACTGGAAAAAAGATTACATAACATACCTGTAAAACCACGAAACATCTTTACAAACCCTAGGTCTAAATTTCATAAGCGGCACCAGCAGAGAAGAGGAGAGGGAGAGAGAGGGAGAGAATGGATCTGACAAGAAAAAGAAAATTGAGAAAAGATGGCTTTTATTTCTGTTATATATAGTGAAGGCTATTTTGGGAATTCTTAAAATGCACGTAATAGGTTACACACATGTGCAGGATCTGTGCTTAAAAATTGGGTCCATTTTCCTCTTTTCTTTTAATTATAGACCTCCGATTACTGGGCTTTAGTGGTGGACCTGCCACTAACTAAGAACACTATAATAGTACACTATAATATTTTTATTTGGTATAAAATACACCTTTAGTTTGATTTTTAAAAGGGTATGGGACTATAATACCTTTTAGGTATCTTATGAGTGGATGATTCAAATTTGGTATTATAAACCTAAATGCATGTATTATCTACGTGGGCATATATTAAAATATATACTGAAAAAAAATTGATTCCATAAATTTTTGATTTAATATGCCTTTAATTATTTGCAATTGTACATAATTTTTGATTTATATAGGTGCAGTGTTACTAAAAAGATAGCTTTATGTATGTCAAGATT
Organism: Papaver somniferum; assembly: GCF_003573695.1. Classification (NCBI taxonomy): domain Eukaryota; kingdom Viridiplantae; phylum Streptophyta; class Magnoliopsida; order Ranunculales; family Papaveraceae; genus Papaver; species Papaver somniferum. The sequence goes on along the minus strand of NW_020624598.1, from coordinate 769,987 downwards.
TAAAAGTCAATCAATTTAAGAGAACTATGTTGAATCCAGTTTGCGTAGCACCTTATAAACATTACATATTTGTTGGTGGTGCTTGGACTAGTACTTAAGTGTAGTATGCAACCAGTGCCACGCGCCAAGTCTAATGGATATCTTTTATATGGTGAGGTGGGGCTTCGCCCCATCACCCAGATGCATCTAAAATTTGTAAAAAGATCTCTATTAGTCTGATTGATTTGAATGGGTGAGAAAATTTGATGCCCTTTGATAATCCAGCTATATATATGCATAGTTTGAAAAGATTCAGATACGGCGAAAATATTCTTACCATAGTATAAAACCAAAAGAATTAACCAAATTTTTATTCATTTCTATATTCAATCTTTATTTATTGTTATATTCAAAATTTTGTTCAAATTGTATTCAAGTTGGATTTTTTTTAAACTTTGCCTTATGATAAATCACCAGCGTAATATATCGTGGCATCATTCTTACAAACCTATTAGATCATGAAAGTAATAAAGTACCTAATATATTGTAAGTTGTATGGGTCTTGTCAATTGACATGAGAAACTTATGCCTGTTCACTGAAACATGGTTATGCCTTGCAACCATCCCAAGGGAGGCTCCAGTTAGCAATTGCGACTTATTACTAACGTACATATCATTCAATAGATTAACAATTGTAATGAAACCTGTGCAGTTTAAAAATTTTACAACTTCGTTTTTGTTATATAAAGTTCGCCACCAATCTATTAGAGAATAATAATATGTTTCCTCTGCGAATCACTTACTAATTCATTGTAAAACGTCCTGGGGAATATGGGGCTATTTTGCCAGAAAATTCTTTGTGGTATGGGAGACGCCTCCGGATTTAATTAGTTTGGTGAGTTCTTAGCCTATGATTAGAAATTCTTCTCGGAAAGCTCTAGTTCTTAAAGTTTTACCGGCTGCAATTATTTGGTTTATTTGATAGGAGCGTAATTAATAGCCTTTTAAGATAAGAGTAAGGAGGTGAAGGGGATTATTGAGTAAGTGAAGTTTACATTGTCTAAATGGTTATATAGGCACAGTGTCTTTAATGGAATCAACATCCCGCAATTCACAAGTTGGAAAGAAGTGACTTTTCCACCTCCCTTATTTGATTTTGTTATTGGAAGGAAGCTTTGCAGTGTCAGGTTTGGGTTGGTTCTTTGTTTTGTGGTGTTTTTCTTTTGACCATTTGTTTTGGTCTGTGCTTTGGGTTACATCCCATTCTCCTTTTTCTTTTTGGTTGGTGCGTTTTGGTTTAGAAAACATATTTCATGTACTTTAATCCTTCATTTATACAACCTTTAATTTACCGATCAAAATAAATAAATAAATATATGTTTTAAATTTAATGAATTCAAAGATAAACACTTCCTTTAATTATAATCTATATCCATAAGTGTATATGTGTGTACACTTTATTATTAATCTCGATCAACAGTGGCATGTCAAGATCTCTTTTTATACTCTCTTCCACTTCATTATTATATTCATTCAACATAATCAACGATGGCGTATCACTATCGCTCTTTGTATTCTATATATCCTACACGTATAATTTTCTCTTTGTGGTGTTAGAAACCATGATAGTGAAGTTATCTAAAATCGTCTCTCTAGATCCAAAAAAAATAGTTTATGAATAACAAATGTGAGAATCTGAAATGTCATTTTCCTGTCCAACATATAGATTCATATATCAGAGTAGATCTCGAACTTGACCGAATGATTAGTCTTTTGACTAAGATCAGACAAAAGAAACTGCGGATACTATATATACAGAGATCATACTTTAAGCAGAAGATGTTGAACTTTCATAGAAAAACAAACCTTATTAATAACCATGGAAACAATAATGTGCATGCTTGCATATACACTTTATAGTGGCTTCAATTCCAATAATTTTATGCCTCATTTTCACTCTGAGTCCTTGCAAGTGCTTATGAGGACAGAGTAATGGAGTTTGATCTTTCACTAATACATGGATATATGCTTTGTATAGAACAAATAATTTGAATACACCATTATTTAAAACTTTTAAGTAGACATCGATATATTACAGTAAAATCACTTGATATATTCAGCCTAAAAAGAAAGGAAAAAAACAAGGTGAACATCATGAATTGAATGAAAGCTCCACCACAAATGAGCATAACAGGTTTACCGACCTCTTAAAGTTTCAAACCGTTTTTACAGCATTCGTTTTGCCATTTACATCATTAAACAACAATCCTAAAATGGAGAATTCACATATTACACTATTTTCAAATATCTCTATGCCTGCGAGCATTTCATATTTCCTTACTTGGTGGTCATTTATCGAAAAGAAGAAAATGAATTATAGTACCATCCCCTAAATGCACTATTTATTTTAACATACCGAAAAAAATCACATGAAAATCTTGATTCTTCTATCATACAATTAAGTAACCGGAGCTAATTAAGGACATATGATTTCAGTACTTCTTCTAACATACAATTAAGTAACCGGAGCTAATTAAAAACACATGATTTCAGAAAATTGTTCAAGCATTGCATACTATATAACTATGGTAAACAATAGTGACAATACCAATTTTGTTGCCAAAGCACATGCATATAACAGAGTAAATCAACAACATCAATAAAAGTAAAAATTGTGATATCTTTTTTTTGTCCCTGAAACTGCATGGTTAGGTCTCCATAGGTATTATGCTTGATACATTTTTTTTCGAATAATGGATTATTTTTTTTGTTGGAAAGTTTCTCTTTGATTATATCTATCCATTCACTTAAATATCACTCATCTTTGAATAATGTCCAGATATCTTTTAAACATATTCGACTCAACTCAGTTTTTCTATATCCAATTTATGCCTTTTAACTGTCGTTTTTCATTCAATTCGACGTTGCCATGTTATGGAAGATTCAGAATGTTCTTTTATATGTATTAAAAAGTTGAAAATGGATATACCCTTACTTGAAAATCTGCACGGAACAAAAAGCTAATGGAAAAGGTATTTACCAAAGCTCGTTAAAATGCAGAACTGCAAGCATAGTGTGTTGCAAAGCGTAGTTCCAAGACAATGGAGCAGTTCCAAGCCAGAGACTAAACCAATGTCAAGTACAACCCAAAAATATTCTTAGCCGGACCCAAATCCTTCATCTCAAACTCTAAACTCAATTGTTTCTTCAATACATTAATTTCTGACTTGCTCTTGGCAGTTATGAGCATGTCATCCACATAGAGTTAAAGATAAACAAAACTTCCATCTGGAAACTTCTTAAAGTATACGCACTGATCGTATTCACTACGAATATAATTTTGTTGCAACATAAACATATCAAACCTCTTGTACCATTGTCTTGGTGATTGTTTCAAACCATACAATGATTTCTCAAGTCAACACATAATCTTCCTTACCAACAACTTCATAACCAATGGGCTGTGACATATAAATTTCTTCCACCAAATATCCATGCAAGAATGTTTTCTTCACATCTAATTGCTCGATCTCTAAGTCAAACTTGCGCCATAAATGCTAAAAGGAATCGGATAGAAGTGTGTTTCACATCCGCAGAGAAAACTTCATTATAATCCACACCTTCCCTTTGTGCATATCCCTTATCCACTAACCTTGCTTTGTATCGACCACTAACAATACCTTTGGAATCTGGAATTACATCATTTACCTTATAGACCCACTTGCACCCAATCTTCTTTTGACCCTTAGGAAACTTAACAAGTTCCCAAGTGTGATTCTTGTGAGGAGACTTCATCTCCTCATCCATGGTTGTTTTCCACTCAATTGCATGAATATTACTCATTGCCTCCTCAAAGGTAAACGACCCATCCTCAAAAAAAGATAGCGTGTAAGACGCATACTCATCAAAACCATAACGAACTGGTGTACGTCTCTCATGTTGAGACGTCAAGGATGGAATATTCTCAACTTGTTGCTGTGTAAATTCATCACTAGGAACCTGAAACTCAACTTTATCTTCTACAAGAATTTTTTTTCTTCTTCTATAGTAGATGAACTAGGAACTCTTTGCTCCATCTGCATCGAATCATCTTCAACACCGCCACTACTATCACTTTGAATTTGAGAGTCCCAACCTGTGAACTTTCTTGAATCAAGTATTGCTTTGTCATTAAAGGTGACATCACGAATAATTATGAACTTATTCAATTCTGGACACCATAGACGGTATTCATTCACACCTTATGGATAACCTAAGATAATTGCTTTATTTAACCATAACACCCAACTTATCTTCTTTTACATGAAAATAGGCTGGACAACCAACCACCCTTAAATTAGAATAGTTCACGAAATTACCGGTCCATACCTCCATAGGTGACTTACCTTTAATAGTTGTTGATGGTGATCGATTCACTAAATAGCACGTCGTATTCACTGCTTCATCCCACCAAATAATGTCTAGACTTGTGTTTGACAACATGCACCGTGCTTTCTCTAGCAACGCTCGGTTCATTCTCTCTGCTATTCCATTTTTTTGTGGTGTACCCTTGACTATGAAGTTCCAAACGATGCCTTGTTCCTCACAAAACTCCTTCAATGGCTCTTCAATGTATTCACCGCCATTATCGTAACGTATCTTCTTAACCACACGACCAAGTTGTTTATCTACCATGGTCTTCCACATACTACACCTCGGTGACTTCATTCTTATGCTTCATGGTGTAAAGCAAAACTCTCCTCGAAAAGTCATCGATAAAGGTCAGAAACCACCTTGCACCTCCCTTAGAAACTGTACGAGAGGGACCCTAAACATCCGAATAGATGTCATCTAACATACCCTATGTGTGATGTGATAGACGCATTTATGTGTCTAATTTGTCCTCAATGTTTCGTATTGTTGGTACTTGTTTTCGTCCTTATTATGGTGTTTTGAGTATTTTTAGGTATTTTTGGAAAATAAATATTGTTGGAAAAATCGACTCGAAAAATCACTCGGAACACCCCCGGAGGACACTTGTTATACGGAGCCCAGATTTGGTTAAGGGGCACCTCAATTACTAAGGGGTACCCCAAGTCACCCCCAAACCAGGAAGCTGATATTCGCACCCCATAGCTGGTTAGGGGGACACCATCTTCTTCGTTTGAAAAATAAATTTGGCGGGAAAAAGAAGCATTGAAACTGGATGAAGTTTCGATCGAAATTTGAAGCAGTTCTGGGAAGACTAAAGGGCTGAAACTTAATGGGTAGTTGTGATATGTCCTAACAAAGCTGGTATGGGTGTTTGTTTCGACCCAATTTGGCTGGAATTGCCGTGGTGAAGAAAACAGGGAGTACGTGGCCGGAAAACTCCATCACGGGATTACAACAAATTGAAACGTGTACTGCTCGTGTTTGGATGGAGTTTGGACTCTGTAGAGGAGTGTAGAAGGAAAATAAGGAAGGTTGGACAGCTACAGATGCTCGGATGAAGAAAAAAATATTACTGCCGAATAATAGAGAATTTTTGGTATTTAACTCGAGATTCGAGGGGGCTGTTGAATATAAATAGGCTGCTGGGATATCATAGAAGGGACAGAGAGATTGGGAGAAGTTTAGAGCACCACTGAGTCAAAAAAAGCGAATTTGCAGAGAGACCACCTGTTGCTGCTGCTGCCATTGAAGAACACTGAAGAACACGAAGAACAGACTCGCCACAACCGTCGTTTTTAAACAGTGTCAGCGACTCATATTGTGGGTCGCAGATCAGAGATAGACTTAAAAAACGCAACAGTACAGTAACGGCTCTTTGTAACGGCTTTTGCAATAGTTATAAGCATTGCAAACCCGATTTTTATTATAATTATCCCTTATTCATCATTTGTAACCCTTTGAGCATAAATGAAATCAAATTTTGAGCGTGTTTCCAACATGATGAGCGGCTAATTCTATCGTAACCAAGGCAATGGATGAAGTTATTCACACATGAACAATGGGTAACTATTTCATTTTCTCTAATATTTAATTATAATTCACTCAATCACTGCTTTTGCAGAGTTCTTAAAAGTTTACATAATTTTCTTCATTAGTTGTGATTTAATTAGATAGGTTATGTTTTGGTTAGATAATCTATGCTTAAGGGATACAATTAATTTTTGAGAATATGTTTGATTATTTGTGGATTAAGAAATAATGGATTAAAAGGATAATTAGAGTTATGAAATATTTGACATCATTCATGTGTAATAGTGGATTCTAGTGTCTTGGTTATTTTCCAATCACTTGAAACCAATTTTGAGTTAAGTTTTCTATATTTTTAAGTTCTATTAAGTCTAGAATTCATTGCCTTCACAAGCCTCAACGAACTCTTTACTATAACATCATTGAAAATATCATCAATTTTTGGTGCCGCCGACGCGGGATTGTCTTTAGGATGGAGTTTTTAGATTTTTTTATTTATTTAGTTAGTTTTAGTTTTTTTTGTTCTTCTTTACGTTTTTGGGTTTTTGTCTTTTCCTTTCAGATTTTGGGAATTTGGAGCGAAAGAAATTTTTGCCAAAGCTTTTGGCGAATATTCAAAGACTTGAAGTAAAAGGAAAAGCGAAAGGAGGTAAAGAAGAAGAATTTTTTTTTATAGAAAAAGAGAGAAAAAAAGGAGAGTGTTATTTTATTAGATTGTATTAGGAATTCTTTTTATTTTGTATTTTTCTTTTTGCACTTTATTTTTTGGACCTTTCTTTTGGACTTTGTACATTTGGACATTAATTTTTTTAAACCCTAAGGAAGGGTATATTAAATATTAAACTGTTTGCAGAGAAGGACGGTGATTACGATATCACCTCGGCCCCTCGGGTTCGTACACAACATAGGAGTTGTGGCCCGAGTCGACGACAACGGTTCATCCCCCGTCTGGAACGGGAGGTAAGTTTGTCGAAACACTCGTGAATCCCCTGTCAATGAGTTATTGTATTCCTTCGTTTGCATATATGCTAAGGAACTGAAAACGGCTGTTTTAAATTCCTAGTAAAGGGCAAGAACTGGCCATACAAGATAAGGGTTCGGATTTCATCACCATTCTCTTCTTTCCCGCCTAAGGAAAACGAAACCAAACGCGAACCTAAGCTTTAAAATTTGGAATAGATTGAGACCAATAGGGTAACGAGCTTAGTAGGAAAGTCGTTCGAAAAATATTGGTTACTCTTTTAGCATACTTCGAAGTTCATGATGGTCTCTGTGAGTTGAATGCGTGACTGCGCCGCCTTGTGATAGCGGTGAGGACTTGGGTATCAAAGCTCCACTGAGCTTCCCTCGCCTCGATTCAACTTACTTTGACTCGGATTAACTCCAGAGGGGTTTTCTTAAATTCTAACGAATTTCCTTTCGAAGGATTAGAAGCTGGTCTAGAAACAATCTAAGTGGAGCCATCATGCTTTTTGTTTGCTAGAATTCAGTAGGTTTGCTGTGGTGGAGTCAGCCTTGTTTGTGTTTGCATAGAACTTCCCTTCCCTTTTAAGGCTTTTCTTTTTAGTTTTGTTTTTCTAGTGTATGCCCGAGGTAGAACGGGCTTGGAAAAGAAACACTCTAGGTCGTCTGATTAGTGATAAACCTAGTAGTTCTTCTTGTGAAGGCGGGGAGCTCGAAGACTCTTCTTTAGAGAGCCCCGTTTTTGGAAACTTCAGTTTTGAGAATCTTCTTCTTTGTGAAGAAATTACTCATAATCCTTCGGTAGTGCCAGAAATGGCAACTTTAAAAGCTTTATTGAACCCAACTAAGACCTCTCGTCCGTCTTGTATCATGTTAGCTGAAACCGAGGCAAATTATGAACTCAAACCTGGGACTTTACAGATGCTCCAAACCTTTTTAGGAAAAGAGAATGAGAACCCCTATTTTCATGTTAGGGAATTTGAGGAAGTATGTAGTACTCTGAAAATTAAAAACCTTAGTGATGATGCACTGAAACTTAGTTTATTCCCCTTTTCCTTAAAAGATAAAGCCAAATCTTGGCTGTATAGTTTGGATTCTCAGTCAATTGAAACCTATGAACAACTTACATCTGCCTTTATACATAAGTTTTTCCCAAGGCACAAAACATCGTCTATTAGGACACAAATTTGTACTTTTGCTCAACAAGAGGGAGAATCTTTATATAGATATTTAGAAAGGTTCAATGACTTAATTTCTCAATGTCCTCATCATGGTTTAGATAAGGTTAGGTTAGTTCAGATCCTCTACGAGGGTTTAGATTATTCAACAACAACCATGGTTGAGTCCTTATGCACAGGTGGGTTTGAGAATAAAACTGTTGATGAGGCGATGACATTTTTGAATGAAATCGCCAATAAAACCCAACAATGGGAAAATAATAGGGAACCCCAGAAAACAATTCTTCTAAGTAGAGGAAATCTCAATAGGATGGAAGGATCCTATGAGTCAGATGCTAAAATAGCAGCCATAGCCAAAAGGTTAGAAGCATTGGAGTTGGATCATTCTAGTGGTACTAGTGGTAGAATAGAGCCTTTTTGGGAAGACCATACTGTTGAAGAGCAAGCCAATGCTCTTTATAACAACACTAGATTCGATAAACGCCAGAAGTTTGACCCTTATTCAGAAACCTATAACCCTGGCTGGAGAAACCATCCCAACCTTTCTTGGTCTAAGGGCCAGAATCAAGGTCAGTCTAGTAACTCTCAAGCTCCCCCAGGTTTTGGCTATCCTAAGAATCCTTCAGCCCCGGCACAGTTTCAGAACCCTTCGGATAAGAAGATTATGAGTTTAGAAGAGTCTCTTGCTTTGTTAACTCGTAACACTATGCAGTTTCAGCAATCTGTTGCTCAAGGTATAGAAGAAAAAGAGAATAGGTCAGGCTAACTCTCAGGCTATTTCCGAGTTGAAAACCCAGGTTAGTCATATAAAAGTCTTTAAGAGAAAGAGGTAAGTTTCCTAGTCAAACTCAACCAAACCCTAGAGGAATTAATGAAATAGGTGAAAGACCATCCGATCATGTAAATGCTATTAAAACCCTTAGGAGCGGTAGAGAGATAGACAACAAGGTTTCCATGCCTAATAGTGAACATGCTTGTTCACCCTTCTGAGCCAGAGAATGAGAAACTGATAGAGTCTCCAAAGAGACCAATGAGGGTCCTGCTGAGCCCGGCTTTGTTCCCAGAGCCCCGTTTCCCCAGCTGCTAGTTCCGACTAAGAGGGAGTCCAACTTTAATGATATATTGGAGGTTTTAAGCAAGTTACTATCAACCTACCATTGATGCGATTAAGCAGATTCCGGCTTATGCCAAGTTCCTTAAGGACTTGTGTACACGAAAGCGTAAGCTTAGTGTCCAGAAGAAAGCCTTCCTAGCTAGTCATGTGAGTTCCATTATTCAGAATACCACTACTCCTAGTATAAAGACCCAGGGTCCCCTACTATTTCTTGCACAATAGGTAAATACACGTTTGAGAAAGCTTTGCTTGACTTAGGAGCCAGTGTGAATTTACTTCCATACCATGTGTACCTTAAGCTAGGACTTGGTGAGATGAAACCTACCCAGATGACACTCCAGTTAGCTGATAGGTCCGTTAAAATTCCTCGTGGTGTGATCGAGGATGTTCTTATTGAGGTCGACAAGTTTATTTATCCAGTGGATTTTGTTATCCTAGATACCCAACCTGTCCCTGACCCAGAGAACCAGATACCGGTGATTTTAGGTCGCCCATTTTTAGCAACATCCAATGCGATCATTAACTGTCGAACTGGTATTATGAATTTGTCTTTTGGTAATATGACTATTGAGCTGAACATCTTTCACATTAGTAAGCTACCCCATGAACTGGACGACTCGAGCGTAGAAGAGGTGAACATGATAGGCACCTTAGTAGAGGAGTCATTACCAAACACTTTGATAGAAGATCCATTAGAGAAATGCCTAGCTCACTTTGGGATTGATTTTGATGATGATGATGTGATTAATGAGGTGAATGCTTTGTTAGATTCAACCCCTTTGTTAGACACTAGTAATGGATGGAAACCTAAGTTCGAACCTTTACCCGTTTCCGAGTCTACCCTAGTTCCTTCGTTGGAAAAGCCTCCCAAGTTGGACCTTAAACCATTACCAGATACCCTGAAGTATGTGTTTTTAGGCCCATCTGAAACTTTACCTGTGATTATAGCATCCGACTTGGATAGTGATCAGGAAAGTAGGCTAGTGACTGTCCTTCAGAATAACAAGGAAGCTTTAGGGTGGACCATAGCAGACATTAAGGGTATAAGTCCTATTGATTGTATGCATCATATCTATTTAGAGAGTGACACCAAACCTTCTAGGGAGATGCAACGTCGACTGAACCCTAATATGAAAGAAGTTGTTCGAACCGAGGTTCTGAAGCTGTTAGATGCAGGCATTATCTACCCCATTTCAGACAGTAAGTGGGTCAGCCCCGTTCAGGTTGTTCCCAAGAAATCCGGTATTACTGTAGTCCAGAATGATAACAATGAGTTAATCCCAACCCGAATGACCACGAGTTGGCGTGTCTGTATTGACTATAGAAAATTGAACAAGGTCACTAGGAAGGACCACTTTCCCCTTCCCTTCATCGACCAAATGCTAGAGAGATTAGCTGGACGTAGCCATTATTGCTTTTTAGATGGATACTGCGGTTATAATCAGGTTCCTATTGCCCCAGAAGACCAAGAGAAAACCACTTTTACCTGTCCCTTTGGTACCTTTGCGTATAGACGCATGCCTTTCGGCCTATGTAATGCCCCTGCGACCTTTCAGCGTTGTATGATGAGCATATTTTCTGACATGGTAGAACGGTTCTTAGAGGTCTTTATGGATGATTTTTCAGTGTTTGGTTCGTCTTTCGATGAGTGCTTGCATCATTTGTCATTAGTTTTGACTAGGTGTAAGGAAAAGAATTTAGTGCTTAATTGGGAGAAATGTCACTTCATGGTTCGTTCAGGAATTGTTCTAGGGCATATCGTATCTTCAAAGGGTATAGAGGTAGATAGAGCCAAAGTTGACCTTATTAAAACTCTACCGGTCCCAAAAACCGTAAAAGGTATTAGGTCATTCTTAGGGCATGCTGGTTTTTATCGTCGATTCATTAAGGATTTTAGCTTAATTTCTAGACCTCTTTGCAATTTGCTTGCAAAAGATGTTAAGTTTGTCTTTGATGATGCTTGTTTAGAGGCTTTCGAGAAGCTTAAAACTTTACTCACTACCGCCCCCATAGTCCAGGCACCCAACTGGAACCTACCCTTTGAATCATGTGCGATGCTTCAGATTATGCTATTGGTGTTGTGCTAGGTCAGCGTGAAAACAAGTTACTTCATGTAATTTACTATGCTAGTAAAACTCTGAATGATGCCCAGTTGAACTATACCACTACGGAGAAGGCTGTTAGCCATTGTGTTTGCCTTAGACAAGTTTAGACCCTATCTCTTAGGTTCTAAGATCGTAATATTTACTGATCATGCTGCTTTGAAATATCTTTTGTCTAAGAAGGATACGAAACCTAGATTGATTAGGTGGATCCTGTTGTTACAAGAGTTTTCTCCGGACATTAGAGACAAAAAGGGTGCAGAAAATGTAGTAGCAGACCACTTGTCTAGCTTGTTGTGGATACCCTTAATGATTCCCTTCCTATAAGGGACACTTTCCTGATGAACAATTGTTCTTTGTTACCCAATTACCTTGGTATGCGAATATAGTGAACTATCTTGTTACTGGTCGAATGCCCCAACATTGGGGTAAACAAGAGCGTTCTAGATTTTTAGCTGAGGTTAAGCACTTCTTTTGGGATGATCCTTATTTGTTTAAGTATTGTCCAGACCAGATTATTAGGAGATGTATACCTGAGAGTGACCAGTCCAGTATTATTTCCTTTTGTCATGATCATGCTTGTGGGGGTCACTTTAGTGCTAAGAAGACTGCTGCTAAGATATTGCAGTGTGGATTCTATTGGCCTTCGTTGTTTAAAGACTCCCACAGTTACTGTGTTACTTGTGAACGTTGCCAGAAATTAGGAACCATTTCCCGTAGGAACATGATGCCCTTGAACCCTATTTTAGTTGTCGAGGTCTTTGATGTGTGGGGTATTGACTTTATGGGTCCGTTTCCTAATTCTTTTGGTAACCTATACATCCTTGTCGTTGTAGACTATGTCTCTAAGTGGATTGAGGCGGTTGCGTGTAAAACCAATGACCATAGGGTTGTGATTGATTTCTTGAAAAATAATATACTTACACGTTTTGGTACACCGCGAGCTATAATTAGTGATGGTGGGTCGCACTTTTGTAATGGACCTTTTAGGCTTTTGATGAAGAAATATGGTATTACACATAAGGTAGCTACCCCGTATCATCCACAGACTAGTGGTCAGGTTGAGGTTTCCAATAGGGAGATAAAACGTATATTAGAGAAAACAGTTAATCCTAATCGGAAAGACTGGTCGTCTAGGCTTACTGATGCCTTATGGGCTTACCGTACTGCGTTTAAGACCCCCATTGGAATGTCGCCTTATCGGCTGTGTATGGCAAGGCATGTCATTTACCTGTCGAGTTAGAACATAGAGCTTATTGGGCTGTTAAGCAGCTAAACTTTTCTCTTGACAAGGCAGGAGCCCATAGGAAACTCCAGCTCAATGAGTTGGACGAGATTCGTATTGATGCTTACGATAGTGCGAAGGAGTATAAGAACAAAATGAAACTTGTGCATGATAGAAATATTTTAAGGAAGTCATTTTCTCCAGGTCAAAAAGTTCTTCTGTATGATACCCGCTTGCATCTTTTCCCTGGGAAGTTACGTTCTCGGTGGACGGGTCCTTTTATTGTTCGCACTGTCTTTCCTCATGGAGCTTGAGATCGAGACACCGGATGGTAGTAGTTCTTCGAAGGTTAACGGTCAGAGATTGAAACCCTTTTTAGACCCTTTCCTACAGGTGATGTTGAGGAGGTCCCTCTGGAGGACCCTGTTTACCCTTGATTGACCATCGAGGCGTTGTATGTTGTATATTAGTTTTTGATTTTCTTCACCCAGGTACTATCTTTCCAACTTCTCCTCGTGTTATTTTACTTTTGGTATTGCTCTTTCATTAGAAACATTGAGGACAATGTTAGATTTAAGTTTGGGGGTGGGGAAGAACTTTTTAGTTGCACTTTTGAAACTTCTAGCGTCACATGGTATCCGGTTAGCTAAGTTTACATACTGTTTCTCACCGAAAAGATAGAAATTGGAATGCTAGGGATAACAACCTTTTGAGACATTAGAGAAAAAGACATTGAGATCCTTGAAATTCAGGAGAGAACTTGTTCCTTTTAGAGGGTAACCGTGATGGACCTAACCATACATGATGGAAAGGCAAGTAGGTCAGGAAATGCCAGAAAGACAAAGCAACCTCACAATGTAGTCTTAGTTACTGGATTGCGACTCTCTCTCAGTAGAAACTTATCATCATCAACAAGCGGAGCGACATCAAAATCTATGAAGAAAGTTGAAGACGTTTTAGGTTTAGAAGCAACAATAGAAAGAATAATTCAAAAATCAAAGTTGAAGTTATAAGAGCAAATGATATAAGTTGTTAGAATCCATGATACCAAGACATCACAAGTTGCGAAGATCCAAGTTTTGAAAGTCCTTCTCTCATGGCCATGTAAATTTTTGTCTTGTGTAAAAAAAAAAAAAAAAAAAAATAAAAAAAAAAATCAATCGTTACGTTTTTTTAATAAGGCCATAGGGAAGTAGAAATTTACAAGTCAAGGAAGAAATCGAAGAGAAGAGTTAATTGTCAAGGTTCTATGAGGTTCGATAGTTTATCAAAATTTGAAGACCGAAGAAGACGTTGTTTCTACTGAGCACTATGAGAGAGTCGAAGAAAGATACATTTGGTTGCTTTGTTAGTCCGCTTTCAATCTGGCACAAGATCTTTCTAGCACTGGTTTAACTTATCACACGTAATTAGTCCAGTTGTGTAGCAGATGTCCCTCTCATCTTTATCTCTCTCCTAATCTTATCCAGCTATAAAACAGCGGACGCATCTTACAATGTTTATCTAGCTGTGTAGCGGATATATCTTTATCTAGCAGGGTTGCGGATGTGTCTCCCCTTTTCTTCAGTCAGCTGTAGAGATGACACCTTTAATTTCTCTGGCATTCTAGTTACTTGGAGATAGGTTGAGAATATGTATGTCCTCATAGCTCTTTGGATACTTGTGACCAATTAGAAGTAATGGTTTTGTGGGTACACCTCTGCTAAACCCTCCCGAGACTAACTCGGTTTTATTTTTTTTATTAGTTTTGCTCGAGGACTAGCAAATAATAAGTTTGGGGGTATTTGATAGACGCATTTATGTGTCTAATTTGTCCTCAATGTTTCGTATTGTTGGTACTCATTTTCGTCCTTATTATGGTGTTTTGTGTATTTTTAGGTATTTTTGAAAAATAAATATTGTTGGAAAAATCGGCTCGAAAAATCACTCGGAACACCCCCAGATGACACTTGTTATACGGAGCCCATATTTGGTTAAGGGGCACCTCAATTACTAAGGGGTACCCTAAGTCACCCCAAACCAGGAAGCTGCTATTCGCACCCCACAGCTGGTTAGGGGGACACCATCTTCTTCGTTTGAAAATTAAATTTGGCGGGAAAAAGAAGCACTGAAACTGGATAAAGTTTCGATCGAAATTTGAAGCAGTTCTGGGTAGACTAAAGGGCTGAAACTTAATGGGTAGTTGTGATATGTCCTATCAAAGCTGGTATGGGTGTTTGTTTCGACCCAATTTGGCTGGAATTGCCGTGGTGAAGAAAACAGGGAGTACGTGGCCGGAAAACTCCATCACGGGATTACAACAAATTGAAACGTGTACTTCTCGTGTTTGGATGGAGTTTGGCCTCTGCAGAGGCGTGTAGATGGAAAATAAGGAAGCTCGGACAGCTGCAGATGCTCAGATGAAGAAAAAAATATCCGGAGAATATTTTTTATTTACTGCCGAATAATAGAGAATTTTTGGTATTTAACTCGATATTCGAGGGGGCTGTTGAATATAAATAGGCTGTTGGGATATCATAGAAGGGACGGAGAGATTGGGAGAAGTTTAGAGCACCACAGAGTCAAAAAAGCGAATTTACAGAGAGACCACCTGCTGCTGCTGATGCCATTGAAGAACACTGAAGAACACGAAGAACAGACTCGCCACAACCGTCGTTTTTAAACAGTGTCAGCGACTCATACTGTGGGTCGTAGATCAGAGACAGACTTAAAAAACGCAACAATACAGTAACGGCTCTTTGTAACGTCTTTTGCAATAGTTATAAGCATTGCAAACCCGATTTTTATTATAATTCTCCCTTATTCATCATTTGTAACCCTTTGAGCATAAATGAAATCAACTTTTGAGCGTGTTTCCAACATGATGAGCGACTAATTCTCTCGTAACCAAGGCAATGGATGAAGCTATTCACACATGAACAATGGGTAACTATTTCATTTTCTCTAATATTTAATTATAATTCACTCAATCACTGCTTTTGCAGAGTTCTTAAAAGTTTACATAATTTTCTTCATTAGTTGTGATTCAATTAGATAGGTTATCCTTTGGTTAGATAATCTATGCTTAAGGGATATAATTAATTTTTGAGAATATGTTAGATTATTTGTGGATTAAGAAATAAACGATTAAAAGGATAATTAGAGTTATGAAATATTTGACATCATTCATGTGTAATAGTGGATTCTAGTGTCTTGGTTATTTTCCAATCACTTGAAATCAATTTTGAGTTAAGTTTTCTATATTTTTAAGTTCTATTAATTCTAGAATTCATTGCCTTCACAAGCCTCAACGAACTCTTTACTACAACATCATTGAAAATATCATCATGATGTACAAGACTACCAAAATTGCTCCTACATTGATTGCAGAAGATACAATGCTCACAGAAATCAAGCTTGCAAGTGTTTTCACCTCCAAGCAAGCCTTTACTACTCAACACGGACATACCTTTCTCACTCATATGCCCAAGAGGCATATGCCATAGACGTGTTGGCTCCACCTGTTTCTCATAAATTTTTTGAGAAACCATAACTCCACCACAAACCATATCTCCTTGTAAGAAATATAAATTACCATGTCTTTCACCGATCATCTTCAAACTACCATTGCAGAATACCTTCAAGAATCCATATTTAACAACATACTTGTATCCAAGAGATTCAAGTACTCCTAAAGAAATAGAATTCTTCCTTAAATCTGGAACATGTCTAACCTCTGAAAGTGTTGTGATAACACCATGCAAACGAACCTGTACTGTACCAACTCCAACTGTTTTGCAGGCATTAGAAATTCCCATCATAACAGTACCATCATTCACCTCTGTGTTAGTAGTGAAACAATCCTTTGAAGGACACATATGATACGAAGCACTGGAATCAAGCATCCAACCATTATTGAGATAACTCTTTGATGTAACGGTTAAGACTTCCTCATTAAACCATACATTGGGTCTGCTAAAACTTCACTGCCTTCAGCAACTGAAGCAAAAATATTCTTCGAATTTGATTTCTCATGTTTCTCATCTCTTGCCTTAAGCTTGAGACAATCAACCTTAATGTGACATGTTTTTCGACAATAATAACACTCAATATTGCTCTTTTTGGAACAATTCTTTGACTTCGACTTCTTATTAACATTATTTTCTCTATCAACAAACAAGCCATCGAATTTTGCTTCATTGCTGAACTTTTGTTTCCTTAAAGCCTTAGCTTGTAAAGCAGAAACCACA
This sequence comes from Papaver somniferum, assembly GCF_003573695.1. Taxonomy (NCBI): domain Eukaryota; kingdom Viridiplantae; phylum Streptophyta; class Magnoliopsida; order Ranunculales; family Papaveraceae; genus Papaver; species Papaver somniferum. The sequence continues at coordinate 753,257 of NW_020624598.1, read as the reverse complement.
TCATCGAAAACAAACTTATCTTCATCGTCGTCTTCATCGATTTTCCCACTCGGCAAATAGTCAACGAAAGCATCGTACATAATAATATCATGGATTTATCCGTATCGGATATATTGACACTGATATTATACAATCAAGACAGATATTATTAAACTCATTAATATGATCAATCATAGACTTACTTAGAGACATCCTAAAGGCATGGAGTCTACACTTCAACTAAACTTCAGAAGTCGAATCCTTTTGTAAGTAGAGATTCTCTAACTTCTCCCACAACACCTTTGCAAAGGTTTCACTCGATGTTATGAGTGATCTCCCTTGACAAACATAAGCGAATAGTTAAACACGCCTCCAAATCAAAGTCATCCCACTTGTCATCATTCCAATCCTTTGGAAACGTTGTTGGCTTCTCCTTAATTGCTTTGATTTGTTTCATACTAATAAGAATATCATTTACATCAGTTTGCCATGATGTGAAATTATTCTTCCCATTGAACTTGATAATATCAAATCCATGCACCTTAGAAAATCCTCTTGATGTAGAACTAGACATCTTAACCTCTAATTATGATCCTCTCCACGCTCACCGCACCACGTGTTAGGATTCAGACCTTAGAATTAACCTCTTCATAAGACACTAGTTCTTTGGATCACGTAGAACTAAGAAAAAAAAGTAAATAAGATGCCATAAACGAAACAAGAAAGACACAAGATTTAACGTGGTTCGGCAATGTACCTACGTCCACAAACTGCTACTATCAAATATTATTATAGAACAAATTAATTACAGAGAATAAACCACAACTATGACCAGCATGATGTTGTTCACAAACTCTAAACAATTCTCTATGAACAAAACGTTTTAAACCCTAAAATTCTCTAGTTATGAGAACTCTTCTCTAGATTGTATTGTGTGTATTTTCTTAAGACTTGTACACCTATTTATATAGGTTACAAACGTGTCTTCCATGTATATGATTTATACTAGGAAACCTAAACATAGCTAAGAAAGGAAACCTTGAGTTTAACTAAAACAGGAAACCTCTATGCACCAAAATAAGAAAACACCTAGATGATTCTAGAAAATTCTGGAACCTTCCTAAAACATCGAAAACTTCTAACACCTAAAGATTTAGGTATGGATTAAGGTTTACTGAAAAACTCAAATGTGTGCAGAACAAAATTTGTCTTGATAATTTTAGTTAATAAATTTACTATGTAACAACAACAAAAACAACTACTACGCTACTAACAGCTAATCTATATATGTGTGGTTCTAATATCTCCATTTTTCTCCCACTGCAACGTCAACCAAACACTAGAGGAAAATGATTAATGACAATAATACATGTAATACCTAATATCTACATCCAACCTACGGTGTGGGTGAATCAGCGGATTTCAAAGTCCAACCGCAACCAAACCATTAAAAGTGCGGATTTGAGAATCCCATCCGTGTTCGTCCATAATTCTTACAGATCGGATTTCACTCACAATTTTGCGGACAGATACGAATGAAATCCGCGGTTCCGGACTTTTTGCTCACTCCTAGATGCGACAATGAAGTTTTCCAACGTTGGGATTGTGAATGAACAAAAGTAGGAAAAACGAGTTTGACAATAGTTTTCACTATAAGAATCCGACCTTTTTTTAATAAACGCATGTATGCAATACCAAATCTCTTTCAATGAATAAACTTCGTCTCTAGAAGCTCCAAACTCTCTATTTTTTCTTCTCGTGGGATATCTAAAGAAGCTAACTTCCTTTCTACCGCACATCGCGCGCAACGTAGCTAAACAAAAAGAAATCTAACATAAAGACGCAAAATAAATTAGACGTTGGATCAATCTAGTTGGGAACTAGTGACCTTGATGTACAATCTTGATTACTCATATTAGCTCAAGTTTCTTGTGTGCATTAAAAAGTAATTACAACACGGACTAAAGCTATACTGATAATAAGAAAAAGATCTCCATAGAAAATTATTACTCCTATAAAAATCTAAGGTTAAACCTATTTGCCACCTACATTTTTCCTATTTGCCACCCATTTTAAAAGATCAAAAGTAATTTTTATTTTTAATTATACTTTTCATATTTGCCACCTATGAAAGGCAAATTAAATTTGACTACACCTATTACCAATCTTATATTTCTTCCTCTTCATTAATTTAATTTTTCATTAAAAATTTCTTCCTCTTACTTAAACCCTTTTTTATAAAGGGTCGGGATCCCTCGACAAAAGGTTTTGACAAAATCTTCTAACAAAATCTGGTAATCATCAGATTCCATAAATCTAACGGCTTATTTTTTGGATGACGTGACACTTAGTTTTGTATTTGGCGAATTTAACTCTTCAGATCACCCCTTCATATATTTTTCATCTTAATCCCAAAACACCCAGCAAGCTATTATTCACGGGAACAAACCAGACTGATTTAATTAGCAATATTTAGATTGGAAAAACTTATCCTTCTTTTCAAATCTAAGAAAATCCAACAACTCTATGTAACTTGACTCTGCAACGAATGGATCAAAAACTTAAATTTAGATTCGTGATGGCGGATTTGGGTCTGCTTTTCTGGGAAAATATATTAGATACTAGACTTGTTGCGATAGAAAAACTTCATTATTGATTACATAATAATATAGCCATAGGTGGTAGTAAACCCTTTTGTAATGAGATTTTGATTCTTTCATCTATTAATCATATGATGATTCAATATATACTATTTTGATTTGTCTGTACTATTGAGAAATTTATTATATTCATGAAAAGAAAAATTACAAGAAAAGCGGTCAATCAAAGAGATCAGGGATACAGGAGAGATGCACTTGATAATAATACGGGAAGAAGAGAAAAAATTCTCGAACTTCTTTCCATTATTCACGTTTGGTCCTAACATATTATGGTATCCAAACACAAACAACAACTAAATTAAGTACCATATCATCCAAAAAGAAAGCCGTTAGATATATAGAATCTGACGGTTGCTAAATTTTGTTAAAATGTTTTGTCAAAACCTTTTGTCAAGGGATCCGGTTCGTTTTATAAAAGGCCATTAAAACACTACTCCCTCTGTCCTAATTTCTACTTTGGTCTGTCTCCTTTTATCTGTCCGCTCCGTTTATAGACATCCTTTTCCCTTAAACTATCAAATATACCCTTTATTTTTAATAATCATAAAAATCATATTTAATATCAAAAACCTAAATAATATTACCAGATATAAGGAAAGAAACTTACTCAATATCTTTGTATTAATTGTCATTCCCTTTTTAAATAAAAACATTTATGGATAGTTATAAAATTTCTAATAAAACTTCTACTTATTCTTACATAACCTTTTCATTTGTATTAATCTTTTCATCTCTTTTTTTGAAACACTATGGAAAAACATAAGCTAGACTATCTAGTTTCTCTAGCTAGGACATATTTAAACAGGAAATAATCTACATTTTCAATTTTTTTCCCCTCTCAAATTAAAATTCCAAAGACTCTAAAGTTTTAGTGCGGGAAACCAAAATCAAATGGAGGAAAAAATATTTCTTAAATTGTGGATTCCATGATAAAAGCAATATAAATTTGTTTTTCTTAAAATATTTCCTAAAATAATAATACTATCAAATTTAATCTAATAATTTAGTTTTGGTAATAATATAACATTAAATAGGTTAGTCAAGGGCTAGTCATGATATTTTATAGGATTTCCTTAATATCTTGAGAAAGCCAAAGCGGACTCTTAATTTAGGACTGACGGAGTATTAATCCAGGTTAGAGTTCCCTTTAATTATGATACACTATTCCTCCATCTTTTATCATTTCATTCATAGTGATACAAACGAATCAATCAGCCAATAATTTACAAATTGTTTATATGGAAGACTCCATTTCTGAAAACTTATGGCAAAAGATCCAGAACTTAAATGAATTGAAAATCAAACGAGATTGTTTTTGGTATAACTTTGATTCGTATTTGTTTTAGATGAATTAAAATCAAAACTGCTACTCAATTTGCTTATTTGTGTGGATAATACTTAATGTGTCTATGAATCATGGAATGATGGCAATATTCAATCTATTTGTGAAATTAATTTTAGATTAAGGAAAACATTCATACTGCCTCTGTGTGAAACAATCATAGACAAAAAGTCAATAGGTAGTATTTAGGAAATTTCAAAATTTTCATGCGTGGTAAATAGAATAAATGGGGTTGGTGATTTGTGCGAGTGGCAACTAGGAAAAACGTGGGTGGCAAGTAGGTGAAGCCAATTTTATACTTAAAAATCTAAAGAACAAAATAGATGCCATTTTATGCTTCAATTTGGGATCTCAAATTGTAAATATCATCACCCACACCCATACAGAAAATAAATTTAAAAAAAGTAATAAACAAATAAAATATCACCCACACAAACTCGGTAAATTATTTATTTTCCCAATTCCAAATCTCCTTGTGAGCTTTTCCAATTTCCAATTATGCTCTTTTTCTTTCGATCCCACCATAGGTAACAGATCGCACCAGCAAAACATGCACTTGCGGAACAAGGTAACCAAAATAATATATAGTCACCAATAGTCCATTTATCATGAGACGACGACCATAGTGGTACAAGATTAAAAGATTTATCATTTGTCGCACTAACATTTCCATCAATCCTTTCCTTGAATAAATTAAAATCCCCTTTCGAATCTAGGGTTGCTCTGTATATAAAAACCTTATTCATCCCTTTTTGTTCTTCTTGTGTTGGCTGTTGAGTTGTGTCTTCATACAACTTTCCGAGCACTACATCATCAGAACTGACAAGAAACAGGTTACCAGTATTTTTGTCTAAATTTAGGGTTACTGGATTCATTATTGAACCTTTAAACCCTTTTGATACCACATGCGTATATGTCCCATCATCACTGAATTTGTGTACAGCCACTAAACCGTCAGTCTGTCTAATTGATAATTTGTACTCACCGGAACCGGGATTAAACATATCAGAAACGCGGGAAACCAAATCAACTCCGGCTTTTAACTTTTGACCGCCGAGAATAGTATTAGTAGGATAATCAAAACTCTCCCAAATTATTTGAGAATTCGAACCATATAATACAAAGTTGCCATTGTCATGGATCTTTGCGTAGGATATTGGTTCCTGTAAGTCGGGTATTAAGGGTTCTTCTTTATTGTCTTGGGTTACCTGTAGGACTAACTTGCCTTGGTTGGTGAAGAGAATCGAAGATGGTTTTGGTAATGGAAGATGGTTTCGATTCGCAGTCCAAACTAGGGTTTTTAGTGCCGATTTAACAAACCATATACCAACGACATATCGATCACAGTTAGACGAAGAAGAATGCTGTACACTACATGGTAACTTGTAGAAACCAAAAGCAATATTACCTGAAGGAGAAAGCCAATAACTAGTATCGCTAGGAGAAGTAGAGAGATATAAACCTCTTGTTATGTTGCTGGTGAAATTATCGTTCCAGGCAGGAGAAGGAGAGGAATCAACACCCATGAATGGAACAAACAGTAAAAAAGATATAAAGAGAATCGACTGTAGAAGCTTCATCTTCTTTGTTATAAAAAACCCTAACTGAGTTAGCAGAAATAAAGTTCTTCTAAAAAAAATAGCGGATATAAGCTAGGAGATCAATTGGGTATCTGATACACAGATATATATGTCTGGTAAGTCATATATTCAGAAAAAAAATCCGAAACAGATAAGGAAAGCTCAATCCCTCACTCATCTGCTTCAAAAAAAAAAAAAAGAAAAGAAAAAAATTCCTCACTAATCACCGATTCACCGTATTCATTAGATATTGGATTATATGCGAAAGTAGGCCTGGTCTGGACCCTCACTTTCATTTCTAGGTCACTTTTTTTATTTCTTGCAAAACTAGGCAAGTTAAACGGATTCCATCCACTTTAACCATCTCGGTCAATTTATCGCGTTGACTTGTCAATATCTCGCCAAAATATCATATAGGGATATCTCATGGATGTGGTAAGATTACCGAAATAACCTTTTTGTACTTGCGTCACTGCTTTAGTGATTCTCGTCCATTTCTTCCTTCTTCTCTCTAGTTCTCTCTGGTTCTTCTAAATCAATTTTTTCTTCTGCTAAAATCAAGAGATAACTTAGGGGTTTTTCTCTAATCAAACCTAATTAACATTAATGGTGGATGTTTAGAAGAGATTTAATCGTGGATTTTAGCACCACCAGGAACATTGGTATGTGAAGATTCGCAGGAAGTAATAGTCATTCTACAACAGCAGCATCAGCTGAATCTGGGGGTTCTTAAATGGATCTATTTTAGGGGTTCTTTGATGCAAATCTGTATTTTTCTTGACAATTTGATTCTCATATTAAGAACTGACAGCAGCAAGGTTCCACAAGGAGATGAAATTCGGTGAGTCGATGGTGTTTACACTACAACATCGATGGGTTTCTGGTTTTGGAGAGCAATTAGCAGCAACAAGTTTCTCGTACCATAGAAATTTAACAAGTTTCTCGTTGTAATTTCTTGAAATGTAGACTACAAGTTTCTCTTACCAGAGAAATTTCACATCAAAAGCAAATTTGGAACCAAAAAGATGTCGGCTACCGTACAGGAAAGAACTTGAGCTACCACCATTGATTTGAGGGATGAATGGTGACTGATTAGTGAATGTATGTGTATTTAAGAAGGTACACGAGAATGGGTTTATCTCCAATTCGATTGCAGGTTAAAGGGGAGCTCATACAACAACAAAATAGCCATCTCTGAGTTCCCAGTTTCACACACACAAAGGTGTTCGACAGAAATCCTGAACGACAGTTCAGGTCTTGAAGTAGTCAGTTCACGTCTCTTCTCTTTGCCACTGCTCTAGACATGGGTTAGCTGGCTAGCCATGTGTTGTCGAGGTAATGATGGCATGAGTTATTACAATCCAGTGGATTAGGTCTTTGAGTATTTTGAAATCTTAGTTTAGAAACTGTTTGGGTTCAATGACACATTAGTTACTTTAAGTTCTTATACCAGCCTCTCGTGCTTGTAATCCTATTGGTATTGATTATTCATTTACTACACATGTGCCCAGGTTCCTGAAGGAAATGGTTCAGGAGTAATTTGGGATGAACAAGGACATATAGTTACAAACTATCATGGTAAGAACTAGTTCGTCGTTGTCTTTGTGGTCGCTGGTGTGGAAAAACCATTTCGTTCCTTTAATAGATTCGTCTGTTTCTTCATATTTTTTAACTGATGGTAGAACCAGAATACTTCAGATGGTAACTCAATGATGTAGTTATGTTATTCTTCATGTCCAGTTGTTGGCAACGCTCTTTCAAGAAATCCTTCCCCTGGTCAAGTTGTTGCCCGAGTCAATATTCTTGCGTCTGATGGGTGAGGTTTCGATGCTCTACGCTGATTGCTGAAACGCAACCGCGGTATTTAGATATTCCAATCCTGCCCTTGGTCAAGTTGTGGTATCCAATATTCTTGATTGTGTTTGTTTCTCGGAAGGGTGAAAAAGAACTTTGAGGGAAAGCTAATTGGTGCAGACCGTGAGAAAGATCTCGCCGTTTTACAGGTATTTACTTGTTGTGCTTGTAAATGATCTTGTCAACCAAGCACACTGTGCTTGTTATTAGTATTAATAACATTATTCTCTTGCTGAATATAAACGGGAGATTGTGTAAATGGAGTACATGTACAAGACTTACTATATGAAAAGACAAAAGTATCTGCCTTTTGGTTTACAGTTGTAACAAGTTTCGTTATTTTTGGCGTACTAGGTTGAAGCCGCTAAAGATCTTATGAGGCCAATTAAGGTGGGACAGTCTTCTGATCTAAAAGTTGGCCAGCAGTGTTTAGCGATCGGAAACCCATTTGGATTTGATCACACTCTGACAGTTGTAGTTATTAGTGGACTAAATAGAGAAATTAACAGCCAAGCTGGAGTTACAATCAGTGGCGGAATTCAGACAGATGCAGCCATCAATCCTGGTAACAGGTTTGTTTAGGATCTTGGTTTTTATTGTTGGAGTGTGATAAGCAGTCTGATAACCATAATCGGGTAAACCAAATATATACAATTATCCGACGAATTCCCGTGTTATTATCCGACGAACTCCTGTGATATTCTACAAGATTCCTTATTTTCTGGGATAAATTGTTGCTCTACCTATTGATCAGATTTAGAATGATGAACTTCTGACCGAGCTTCTTTTATAATCGTTTGGTTCAGTGCTAAATTGAAATACTTTTGTCCCACAGTTTTTTCTTAAGTTTAGTTAAACTCGGTCTGATCTTGTTTGCATTAACGAACTGACTCCTGCTATCTTACTTCTGTTGTAATCTTGGCAGCGGAGGCCCCCTACTCGACTCTAAAGGAAATTTAATTGGGATTAACACTACAATATATACTCAAACAAGTAACTACATGGATGTGCTCTTAATGTCCCATTTTTGTTCTTTTCATAAGTAGAACAGGAAATGACTTAATTCCTTGTGAGTATCCAATTAGGTGGAAAAGTTCAAGTAGCAGTAGTAAACCCTGAAAGTAATGCCGATCGAATGACCTGATCTCCGTTGTCTTCTTTACACAGTCATTTTATCATATTCTACTCATACCCCATTTTTATCAGTTACATTTGCCAAATGGAGTTAAGTGGGTTCCAGGTTTGGGGTCTGGGGATTTCTGCTGGCATACTGTTTGCTTAGTTTACTAGGCCAAAATTTGCTTGGCGCCTCGACTTTTACTGGTACCATTTTGCAGGCTGGTATTGTTACTGCCTTCCTTTGTTTGGTGTGTGCCAAAAAAACTCCATTGAGATGGTTAACCTTGTATTGCCCTATTATGTGTAGTAGTTACTTCTATATTCCTAGCCTCGTGGCTTTTGCGATATGTTCTCTGATCAAAAAATAAGTAAAGGCCAACGTGATTCTTGTAGCAATATATATTGTTAACTGTTGTGCATATATTGAGTTAACCTGCAAATGGACGAAATGAGTCACTAAGGTCCTTATTGCACTCAGTTGTGTACTCAGTTTCGTTGCTGGAACTAGAGATTAGATGAAATAATGCTGCACTGTATTTTTATTAAGCATGTCTCTCTTTTTTAAGTATGCTGAATTCATTTAGTTTATAATTTACAGGTGAAAATGATATTTTTTTGACGTAATGCTCGAAATGGGGGATTTTTCCATGTGATTAAAGAAACTTAAAGTACGACCAATCCTGGTATTTGATTTTATGTGGCTAGATCTCCTACATGTGTACTCTATACGGGACATCTTAGCCGTTCTCTTTATTATGCAATATGTGTCGTTGATGAAGATTTGAAGGACTAAAACGTCTTTTTAGCTAAGAAGATATGGATAGCTGGAAGATAACTGCAGCTAACTTTCCATCCATTACTTTTGGTCAAAACTTGCCTAGTTTAGCAATAAATAAAAAAATGGCCTACATTTGAAAAGCACCAAAAAAACAGGCCTATTTTTGTAAAAAGCTCTTAGATATTTGAGTTTGTCGAATACAGCGACAAGTCTCAAAAGGGGGTGGGGAAGGAGAAGAGGAGGAAGAAGAAGATATGGTTGCAGTTTGGGAAGACTTCCAAAAGTCTTAGCGAAGGGATTTTAAAATTGAATGGAGCATCCTCCATGTTCACAAACGAATGCATCAAAACTAAAACAGCCAGGACTACTATTTTTTCGAAACAGCAAAATTTCATACCAAGAGTGCTGAGGAAGCACAAGAAAAACAGGAAGTACAAGAGTTACAATAGTTAAGCGATGGGATTACATGTTGTCTTAATTTTTCCCATCTACACATAAAGTCATCGAAAGTAAAGATCCTAAACAAACAGGAAGTACAAGAGTTACAGCCAGGACTACTATTAAGCCAGAGAACAAACGATTTTGATATGGTTTTCTTTCAAAGGCCACAGAGTAGTAGAATGAGTTGTACCCATCTATTTTCACTCATCTTTTTAGATATAAGAAACAAATGCACTAGATTTAGTAGAACAACAAAAAGTATGGAAACTAAGTTAGTATTTCCCCAGTTTAAGAAGATGGATTTGTAGTTAGGTAACCATAAATAACTACACGTTGGTTCTCTTTATTTCTGCGTTGGTGTAGTCATTGTTGAATTAAACTGAAACCATGCTATTGAGAACCCATTACAAAAGAGGATTTTTTTTATCATCTTGTGCACCCCTTCAAAACCGGAGTGCACATTCCGGCCTCTTTTATTGGCCCATAAAATCTCCAAAACCACTTACAAACCTCCAAAACTACTTACTTTTTGCTTTACTTTTCTATTCGTTTTTTTTCCTTCTTTTTTTAAAAAATTACAAAATGTACCTGTAACACAAAATCTTGTTCTATAGTCTCTTCCGATATTCAATTGCAATGTCTGCCCCATGTCTTTCAGAACATTCAAAATTTCTCTCGTAGTTCTTTTCTATCTACTCTCAAGAACATGAATCTGCTAATATATCAGTTTTTCTCCTTTTTCATAGTTAGGATTTGAATTCGGTAAGACAAAAATCCTTATATATATCTAAGTTTTGATTGTTTTCATCTGATCATTACTAGATTGTTTTCATCTGATTCATTACCTGTAATAGAAGAAAATCATAATCACTGAGAAGAATTGCAGCTTGGATGTTTTTTTTTAGACCATCACCTATCAACTTGGTTTTATATAAAGAATGAGTTTCTTAGTATGATTTGCTTTGCTGTGAAAAGGAGGATTTGAGAATGAAAAATTCACCATTGGGTTTTTGTGAAGAAAACACATCAACTTATGATGGTGTTACGGGTTGTTGCCAACGATAATAAGAAAGACTAATAGGTTGTCACTAGGATTTAAATTGTAGTATTATCTGGTTAATTTGATGATCAATCATACATGTAATCCTTGTTTGAGCTTATAAACAAATAGTATTTCTAAATTAAATTGTACTTGCTGAGTTCAGCATGAAAAAATAGAGAAATCGTACTTGTGTTTGCACACTGTCGAAAGGACACAATCTTTCTACTGTACTTATAAAACCTTTTCGAGAACAGTTAAAAGTGAGGTGTTGTATGTTTGCTGATGTAAGTAAAACTCTCGTAGGAGAAAGCGGACCCGATTGGATGGCTAGTACTTCGGGGACTGGCAGGATTCCAAGGAACCGAACGGTAGCAGGAACCAGCATGCAAGAGGGAGTGACATACATCACACACTGGTACCCGCGGGAGGAATGAAAATTGTCAATGAGGAGATCAACCTAGGCCCGGATGATGACCACAGTTTCTTAGAACATGTCGAGCTGATTCAGAGGAAACCCGAAAATAAGGTAGATGGATTGACAACATCACACACTTAGGACGATGAGGAGGTACTGTGTTGGAAAACGATTAATAAAAAAAATAATTTTTTAAAGTTTTAATAAAAAACTATAATTTATTGTTTTCTTTTGTGAATGAAACTTTTTAGTCCCACATTGTGGAGTTTCCAATTTTTAGTAGTTTTATGAAACTATATAAACTTTTTAGTCCCACATCGGGGAGTTTTTCTTCTTAAGTTGTATTTGTCAATTATATAAACAAATTCACTACTTTTGTAAAATTTATGGGAAAGGGGTTGCTCTATATTTAGAGGGACCCCCAAGGGAAAATATATTTTATATTGTTTTCTCAAGCGTTAGAGATTTTCCTTTATGGTTTTTTCGGAGTTGCCAAGCTCAAGTTGAGCATCTACTACATATGCTAGTAGTATGTGTATTGGGGTGTTTTATCCTAGAGATATCCGTCCTGTGAGGGCTATAGCATTACTCTTGAGTGTATCCGGGCGCTAATGTCTTAAGGGAAACGTGTTGAACACGCGTCTCACTCTGTTTTTTCCAAAGTTTTGCCTTGTTGCTGTTGCGGAGATATGGGGAGCTCATTCGTTTCATCAAATCGATCACTTCCATTATAAAGGAGCTAAGTATCAATAACTTTGCTTATTTGATTTTTCCTTGTTTTTGATTATTGCACCCAACAATCTTAAGACATTAGTATTTGTAATAATCAAAAATGGTTGGTTGGTTTGTGAATCATGGATGTTAATTGTGGAGTGAAAAACAAAAACGAATTTTTGGTCAGCTGTAGAGTTTCGAGTTTATCTCTTAACCTAGAAGGAATTTCGATGAACCCTTTTGACACAACGTAGTAGACATGCTGATAGTTACCCACGTAAAGTTTCAGAATTTTTGGAGTTGTAAAAGTAATTTTTTGATATTTTACAAAACTGAGAAACGTTTCTGAAAAATTCTGATGAGCAGAATTTTGTTGTTAACTAAAGTAGTTTTTATGGGGTAACCATGAGGTTTTTGATATGGTGGTTCAAACGAAGTTTATAAATCTAGATATTATCTTCAAAACTCATATTTTATCTGAACTAAGGTTTGTGAGATATAGTGTATTAGGTGATTGGGAAATTACCGTGTCCGTGGTCAGAGTATAAACGAAGTTTGTGACATGAAATTGAAAAGGAACATGGATACCAGGCGCATGTGGATGAACACAAGTCTTCCAAAGCTGACAAAGGAGAGAACATCAAACACAACTCTAAGCATAGTCTTCATAAGAAAGGTATGTTTCGTAAAACTGAATCCGGCATTACTTTAATTAAGGGTGATTGTTATGTTTGTAAAATTCCTGGCCATACGGCAGTAAAGTGTAGACAACATAAAACCTTAATAAGTAGAAAGTTAATGCTAATTTAGTTGAAACAAATTAGAACGAGTTCATTGACATGATGTCGGAAGTTATTTTAATAACCAATGTGAGAGACTGGTGGGTGGACTCTGGAGCCACTAAGTATGTTTGTTGAAACAGAGACCTGTTCACCTCTTATCAGAGGATAAGGGATGTCGAGAAACTCTATATGAGTAACTCATCTGCGACAGAGGTTGCATAAAAGGGAAAGGTCGAGCATAAGCTCATATCTGTAATATTCTCACACTGAATGAAGTTTTCATGTTCCGAGCATATGAAAAATCTTGTATCTTGTTCTCTTGAAGATGGTAAAAGATTGAAGATCTTAATTAAATGTGGAAAACTTGTTATAACTAAGGGTATTGATTTTTTAGGCAACAGTTATAGGACTTAGGGTCTATATAAGTTTAAAGGAAAATCTGATGAAGTGAACATAGTTGATTCTTGTGCTTTCTTTGTGTCTTTGAATGTTTTGCATGGTAGACTTGGAACCGTAAAATTATAAGTCAATGCATAAACTGCCTAGCATAGGCTTCGTACCCAAATTTAGTTTGGATCTTGAACACAAAAGTGAAATGAATTGCATAAAATCTTTTAGCACAAATGTTCATAGTAATTCTAATCCCTTAGAATTAATTCAGTTAGGCCTAGTTGACATGAGTTCAACCCAAAACCACTATGGTAAAAGATGGTTTATAACTTCCGTATGATTGTACGAGGTACTATCTTGTATACTTGCTTAGGGATAAGGATGATGCCTTAGAAGCCTTAAGATGTATAAACTTGAAGTTGAAAACCAATTAGAAGCCTTGAACATAACAATTGTATCCTTAAGATATTCCATGTTGATTAGTTCAGGATTACCTGCGGTCTTGTGGGAGGAGGCAGTCCTCTTAACTAGTATATCCTGAATATAGTACCCTTAAGGATCAGATGAAACTCCATATGATTTATGGAAAGGTAGATGACCTTCTTATGAATATGTCAAAGTGTGGGGGGTTTGACTAAGATTTCATTCCTCTTCCTAAAAGAACTAGATAGAAACCAAAAATGTTGATTGTGTCTTCATATAAGGTATGCTGAGTATACTTCTACATAGATTTTTGGTTGTGTGTTCTGATTTTTCATACTTTGGTGTGATTTTTCTGACTTTGTTGTGAATACTATTACATAATCTAGGGATGCTGAGTTCTTTGAACATGTTTATTCTTAAACCTGTACCTCATTAGAGATGTGTTGTTGATCCCCTAGATTTATTTTCAAATAGTCAGAACTTATCTTAAAGGAAGATGAAGTTAAGGTTGAGCCTAAGAGAAGTAAAAAATTAGACTTGAGACTTCTTATGAAGCCGACTTCATAACATGCCTAGCTTAGTCTAAGCCCTGGACTTGTAAAGAAGCCTTGATATCTACTGAAACCCCATTCTGGTAAGAAGCTTCATTTAGTGAAATGGACTCAGTCCGTCGGAACCTGACTTGGGAGGTTTATAGTTTACCTCCAGAGAGTAAGACCATGAGATGTAAATGAGTCTTTAAGAGGAAACATTAGGTATATGGAACTGTAGAAAAATATTAGGCTAAGTTGGTAGCTAAAGGCTATAAACTAAAAGAAGGTGTATATTTCCTTGATTCTATTCACATGTGACGAGATTTACTTCCGTTGAGATGCTAATTGTTATTGTGTCATAAACAAATTAGAGATACATCAGATGGATGTTAAGACATTTTCTAAAATCGTGAATTAGATAAAGAAATTTACATAGACCAACCTGAGGACTTTGTAGTGAAAGGTTATGATGACAAAGTTTGTAAGTTGAACAAAATTTTGTATGGTTTATAAAATAAGCACGTAAACAGTGACATGGAAAATTTGATCATGTGATAATGTGTAGTGGATTTAAGTTAATGAATCTGACAAGTATATTTACAAGTAACTTGTTAAGGATGCCTGTGTGATTGTATGCTTGTATGTTGATGATATGCTTATACTTGATACAAACATAGATGTGATTAATTCCACTAAAAACATGCGCTGAATGAGAACGTTGACTTGAAAGACTTAGGCCCTGTTGATGTAATCTTAGGGATGAGGATTAGAAAATAATCTAACATATGTAGTCTTAGTCATTCTCATTATTTTGAATTTGTGCTTAAGAGATACAATCAGTGTGATTGTAAGCCTTGTTCCGTACGATTATTCTTGTAGACTCAAGAAAAAAGGGTAATGGAGTATCTTAACTTGAATACTCAAGAGTTATAGGATGTCTGATGAATTTAATGAACTGTAAGAGTCCAGACATTGCCTATATTGTGAGTAAGTTAAGTAGATATAATTGTAGTCCAGAGCAATAGCATTCAGATGCACTGAGTAGAGTATTATGGTACCTAAAATACTCTATTACCTTTTATTTGATTTATCAAAGGTATCTTGCTGTCCTTGAGGGACTTTGTGATGTAAACTGGATAGTTGACTCAGAGGAGTCTAAGTCTACGAGTGGATATGTTTCACTCTAGCATCAGGGTTTGTTTTTGGAAGATTTACAAACAAACATATATTGCTCAATTCATTATGGAATCTGAGAGTATTGAGTTAGATAAAGCACGAGAGGGGGCCGAGTGCCTAAGATGCTTTTTAGAAGACATTCCTCTCTGGCATAGGCCTGTGCCAGCTATATCTATACATTGTGTTAGCCAAGCTATAATAGCTAAAGCTGAAAATAACTAATCTCAATCGGCATTTCCATTGATTGGATAAAGTCCAAGGAGAATATCGCGCAATCTTTGACGAAAGGTTTATCCCAAGAGATAGTTAGAAATGCATCGAGGGGAAGGGGCTTAAGCTCATAAATTAAACTTGCCATGAAGGATACTCAACCTTGCTGACTGGAGATCCCAAGATCAAGGTTTCGAATGAGACAACTAATTTGTGGTGGGTAAAGGTAAACACTATCAGAGAATTTTATTCTCTGTCCCTTCCCTATGGTGTAGACGTGATAGTGTGACTGCATGTGAAGGATGACTTTTAAGAAGTCTTAATGAGTTCTATAGTTTCAATTTAAGATTGAAGTGGGGTGTAGCAGTAACACTCTTTATGGAAACTCACCTATCTGAATGAGGAAGTGGGCCGCTTCCTATGAGAATATGAGCTTTGATTCTCTAGAGCATTCTGAGAAACAGGATATGTCCAGGGCCAAATTGGACAAAACGGCACGAGCTTGGCAGCAATCTTGGAGATATCACCCGTGGTTGTTATCGCGAATTACATCAAATGCTAGCAGTTCAAGACATAGTTCACTGTCTCTAGCAAGTAATTCCGGTAATATCTCACTAAGCAAAGGTTCAAGACCTCATGGACACCTCTGCCTAAAATGGTATTTCCTGCGCTTTTTATGTGATTTTCGTTTTGATGGTTTTGGTATTACTGGAACTTAGGACCTAAAGGTCACTAAGGGTTCACTAGTTCATGCTTTTTCACTTTGGTGAAAGATACCTATAGTCTCACCATGTGAGAACTAAAGATGAAAGCTCTCAATACTATTATGATTTATGCAATCCATAGTATGACCCTGGGGTCAACACACTTTTGTGTGAGAGGACGTAGAAATGACTAGTATGATTTCAACACTTGCACGATCAGTCTGTTTGGATCGTGAGGTTGGGATGTTGATTTACCAAGATCTATCTGTGTTTTCATGTTTTATTGAGTTTTCATTCATGTGGGGGATTGTTGGAAAACGATTAATAAAAAAATAATTTTTTAAAGTTTTAATAAAAAATTATAATTTATTGTTTTCTTTTGTGAATGAAACTTTTTAGTCACACATTGTGGAGTTTCCAATTTTTAGTAGTTTTAAGAAACTATATAAACCTTTTAGTCCCACATCGGGGAGTTTTTCTTCTTAAGTTGTATTTGTCAATTATATAAACAAATTCACTACTTTTGTAAAATCTATGGGAAAGGGGTTGCTATATATTTAGAGGGACCCCCAAGGAAAAAAAATATTTTATATTGTTTTCTCAAGCGTTCGAGATTTTCCTTTATGGTTTTTTCAGAGTTACCAAGCTCAAGTTGATCATCTACTACATATGCTAGTAGTAGGTGTATTAGGGTGTTTTATCCTAGAGATATCCGTCCTGTGAGGGCTATAGCATCACTCTTGAGTGTAGCCGGGCGCTAATGTCTTAAGGGAAACGTGTTGAACACGCATCTCACTCTGTTTTTTCCAAAGTTTTGCCTTGTTGCTGTTGCAGAGATATGGGGAGCTCATTCGTTTCATCAAATCGATCACTTCCATTATAAAGGAGCTAAGTATCAATAACTTTTGCTTATTTGATTTTTCCTTGTTTTTGATTATTGCACCCAACATACTGATGATGCAAGAGAACCGCAGGCGATCCAGGAAGCATGTTGTATATCAAAATGCTTTGGACGGAGAGGAGGAAAGACTCAGACAAGTCCGTCTAGGAAATAGGAATAGAACCCGAAATCTTCCACCTTTTGCACCACCTGTTGCACCACTTGTTGCACCACCGGTCATACCAGGAAACCACCTAAATGGACATTCTATCCATGAGAGTACAGACCCAACATTGATGGCAATTTTAGCAAACTATAGAAGGCATGAAGAATTCACGGGGGACCTACATAGAAGGAACCTAGCACTAGAGCACGAGAATTACCAATTACGAAACGAAGTGTCAAGGTCGCAAGGATCTTCCAGTCAAGGGGCATCAAGTGATCGAACCCGATAAGGGTATACCCGAACACCACTACCTCACCGAGGACGCGTACCCGACCCCAACCGTATAAGAGGTTGGTATGGTCCTCCCGAGAATTCATCAACCGAAGAAGAAGTACCCGAACAAAGTGGGAGGTCTGATAATGCAACTGAAACTAAGCTCAAGAAACTTGAAGAGATGGCTAAGAAACTTGACGGAGATGGAGAGGATGACAAGTTAGTGGAAGTAATCAATGAAGCTAAAAAGACTCCCTTCACCCGAGAACTAGAGCAAGCATTGTTCCCCCCAAAAGTGTACGCTTCTGACGTTCCCATCAAGGTTTGACGACGCAAGATATGCGGTGGAGCATGCCAAGATGTACATGATGTTTTTATTATAGTGGAAGAGAAATGTCGTAGTTAGGTGTAAGTTATTTCCTACTAGTCTAGAAGTGGAAGCAAGGAACTGATTCTACAACCTACCTGAAGGATCCATCGGGAAATATGAAGTCCTTGTAGAAACTTTTCTCGAAACCTATATGCACAATAACATTGGTAGACCCAGAGTAAACAAGATATTCACTTCGGAAAGAATGTTCAGTGAACCTTTGAGATCTCTAACCGACAAGTGGAGGAATTTATGTACCGATATCGGGAAAGTACCAGTGGACCAACAAATATTTGGGTTTGAGAATTCTCTCGGAAATCAGACCCTATCAGGAAAGCCATGTTCACTGAAAAATCGCAGACACATAAGAAAATGAGGATAATGCAAAAACGTTACATTTCCTTGGAGAAAAAACAAGAAGGATAACAAGACATGGTAGTGCAAGAAGCTAGCGCAGCAACAGAAGCCGCTTAACATTTACATTGTGTTGATGCTTCTAGTAATATCTCTACTTATGTTAAAGGTTTAACATTTAATGCTCCAATATGAATAATGAGAGTATTTTTTTGGAATTCAAGGGGACTGAGAAGACCTAGGGCTCAAAATACATCATGCAATTAATTATCAGCATTGTGTTAACTTATTTTTATAATAACACATATAATGGCTAAATATTTGGAGACAATTCATATTGGAAAACATAAGATAAATGTGCTTGTCACAGCATAACACGACACAACACGTTTATTTTTCTGGCACATCACAACACAACATGTTGTTTAGCACGACACATCAGGGCACGCCTTAATCTCCGGCATAACACAACAAGACACACGACATGTTAAGCATGTGACTTCATGGGATGGGCTGTGCTTTGTTGGCACGTTCCACACCTCCAATCCTTAACATGAATAAATTTTTCTAAGGAACTTTTATCTATCAAATTCAACAACATGGCCGCCTTTACTTGTAGCTTTCCTATAACAGTGATAACCAAGGAAATTAACCTCCTTCGTCTTTTATGTACACCAACTGATGGATGATAGATGCACCAAAAATCATCAAGTGGGCATATTGAAATAGTGTGCCGCTGCCTGGCACCACATATATCTGTGATCTGCCAAAAACAATTATGTTAGATTGTTTGTTTGTTTGCTTGCAGGTTCAGAAAATTTGGTAAAGTTATGAAATCCAATGTGATTATTTGGGTTCTAACCAGATTCATTGGTG
Source organism: Papaver somniferum (assembly GCF_003573695.1). Taxonomy (NCBI): domain Eukaryota; kingdom Viridiplantae; phylum Streptophyta; class Magnoliopsida; order Ranunculales; family Papaveraceae; genus Papaver; species Papaver somniferum. The sequence goes on along the minus strand of NW_020624598.1, from coordinate 734,196 downwards.
GGTATTGTACTCCCCATTGTCTTAGGATACTGCGTAATCGATGCTAACTTGATCAACAGATAGCAATTAGAGTTCGAGATATACACATCTTTCTGTTTTTGTGAATGGTGGCTTTACAAAGAAATTTAAACCTACAAAAGGATTAAGGCAAGGTTACTCTCTTACACATTATCTATTTAAACCTACACAAGGATTAAGGCAAGGTAACTCTCTTTCACATTATCTCTTTTTGCTGGTTGTCGAAATTCTCTCAAAGTTGATGTTGAAAGGGGTCGTTTTAGTGTGGCTGGCACTGGAACAATAATATCTCATCTTTAGTTTGCTGATGATACTATTTTTTTTCTGAATAAACATTAGACGAAGTAACTAGACTCTTTATCATTCTATTTATTTTTGAAGCTCTTACTGGTATGAAGCTGAATCTCGAAAAGAGTATTATGGTGAAGATGCCGAATGAAGTCGGGGTGTTCTTTGAAGTACAAGGTCGGAAGCATGGATGCTTGCCGCAACCGAAATGGCTCCTAATAAAAACAAGGTTACTCAAAATGAGGTCAGAATCAGATTGTATGGATGTAGCTATGGCGGATACATGTTGAGCTGTGACATTAGCAAGATTGCTCCGAAACTTTCTCCTTGGCAACGACGCACCTGCAACATCATGGAACACGTATGGTATGTACGTTTCTTCTTTTCTTCTAACACTAAACACAAATAGGGATGAAGTTTAGATGCATACATTCTGCAACTTCTAAGAATGCTAAAAGTAGAAGATCAACCTTAAGATGTACATATGTTTTCAATTTCACCAAAATGAAAAAAGAAATTGCACCAAAATGAAAACACTGGTGCGAATTCAGATAAATCTCAAGTCTACTTCGAGCTACCACTGGTTCAAGTAAGATCAAGGGATTCCAAATATTTACACTTCCCAATAGTACGCTTTGGAATCACCATTACTACCTTCACTTGATCCCTTTGCTCATATATGTTACGAGATACTATAATATCTTTACATATCCTCTTCTTAACTGCATATATATTTAGTGTTGTCATAATATTGTACGTATCCCTTGTACGTATCTTTTGTATATTTTATTTCATTTCTTTTCGTTGTAATCTCTGTATATGTACTAAGGCTTTGCCAATCTAATAAACACAATGCAATAGAGATTTCTCTCTCAATCTGTTTAGTTTTCCTCTGATGCTCATGTTCTATCATGGCATCAGAGCTAGGTAAGATCTGAAAGGCCATCTTCTTCTGCAAACAAACAATCTCCTTAAGCCAGCGAGGAATCTTTTACTCTTGTGTCTCAGCACCTTTTTATCTTTAGTTTTTAAATCCTAATCCAGTTACTTCTTTCTCATCCTCCTGAAAATCATGTCACGCGAAGATTTTCAGCCTATTATTGCAAAACTAGATGGTACTAATTACACTCACTGGTCTTTCCTTATGAAAAGCTTTCTCAATGGAAAAATCATGTGGAAATACATAGATGGGAAAGAAACAAAACCCAAATAATCTACTTCTATCATCAAAGATAAGGGAACCGAAACATTAGCAAGTAGTCTTGAAACTTGGGAGACAAACAATCACAAGATCCTGACTTGGATTGGCAACACAGTGATTACATCAATCAGTATGCAGCTTACAAGTTTTGAAGTTGCTAAAGATGCTTGGGATTTTCTCGCAAAAAGGTACACACAAATTAACTTTCCTCAAAGATACAAACTTGAACAAGATATTCGTTCTATGAAGCAACCATTAGATCAATCGATTTCTGACTTTCACTCTGAGATGTATGTGATTTGGAATCAACTTGCACTTATGGAGACAAAATGGACAACTGATTTGGCAATATGGGAAAAATATAGAGAAGAGACAAGACTGGTTCAACTCTTGATGGCTCTACGAGAAGAGTCTGAATCAGTCAGAGGTGCTATTTTTCATCGTTCACCTCTTCCATCTGTAGAAACTGCTTTATCTGAGCTGATCACTGAAGAAACACGCAAACGGATCAAGCCAGACATCTCAGGAGTATTTGATATGCCTTCACCTCGTCCAAACATCAACAATCAGAAGAATAGTTTTGCAGCACAACGTGATTCTTCACAACCTGTTTGTCATAATTGCAAGAAAACTGGTCACATAGCAAGGAACTGCACTCTTCCACCTGCTGCAATACCGCAAGATACTCCTACCACACAGTGCAACTATTGCAAAGAACTTGGGCATTCTACCAGAAACTGTACATCTCCAACCTCCAGGAATATGCGGAGATTAAAAGCTAATGGGACAACCAGGTTTAATGGTTCAAGTAAATTCTCTGCTGCACCAGTTTCATATGCTGAAGCATTACCATATGCACCATCTCAATCAATAGTTTCGTCTGATACATCATCACCTAATGTTGCTGACATACAAGAGATGATTAAACAAGCTCTTTCAGTCAATAACAATACTGCAGCAGCATCAGTCTATTCTACTTCCTCGGGTATTTTGTCAATTGGATGGTATCTATATTCTGGAGCATCCAATCATATGACTTATGATTCAAAAATTTTTGACAGTCTTTGTCCAGTTGTTGCTCCTAAGATTCACACTGCTGACGGAATTGTTGTAACCGCCAGTCACGTTGGGGTGGTTAGAGATTCAAATAACATTTGTGTACTAGGTGTTCTTCTTTTTCCTAAGATTACAATGAATCTCATCTCAATTAGTCAACTATGTGATCAAGGTTTTAACATTGTTTTCTCTCCTATTGGTTATGCTATTCAGGATCTCAAAACAGGGAAGCTAGTTGGGATAGGCCGTAGAGTGGGTCAATTGTATCTTCTATGGATTCTGATTATTCCATCAAAACTCAGAAATCATGTTGCTGCTACAACCTCTACATCTCATTCCACATCTCCTTTTATGTCTTGGCATTCTAGACTAGGTCATGTTTAATTTTCTCGGCTTTCATATATGGTCAATAAAGGTCTACTAGGAGATACACAAGTAGAAAAAGAAGCTAGTTGCATTTCTTGTAAACTGGCAAAACAACCAGCACTTTCTTTTAATGCAAGCACCTCAAAAACTACTGAACCTTTTTCTCTTATTCACTCTGATGATTGGGGTAAATCTCCAGTGATGTCAAAAGGATGTGCATTATACTATGTGAATTTTATTGATGATTATTCTCGATATACTTGGGTTTATCTATTTAGTTCAAGAACAAAATTTCTTAACTTATATGTAACCTTTTCAACTATGGTCGAAACTCAGTTTGGTAAATCTATCAAAATATTTCGTGCTGATCAAGGAGGTGAATATATATCCACTCCTTTCAAAGATTTTCTCAAAAGTCAAGGCACATTATTACAAATATCTTGTACTGAAACTCCAGAAAAAAACGGAGTTGCAGAACTCAAACATCGCCATATTATCGAAACAGCTAGAACCCAACTTGTTTCTGCATCAGTTCCATCAAATTTCTGGCGAGAGTCAGTTCTTACAGCAGTTTATACCATCAATCGTGTTCCAACATCTATCATTGGAGGTATTTCTCCTTATGAATGCTTTTATGGTAAGAAACCTGATTACTCTGAGCTTAAAATTTTTGGTTCAACATGTTTTGTTCTCCTTCCTGAGCATGAACGAAATAAGCTTACTCAAAAGAATGTTCTTTGTGTGTTTCTGGGCTATGGCATTGAACAAAAGGGATATCGCTGCTATGATCCTGTTGGTAGAAAACTTCGAGTCTCTAGACATGTAACCTTTTGGGAAAAGGTTCCATTTTGGTCTCTTCCAAACAGTAAATCCTCTTCCTTTGAGAACTTCATTTACACTGATCCTTTTTCTAGTGAAGTTAGCACCAATACATATCTAGTGCCTGTGTCTAGTAATGAAAATATTCCACATACTTATGATATTCATCAGATTCCAGTTGCGTTCGACCACTCTATGCCTCCACCTAGCAATGCTACCTTGGAAAGAGATTTTGATTATCAAGTTGACATTGCCACCTCGTAATAGAAGACCTCCAGCTAAGTTCTCTGACTATCAATGCTCATTATCTACCATTATGTCTGTTAATGAACCAAGAAACTACAGAGAAGCTGCAACTATACCAGACTGGCAGGATTCGATGACAGATGAGTTGACTGCATATAAAGAAGGTGGTACGTGGGAAATGGTAGATCTTCCCCCTGGAAAATCAGTTGTTGAAAGCAGATGGGTCTACAAAGTCAAAACCAAGTCAGATGGGAGTCTTGAACGGTGCAAATCTCGTGTTGTTGCTCAGGGTTATACTCAAGAATATGGCATAGACTATGAGGAAACATTTGCTCCTGTTTCTCGCATGGTTACTGTTCGTACACTCATTGCAGTTGCTGTTGTTCGACAGTGGGATCTTCATCAAATGGATGCAAAAAATGCATTTCTTAATGCGGAATTGCAAGAAGAAGTCTACATGTGTCCTCCTCCTGGATTAGATCATGCTCCAAATCAGGTGTGTAAACTTCGTCGAGCTCTCTATGGACTGAAACAAGCACCTCGTGCTTGGTTTGAAAAATTCAGTAGTGCAATTCTTCAATATGAATTTACACAGAGTTACTACGATTCAGCAATGTTTATACCATCATCAAACAAAGGTATTGTTATCCTTTTATTGTATGTAGGTGATATGGTTATCACTGGCAGTGATATTGAAGGTATCAGAGATCTTAAAAACCATCTAAGTACATGTTCTCAAATGAAGGATCTTGGTCTACTCAGTTATTTTCTTGGTATTGAGGTGAGCAAGTCAGCTAATGGTTATTTCGTTTCTCAAGCTAAATATGCCACGCTCTGGAATTACTAATGCTAAAATTACAGACACTCTACTAGAAGTGAATGTCAGACATGGTCCTTCAGATAGAAAGCTTTTATCCAATCCAACATTATGTCGACAATTGGTAGGAAGTCTGAATTACTTAACCATTACTCGACCTGATATAAGTCATGCAGTTCATATTGTAAGTCAATTGATGTCAGCTCCTCGTTCTACTCATTATGCTGCTGTTTTTAGAATACTTCGTTATCTCAAGGGAACCTTATATCAGGGGTTGAATTTCTCATCTAAATCTAAACTTATTCTTAGGGCATACTCAGATTCAGATTGGGCAGGGGATGTTACAGATAGGAGATCCATTACATGGTACTGCTTGTTCTTGGGAGATTCTCTTATATCTTGGAGAAGTAAGAAGCAGACTGTTGTATCTCGTTCAAGTGCTGAAGCAGAATATCGAGCTCTATCTCATACTACTTCTGAGATCATATGGCTTCGATGGTTACTCAGTTACATGGGAGTTGCCATTTCTACGCCTACAACTCTATTTTATGACAACAAAGCTGCAATTCAAATTACTCATAATGACGTTTTTCATGAAAGAACAAAGCATATAGAGATTGACTGTCATTTTACAAGACATCACTTTTAGCATGGAACAATTACTCTTCCTCATGTAAGCTCAGAATTTCAATTGGCAGATTTATTCACCAAGTCACATCCTGCTCGTCGACTAAAGTTCTTGCTTTCCAGACAACACCATCTTGAGTCTGAGGGAGGGTGTTACGAGATACTATAGTATCTTTACATATCCTCTTCTTAACTGCATATATATTTTGTGTTGTCATAATATTGTACGTATCCCTTGTACGTATCTTTTGTATATTTTGTTTCCTTTCTTTTCGTTGTTATTTCTGTATACGTACTACGGCTTTGCCAACCTAATAAACACAATGCAATAGAGATTTCTCTCTCAATCTGTTTAGTTTTCCTCTGATGCTCATGTTCTATCAATATACACCATTGCAACACTATCGCAACTCATTGTCACCATCAGTTTTAAATACTCATTTCCAACTCTCTTGTTTAGCTGCTTACACCATATTCTTAACTTTGTTCCACACTTGAAAGCCTCGGTTGCTTCAAAAAGCTAAGATTCCTCCCTCCATGGAGTTCTTGACGAATACGCTGTAGCACTAAAAGAAACATTTTAGATGCCAGCAATTTCAAACTCAACAAGAAGCAGGTTTTATCGCAGGTTTTACACATACTAAAATCATAACAAAAGTTTCAAAAGGCAATGAGAAATCATCAGCATTTCAGTTTAACATCCCAGATTTTTGTGAACATGAAATTTGTCGTTGATTCTTAGCTTTATAAGTACAACAATGTAAAAATTAAGGAAGCAGTATATGTGATTGATGGATAAAGAAAATGTACAACATTTTGATGCATCAATAGATTCAGCCTAAATGGAAATAAGATCAATGATGGATACAGAAATGAGATTCGCTCAGGTATTTAGACATTTTAATTGTTTGAAATGCAGAAGAGAAAAAGGAAAACTAAGGAATACAAACTAAACATTAAATTCACTCAAAATTAAACATTAAGCTGAGGTAGTACGAAAAAGAAGAAAATAAAATAAATTAAGAGATACAAACTTTCACATACCTGGATCTACTTTCCACACCATCCGCTGTCTCATTGTAATGTACATGAAGATGTATATCATCAAAGAACTATCTCCGGAATCATTATGAGAAATTTAAGATGATCCGTTGCGTCTCCTCCTCCATGCTAAATGTAAAAGTTCCCATACAAATCCAAATTTCAATAATTTATAACTCATTCTACAAATTCTCCTTGATTAACAGATAGTAACTCAACTGAAGAAGAATTGTTTAGATTCGATCAGATGATAGAGAGATGGATTGTTGTGGAGGCGGCCGAGTAGTCTTTTGCCCTTGAAGAAAAAAGGCCATCTCTTGTGTTTATATAGTGCATATAAATAAAACCCTAAAGCTTGTCCCTGTCATCAGTCCTTGGGCTAACCTCAAGCCCGAGCCTTGTCTTATAACTTAAGCCCATTTGGTCATCGTCAGATTTCACCCTCGTTCTGTACAATTGCAAACCTCTTTGTATGTCTCAGCAAGTAATCCAGACATTCATTGCGTACTCAACTTCAGAACACTATGGACTGATCACGGATGCATATTGTAGTTGTCATAAATCTGACAATTACATTCCACCATCACTAAATGAGAATTTAAGTAATCATTTTCTTATTACATGAAATGTAGATAGAATTACAAGGATTGATTCAACTATTACAATTATCTATTTTCCCTAGGTTTACTTTCTCTCTCTCTTAATTTCTTGACTAAGATTCATTCTAGAACCCCCTACAAGTAATGACCTCTCTCCTTTATATAGGATTTTACATAGTGGATGACAACTAAGAAACCCATTATTTTCGGGATCAGTATGCGACACATTCGCTCATATACAATCACTCATCCTCGCATACCGTACTCTTTCGCACAGTTCTTCAAACTTTACTATGACTTTGTTGACATCGTCTGGTGCGTCATCTCAACTTTGTTGTGTGCGATGCTCTTCGCGTAAGTTGTAATCTTCCCTTTGCATGGTTATTAACGTGTGCGATATTTAACTCCTACATTTTGCCTCTTCTCATATTGCTTATTCTTCAGAGTGAGCGATATGAGAAATTCCCCTCTTATAAATCGCGCATGCTTGTCTTTTTTCATTTTACTTTGGCGACAATTTCCCGGGTTTTAAGTTTCTCTCCACACGTGCCGATTTTCTTCCTTTTTACCGGCTTGAACTGTTTTCAACCGGTTGCTTCTTTTCACCTATTTAAGGGTTTTTCAACAGTAAATAACCCTTTTTGCCTTTTTTTTATTCTCTGCAACTATACTTCTACACTTATCTTCTCTCTCTTGTTCCTATTCATCTTCATCTGTTATTATCCATTTCTGATGCTGGTGTCACTGATTTCTTCTACTATTGTTCTTCCACCATGAACTCTGAATCGAAGTTTGTTTCCTTTCCTCATGATGATTATAATTATTGATTTTAACCATTCTCATCTAAGTTTTTTATTAACCTAATTCCCATACTTTCGCAGGAAAAGTTCTTCTATTAACGCTCTTCAAATCATGCAAAAACCCAAATCTTCTTCGAATGAAAATAAAGTATCGCAAAAGAAGAAACCAAACATTGATAATAAACAATCTCATAAGAGGAAGACTTCGCACAATAAAAAAGTAAGAAATATCCAATCTGTTTGAAACAATATTGTTGCCTCTATTTCTTATCTATTTTATTTTCGCAGGCTTCCGATTCTGAGATGGTTGATGGTAAGAAGCAAAAAGCTAAGAAGCCTCGCAAGCCCGTACCAATCCCTTCAAATCTTTTTATTCTAGATTTTAGTGCTGCAGATATTTTCTCTATGACCACAGTTCAACCTTCGCATACTAATCCTCCTATCACTCCTACAATAACTCAAACTCCTGAGAAAAATGTTCTTGTTACTCCTACACCATCTCAAGCTTCTGAGAAGAATGTTCCTGCTACCCCTTCACCAACAATCCGTTTTACAGATGAGAATGCCTATGTTACTTATGATGAACTTTTTCTTGAAAAGGAGTCTCATGTGAATAAGGAGTTTTCCTTAATCGAGGAATAAAAAGTACTCTTCCTATTGACTCTGCGACTCCATCACATGCAAATCAAGTTTTTCCTCCACCCATTAATTCTAGCTCTCAACCAAACCTTCTTCAAAAGAAATCCCCCGTCCCAACAGATTTTACTACTCCTTCTTCTCTTTCCTTATTAAATTTTTTTCCTTTGAACAAGAAAGCTTTGGATAGTGTAAAACTTGCTGCTCAAACTCTATCTGACGTCATCAACTCTGCCCAATATTTAACTGATGATCCTTGCAAGTTTCGTTCTTGTTCTTCCTTAAGCAAACTTCTATGTGAATTTCCCACTGATAAAGCTTCAAGGGATGAGGTCCTTTCCCAAATTGACCCGAGCTTCCATGTTGCTCTACATGTTCTGGTAACTATCTTTCGCAGCTTAGCTTTATCTTCTTTTATGTTACTTCCAAGTTATATTAACTTCATATTTTTCCTTTTAGGACTCTCATCGTTGCGTGATGCTAGCTGAAAAGCATTTTGAATCTAGCTGTTCTCAGTTGGAACTTTCGCAGAAAAATGTTTCTTTGGAGAAGGAAATACAAAGGAAGAGAGGAGAACTCCAAGTTACGAGTTTTGATGCTGAGACTCTTCGCAACGAAAATCAAAAACTTAGAGGTATTTATTATTATATTTGAGTCATTTATCGTATTCTATATTCCTTCGCATACGTTCATTTTTGAAAATTTCTTCGCGCATTTATTAATATTTAAACCGGAAACGAACGAATGAGAGGTATGACTTTCAATTCCTTGTTGAAGATACTCAAGCAAATAACGAGAAGTTGCAGTCTCAACTAAGCCAATTAAATAATCAATATTCATATTCGCTTGATCAGATTAACAATCTTTCCCATGAAAATAACCATCTCACTCAAAAATTGAGTTTTTCAAATGATCAAATATCCTATTTTTCTAAATTGTCACGCGATGCTGATTTACTACATCAAACTTTATCAGAAGAAAACCATACCCTTTCTAGGGAGAAGCTATCTTTCTCGAAGAAAGAAGCAAGTTTTCACATCAGTATTCAATTCTTCTTGAAATAAATGAAAATCAAGCGTGAACTCTTCGCGTACTGAAGGAACAGTACGAGACTTCGCTTAAAGATTTAAGCTCCCAAAATGAGAAACTTATTCAAAATAATATAAGTCTTTCTGTGAAGAAGAATCAGTTTCAAGAACACTACAGTCAATTGAAGAATTCCCATGATGTTCTTAAGAAAAAGAACAAATCTCTTTCTTTTGAAGAAAAGAAGATCCGATCTCTCCTCAGTGGTTCAGTTGGTGATGGATTTGATAAGGCTATGGAAAGTATGAAGGACAATACCCTTGTTATTTCTAAATTCTTCCAAGGTAGTCAGCTAGAGTTGACTGCCTTATTATGATTTCTTGGTATTTCTCCGCACATTGTTGATTTAAATTTTTTATTTATGGCTATTTATTATTCTTTGTAAATTCTGAAAGATCGCACCAGTCTGTTGTTACTCAATTGAAGTCTGGATTATCCAAGGCTCGCAAAGAATGTGCGAATCTGGAAATATCTCGTGGGAAACTTAAGCTCTCTCTTTCTGCTTCTCGAAGTAGAGCGCGAAGAAGGTTCGCATACCAGAAGAATTTTTTATAGATTAATGCTAGAAACCTTGAAAGAGCTGCTATTCGCAAAGGCCATTCTAGTGCCCAATCTGTTATTGACGGAATTCTTTTAAGCAACTCTCTTCCAGCAGTAAAACTCCCCGTATGTAACGTGAGTGCGGATGAAGAATATCCTGAACCAGATAGTGATTATGACTTATTAAGTGATGATGAAAAGGATCAAGATGATGAAGAAAATCAGCAAGAAGAAGAGAAGTATGCTAATGAGGGCGCCAATACTGAGATTGAAAATCCTGGACCCAGTGCTAAGATTTGAAAAGTATTTTGAATAAGATGTTGATGAGTGCCAAATATTGTATATATTTATCCCTTTTTGTTGGCATTTTAACTCATCTTTTATGCGTTAATTCTACATTTTATCCCATATTCTGTATTTTCATTGTTTTCAAGAATAAATATTTTTATTAATTAATTTTGCATTTTTAGGTAATAAATAAAGTTCGGATGAGTCGCGGAGCGAAAAGAGCAGAAAAGTAGTGAAAAGCCGGGAGAAATTACGCAAGGAAGCCGCGAAGAATGGTGCGCACAACCTCATTTTCTACACACAAAAGCGCCTCCGTTCTCAGCCGTCAGATCAGTTCCCAGACGCATCCGATGGTCGCTCCTTCATAGAGCATCAAAATCTGAAGTCTCTGCCAAGCACCACAGCGCCGAAATTCCAAGCCTTCAGATTAGATGGTAGTTGAATCCAACGGTCGCTCCCTTGCTGTGCATCGAAGTTTGATATCTCCGCCTTACACTACAGTACCTAACTCCATCAAGTACCGTTCATTTTGTTGTATCATATAATCTGACGGTCGCTCCTCGCTTGCCTCCGAATCACCATCCGATCTACCTACCATCTTCGCATCTCGCAGCTCAGAGTCACAGAACATCAAGACTCGATGAAGCCGCCTCACACCCTAGCAACCGAACCTATACCACCTACCCAAACACCCCCCTTCTCCCAAACAGTCGAGCCATCACCTACACCACCCCCCTCTGCAGAACCATCTCCCTGCAACCATGTCCTGCCACCGCCTTCTTCACCTGCCGCACCACCATCATCACCACCTCTCCCTGACGCCCCCAAATCACTCCACTAATTTCTCCCCAACTCTATTCTACCTAAACCCATCACGTACCATCTCTTTAATCATCATTTACAACCTCAATTTCTCATCTCTCTGCCTGAAACCCTAGGTGAGAAATTGGTGATATATATGATGATTAAAGCATCAATTGGAGCTGGAGAGGAACGAGAAGAAGCAGGAGAAGATTGGGTCGACGAGATGGAGCGAGTATCTCATCAACAGTAGGTAAATCAATTTTTCACCAAACCCTAGTTCTACTGACTTTGGGGAAAAATTGGGGAAAACCAAAATTATGTGTATTGGGTATAAAGGGGTGTTGGGTGAAGTGTGTAGAAGACACTATATACCTCTCTGGACTAGCCAGTAGAGAATTGAGCTAAATTTTTATGAATTTCAATTTCAGTGCTTATCTGTTGACAGTTGAAATTTGCTTATGTTTGTAGTTGTCTGATATGTTGCAATTTGTGTTTAATTTATATCATATGATGAATGTGAATGTTTTATACATGGTTAGCATGAGCTAATCAGCTTCAGGCCAAGGCTCAGTGAAGCCTTGTGCACTGTCAAGTGTAAATGAGCTAGGATAGTCCTTCCTTGTATGTTTTGATTGTGCAAATGTGAGATGCCAATGCTCATAGAGCCTGTGATTGGCTGTACTGTCAAAAGACAGCCAATGCTAGGGGTAGACTAGTGAGCAAGTTGGTGTTCTTCCATTTCTAGTTGTATGCTTAGGAATGAACATAACCTAGAAACATGTCACTTGATTAGGACACAAGGTGGATCATAAGCCTTGGCTTACCCACCAATTCCCTCTCTGTAACTTTTATTTTTCAGTCCTGTGTGCTTGTATTTCAGTTACTTTTCTTGCTTTTTATTTTCTTGCACCTTGTAGCTTTTGTGCACTGAAGTCAGTGCATAATCCTCACCCTGCCCTTGGCTGCCAAGCCTTGGTTATTTGCTGCTTTTCTTGGATGTTTCTTTGCTGCTTTACCTTCCAAGCCTTGGTTCCTTGTCTGTTATCTTTCCCTGCTGTGGTTCTTAGCCTGTTTCTCTATTGCTTTACCTTGCATTCTTGTCTGTTTGCCTGAAACCTTGCCTGCCCTTAGCTCACTACACACCTTAGCTAGGAAAACTTCTCATATGCTCCTCTCCCTGTGGACAAACCCCTACTCACCCTTTTATTACAAATCTTGACCTTGTATACTTGCAAGTGTATTGTGTGCTTCTTAATCATCACACCAAGTTTTTGGCGCCGCTGCCGGGGAGCTGGCTGCCATATTTTTGAAGTTTTCATAGCTGTTGTGGCCTTGTTGTGCTTGCATAGTTGTGTGTGTTCATTGCTATCTTGTTCACTTGCTAACTGCTGCTGGAGCTGTGCATTATTTGTTGTTGCTGCCAAGCCTGCTGCAAAGCCTGCTGCTGTTGTTGCTGCTGCTGCTGTTGCTGCTGTGCTGTGCTGTTGCTGTGCTGTGCTGTTGCTGCCAAGCCAAAGTCTGCTGCTGCTGTTGCTGCTGGTGAACCAAAGCAACTGCTGCTGCCAAGTGAAGCTGCTGGGCTGCCAACTGAAGTGAAGCTGTTGGGCTCTGCCTTCTTCTAGTGGGCTTGTACTTTTCTGAATTGGGCTTCACCAAGTGCTGCTGGGCTCTGCCTCCTTTTGTTGCTGGGCTCGTGGTCTTCTGTGAGCTGGGCTTCGTTGTTGCTGCTGCTGGGCTCTGCTCCACCTGTTGCAGCTGGGCTTGAACTTGGACGTGAGCTGCTAGGACGATCCTAAAGCCCAACTGGGCCTTGCAACTAAAAGGGGACTAAAAGCCTATATTTTTGGGCTTCCCTCCAAAAACAAGTAAGCCTAACCCATGAGTTAACCCACTTGGGCCTCATTTAAATTCAAATTTGGGCTTGTAATAATTTATTTAATTATTATTTGGGATTGTAATAATTTTATTTTTCTTTTCTTTTTTTTTATATTTGGGATTGTAATAATTTTTTTTGTTTTTCTTTATTTTTCTTTTTTCTTTTATGGGTTTGTTTTAATTATTATTATTGTTTTTATTTTCTTTTATGAGTTGTGATAATTTATGCTAGGTTTAGTTCAAAAATTTTCAAAAACCCAAAATTTTTAAACCAAAACAAAACCCCTTCCTTAAACCAAACCCATTCAAAACAAAATCTTCATAACCCTTGTGGGCCAAACTGTTTCCGATTGCTCTGTCTGACCAACATGTTAGTTAAGGTACCTACTAGGACATGATTGTGACCTACAGAGACCAGACAAACAGACTTGTTAGAATTAACCCAGACGAACCTATCGAAATTCTAAGTTCTGAGGGAGACAGTCCAGATCAACCAGAAACAATGGGAGAACCACGTACTCTCAAGGATTATATGTACCCAACTAGAGCCAGTCAACCGTCCTGTATTTTGCTGCCCGAGGCTAATGGCCATTATGAGCTGAAATCTAGCACAATACAGATGCTTCCTATTTTTAGAGGTGTTGAGAATGAAAACCCTTACCACCACGTGAGAGAATTCGAGGAAATTTGTGGAACTCTGCGTTTCACTCAAATGTCCGACGAAACCCTGAAGTTAAGGCTTTTTCCTTTCTCCCTGAAAGATAAGGCAAAGGCCTGGCTCTATGCTTTACAGCCTCAATCCATCATGACATGGGATGACCTCATAAAGGAGTTTTTCAAAAAGTTTTTCCCGAACCACAAGACTGCGACAATTCGTCAAAGTCTGAATAGCTTTGTGCAATTAGAAGGTGAGACCTTAGCTAGATACCTGGAGAGATTCAATGAACTATTGCTCCAATGTCCCCATCATGGTTTGAAAATGGAGACTTGTGCAAATTTTGTATGAAGGTCTAGATGTGTCCACCCGAACAACGGTTGAGTCGATGTGTAATGGTCTATTCGTAGATAAAACTGCTGACGCGTCTTGGGACTTCTTAATTGAAGTAGCTGAAAAGACGCAACAGTGGGAATCCATCCGTGAAACCAGAAAGACTACATCCGAAGCAAAGGCTTTTAGGATTGAAGCGGATTTTGAGGGTAGAGCAAACATGGCATCAATAGTTAGGAGATTAGAAGAGTTAGAACTACATAAAAATTCAAACCTTCCACCACTACTCTCCGAGAACATGTCGCTTCATCTGTTTGTGCTGCTTGTAACGACCCCAACCATCAATTCCAAAATTGTCCAGATTTGCTTGCAATCCAGGAGTCTAGGCTTGAACAGGCACATGCCATGTTTCAGAAACCAGAGCATAACCCTTATTCACAGACCTACAATCCAGGATGGAGAAACCACCCTAACTTTTCATGGTCAAAAGGACCCACTCAAGGAGGACCATCTCAACCCAATCAGAGCTATCAACCCAATCAGAGCTATCAACCCAATCAGAGCTATCAAAACAATCAGGGATATCAGAACAATCAAGGTTATCAACACCCGAGAAACCCTCAACAACAATCAAACTCTCAACAACAATCATATCCTCAACACAATACCGACAAGAGATTGTCCACCTTAGAGGAAATGTTCCAGAGTTTGATGCAAAGTCAGAAAAATCTAGATCAAAAGATGGATCAAATATGTGAGAGAGAAAAGGGTAAACTTCCGAGCCAACCCCAACAAAATCCAAAGAGGATATTTCAAACAGGCACAACATCCTGCACTGAAACCTCACCTGATCAAATCCATGCCATTACCACCCTCCGAAGTGGTAAAGTCATCGAGAACAACGTGGGCGAACCTAATGAATCTGATACAAATTCCACGCTGTCTCCACAACCCCAGAAAACCAAAGAATCTGAGCAAGTTGGAAAATCTGACAATTCTACTGCTGTGAATGTCCCTTTGCCAACTCATCTTCCTGTTGCTCCATTTCCTCAAAGATTGATCTATCAACAGAAAAGTACCCATTACAATGAGATGTTAGATCTGTTCAAGAGAGTCAACATCAACATTCCTTTTCTTGAAGCAATCAAGCAAATCCCTGCTTATGCCAAATTCCTCAAAGACTTGTGTACTCAAAAGCGCAAGCTCAATGTGCAAAAACGTGCTTTTTAGCTGAGCAGGTGAGTTCCATCATTCTGAACAAAACTCCACCCAAGTTTAGGGATCCAGGATGTCCAACAATTTCTTGCACTATAGGAGAACACACGGTCAATAAAGCGTTATTAGACCTAGGTGCAAGTGTTAACCTACTGCCATATTCTGTTTATGAGCAGTTAGGTCTTGGGGAGTTGAAACCAACATCTATCACTCTACAACTGGCAGACCGATCTGTCAAGATTCCTCGTGGAGTGGTCGAAGATGTTTTGATCAAGGTTGACAAATTCTATTTTCCCGTAGACTTCATTGTCTTAGACACTCAACCTGTACAAACCCACTGTCACATTCCTGTCATCTTAGGACGTCCTTTCTTGGCTACGTCCAACGCGATCATCAACTGTCGGAATGGAGTGTTAAAACTGTCTTTTGGTAACATGACGGTAGAATTGAATGTGTTCGATATTAGTCAACAACCTGTGAATCTTGATGATGATGATGTGCATGAAGTTAATATGATTGAAGGATTAATGCAAGATTCGTTGACTAACATTCTATCCGTCGACCCCTTTCAAGCATGTATGGAGAACTTTAACCCTGATTTCTATGATGATGCATACTGTAGTGACGTCCTATCTCTGCTCGAATCTGTACCTCAAATGGACGTCACTGAAAGGAAATATGAAGTGGAACAACCCCTATTCTCTGATTCCAAGCTTATTCCATCCATTGTTGAGCCACCCAAGCTTGAATTGAAACCATTGCCTAGTACGTTGAAGTACGCATTCCTAGGTTCTTCTGATACTTTACCTGTCATTATTTCATCATGTTTAGACACGGAACAGGAAAGTAAGCTTTTAGAAGTACTTAAGGAACACAAAGAGGCCTTAGGATGGACCATCTCAGATCTCAAAGGAATTAGTCCCACCATTTGCATGCACCACATTAACCTTGAAGAGAATGCCAAACCATCGAGGGAAATGCAAAGGAGACTTAATCCTAACATGAGAGATGTAGTCAAAGGAGAGATCCTGAAACTACTTGATGCGGGTATCATATACCCAATTCCCGATAGCAAATGGGTTAGTCCCATTCAAGTTGTGCCTAAGAAGTCAGGCATTACTGTTGTTCAGAACGACAAGAATGAATTAGTCCCTACTCGTACAATCACAGGATGGCGAGTATGCATCGACTACAGGAAGTTGAACACAGTAACAAGGAAGGATCACTTCCCGCTCCCTTTCATTGACCAAATGCTAGAACGTGTGTCTGGACACAGTCACTACTGTTTTCTAGATGGCTTTTCCGGTTATAACCCCATTTTGATTGTGGAGATTTTTGATGTTTGGGGGATAGACTTCATGGGTCCATTTCCCATGTCTGACAGCAAGTTGTACATCCTAGTCGCAGTTGATTACGTTTCTAAGTGGGTAGAAGCCATAGCAACCAGAACAAATGACCACAAGGTGGTACTTTCATTTCTAAAGGAGAACATATTTTCACGTTTTGGTACCCCTAGAGCTATCATCAGTGACGGCGGTTCACATTTTCGTAACAAGTACTTTGAGTCTTTAGTACGCAAGTATGGCATAACTCACAAGGTTGCTACTCCGTACCACCCTCAGACTAGTGGACAAGTGGAAGTGTCTAATAGGGAAATTAAGCACATTCTGGAGAAGACGGTCAACCCGTCCAGGAAAGATTGGTCATTGAGATTGAATGATGCTTTGTGGGCCTATAGAACAGCTTATAAGACACCAATTGGCATGTCCCCCTATCGTCTAGTGTATGGAAAGCCGTGCCATCTACCTGTGGAATTAGAACATCGTGCCTACTGGGCAATCAAAGAGCTGAACTTTTCTCTGGACGAAGCTGGAATTCAAAGGAAACTTCAACTCAACGAGTTGGAAGAATTGAGAAATGAGGCTTATGACAGTGCCAAGCTGTACAAGCAAGAAGATGAAGATGTTTCATGATAAGCGTATTCTGCGCAAATCCTTCACTCCTGGTCAGAAAGTCTTGCTGTATGACTCCCGATTACATCTTTTTCCAGGAAAACTGCGTTCCAGATGGAAGGGTCCGTACCTAGTACGCACAGTTTTTCCTCATGGAGCTGTAGAGTTGGAGGATGTCTCCAACAAGAACGTTTTCAAAGTCAACGGGCAGAGATTAAAGCCATTCCTTGAGCCATTTCCACCCGACATTGAAAACAACCTGGAGGACCCAGTCTATGTGGACTAAACTGGTCCACTCTTTCCCTAAATAACCAAAAGTTTTCCAAATTTTCCCTAAAAACCAAAATTTTCGTTTTCCCATCAAAACCAAATGTTTCCCAACAAAACCAAATTTTTTCCAAAAAGTCCAATCCCATTAAAAACCAAATTTTCTTGTAGATAATGTGTTAGTTAAATTTCCTTTGTGTATATTTTGTGCTCATCCATTGTGACTCCTAATATGATGGATTTTTGCCTTGAATAACGGAGTTTTAATCGAGCTGCCACCGTACAATCGGGTATTCTCTCTTTTACTCTACTCAGCATGTTCCTCTTCATATATTGTTTTATAATTCTTTCCATATTTTGAAACATTGAGGACAATGTTTAGTTTAGGTTTGGGGGTATAGAGTAGATACCATGATAATTGCATAATTGAAAACGAACTCCTTCTTCTTTTTGAAAAAATTGAAAAATTCCAAAAAAAAATTGAAAAATCAAAATTCAAAAAAATTAAAAAATGAAAAAAAAATCATAAAAATGGAGCTCATTTACCTTGAAATGTTGACTCTTGTGCAAATATGTATTTTTATTAGGAGTCTTAGTCTAGATATTTAGGCACCCTGATTCTAGCACAATTCACATAGTGATAAGAAATTTGCACGCGCACGATCTACCAATACATGTATGGCCTCGATCTTCAAGGTGTTGATAGGAAGTTACGATTGCCAATCACTTTAGAATACTGAACGAAACTTGACTAGCTTGTTCTTTGGTTGGTTGGGATAGAAGGTGGAGGTTACATTAAGAAAGACAACCATCGAATTTAACTGGGTGCATCAAAAAGGGCTACCTCTTGCAAAGTGTCATGTAATCTTTTGTTTCCTTTTGTATTGTATCAAAAGTGTTTCCTTCTTAAAAAAAAAAAAAAAAAAAAAAAAAATCAGAAAAAAAAAAAATCAAGTATTTATCAATTCCATCATCTCTTGTTCCAAAAATAAAAAGAGAATTGTCAATGTAAATAAGAGTCATGTAAATAGTCATCTTTTGTTGTTTCATTGTAATAAGCAAGGAGGGTGTATGCCATTGATGTACAACGCGAGTAATTGTGAAATACCTCCAACTCATTCACAATTCTCGTAAAGTCCGGACAGCTAGCTAGATTTCGACCTCAGTTCTTAGCCTGAGAAACTATCTCTTGGTGATTAGTAGTCATGACTTCAGATCTTTCTTTACACATGTGTAGATACACTTTACACTCTTATCACATGTCTTATTTGTTATCAGTGCTAGGATTGTGCCTTCGATAGCTAGATTGACATCTCCATTTTGCTGTGAGCTTAACTGTTTTGCACATGTCACGTTTGATGGAATCTGAGCTTATATTTTGACCTAGGTTTTGTAGGCACACCTCTGGTAAACCTTCACGAGACTTCAACTCGTCCACTAGGGACACTTAGTGGTTTAAAAGGCTTAGTGCATACGCTAAATGCATTCGAGAGACCAGCGACAGTGGTATAGTTAGGATTTCCTTAGTTTTGTTTTACTTGAGGACAAGTAAAATTCAGGTTTGGGGGTATTTGATGAGTGCCAAATATTGTATATATTTATCCCTTTTTGTTGGCATTTTAACTCATCTTTTATGCATTAATTCTACATTTTATCCCATATTCTGTATTTTCATTGTTTTCAAGAATAAATTTTTATTAATTAATTTTGCATTTTTAGGTAATAAATAAAGTTCGGATGAGTCGCGGAGCGAAAAGAGCAGAAAAGTAGTGAAAAGCCGGGAGAAATTACGCAAGGAAGCCGCGAAGAATGGTGCGCACAACCTCATTTTCTACACACAAAAGCGCCTCCGTTCTCAGCCGTCAGATCAGTTCCCAGAGAGCATCCGATGGTCGCTCCTTCATAGAGCATCAAAATCTGAAGTCTCTGCCAAGCACCACAGCGCGAAATTCCAAGCCTTCAGATTAGATGGTAGTTGAATCCAACGGTCGCTCCCTTGCTGTGCATCGAAGTTTGATATCTCCGCCTTACACTACAGTACCTAACTCCATCAAGTACCGTTCATTTTGTTGTATCATATAATCTGACGGTCGCTCCTCGCTTGCCTCCGAATCACCATCCGATCTACCTACCATCTTCGCATCTCGCAGCTCAGAGTCACAGAACATCAAGACTCGATGAAGCCGCCTCACACCCTAGCAACCGAACCTATACCACCTACCCAAACAACCCCCTTCTCCCAAACAGTCGAGCCATCACCTACACCACCCCCTCTGCAGAACCATCTCCCTGCAACCATGTCCTGCCACGCCTTCTTCACCTGCCGCACCACCATCATCACCACCTCTCCCTGACGCCCCCAAATCACTCCACTAATTCTCCCCAACTCTATTCTACCTAAACCCATCACGTACCATCTCTAATCATCATTTACAACCTCAATTTCTCATCTCTCTGCCTGAAACCCTAGGTGAGAAATTGGTGATATATATGATGATTAAAGCATCAATTGGAGAGGAGAGGAACGAGAAGAAGCAGGAGAAGATTGGGTCGACGAGATGGAGCGAGTATCTCATCAACAGTAGGTAAATCAATTTTCACCAAACCCTAGTTCTACTGACTTTGGGGAAAAATTGGGGAAAACCAAAATTATGTGTATTGGGTATAAATGGGTGTTGGGTGAAGGGTGAGTGTGTAGAGAAGACACTGTATACCTCTCTGGACTAGCCAGTAGAGAATTTGCTACAATTTTTATGAACTTCAAATTTTAGTTGCTTATCAGTGACAGTTGAAAATTGCTTTGTTTGTAGTTATCTGATATGTTGCAATTTGTGTTTAATTTATATCATATGATGAATGTGAATGTTTTATACATGGTTAGCATGAGCTAATCAGCTTCAGGCCAAGGCTCAGTGAAGCCTTGTGCACTGTCAAGTGTAAATGAGCTAGGATAGTCCTTCCTTGTATGTTTTGATTGTGCAAATGTGAGATGCCAATGCTCATAGAGCCTGTGATGCTGTACTGTCAAAAGACAGTCAATGCTAGGGGTAGACTAGTGAGAAGTTGGTGTTCTTCCATTTCTAGTTGTATGCTTAGGAATGAACATAACCTAGAAACATGTCACTTGATTAGGACACAAGGTGGATCATAAGCCTTGGCTTACCCACCAATTCCCTCTCTGTAACTTTTATTTTTCAGTCCTGTGTGCTTGTATTTCAGTTACTTTTCTTGCTTTTATTTTCTTGCACCTTGTAGCTTTTGTGCACTGAAGTCAGTGCATAATCCTCACCCTGCCCTTGGCTGCCAAGCCTTGGTTATTTGCTGCTTTCTTAGCTTGTTTCTTTGCTGCTTTACCTTCCAAGCCTTGGTTCCTTGTCTGTTATCTTTCCCTGCTGTGGTTCTTAGCCTGTTTCTCTATTGCTTACCTTGCATTCTTGTCTGTTTGCCTGAAACCTTGCCTTTGCCCTTAGCTCTCACTACACCTTAGCTAGGAAAACTTCTCATATGCTCCTCTCCGTGTGGACAAACCCCTACTCACCCTTTATTACAAATCTGACCTTGTATACTTGCAAGTGTATTGTGTGCTTCTTAATCATCACACCAAGTGTATTGTGACGCATCCGATGGTCGCTCCTTCATAGAGCATCAAAATCTGAAGTCTCTGCCAAGCACCACAGCACCGAAATTCCAAGCCTTCAGATTAGATGGTAGTTGAATCCAACGGTCGCTCCCTTGTGTGCATCGAAGTTTGATATCTCCGCCTTACACTACAGTACCTAACTCCATCAAGTACCGTTCATTTTGTTGTATCATATAATCTGACGGTCGCTCCTCGCTTGCCTCCGAATCACCATCCGATCTACCTACCATCTTCGCATCTCGCAGCTCAGAGTCACAGAACATCAAGATCGATGAAAGCCGCCTCACACCCTAGCAAACCGAACCTATACCACCTACCCAAACAACCCCCTTCTCCCAAACAGTCGAGCCATCACCTACACCACCCCCTCTGCAGAACCATCTCCCTGCAACCATGTCCTGCCACGCCTTCTTCACCTGCCGCACCACCATCATCACACCTCTCCCTGACGCCCCCAAATCACTCCACTAATTCTCCCCAACTCTACTTTACCTAAACCCATCACGTACCATCTCTTTAATCATCATTTACAACCTCAATTTCTCATCTCTCTGCCTGAAACCCTAGGTGAGAAATTGGTGATATATGATGATTAAAGCATCAATTGGAGCTGAGGAGGAACGAGAAGAAGCAGGAGAAGATGGGTCGACGAGATGGAGCGAGTATCATCAACAGTAGGTAAATCAATTTTTCACCAAACCCTAGTTCTACTGACTTTGGGGAAAAATTGGGGAAAACCAAAATTATGTGTATTGGGTATAAATGGGTGTTGGGTGAAGTGTGTTAGAAGACACTGTATACCTCTCTGGACTAGCCAGTAGAGAATTTGCTACAATTTTTATGAACTTCAAATTTAGTTGCTTATCAGTGACAGTTGAAAATTGCTTCTGTTTGTAGTTATCTGATATGTTGCAATTTGTGTTTAATTTATATCATATGATGAATGTGAATGTTTTATACATGGTTAGCATGAGCTAATCAGCTTCAGGCCAAGGCTCAGTGAAGCCTTGTGCACTGTCAAGTGTAAATGAGCTAGGATAGTCACTTCCTTGTATGTTTTTGATGTGCAAATGTGAGATGCCAATGCTCATAGAGCCTGTGATTGGATTGTGTATGTACTGTCAAAAGACAGCCAATGCTAGGGGTAGACTAGTGAGCAAGTTGGTGTTTTCCATTTCTAGTTGTATGCTTAGGATGAAACATAACCTAGAAAACATGTCACTTGATTAGGACACAAGGTGGATCATAAGCCTTGGCTTACCCACCAATTCCCTCTCTGTTAACTTTTATTTTTCAGTCCTGTGTGCTTGTATTTCAGTTACTTTTCTTGCTTTTTATTTTCTTGCACCTTGTAGCTTTTGTGCACTAAAGTCAGTGCATAATCCTCACCTGCCCTTGGCTGCCAAGCCTTGGTTATTTGTGCTTTTGATTGGCTGTTTCTTTGCTGCTTTACCTTCCAAGCCTTGGTTCCTGTATCGTTATCTTTCCCTGCTGTGGTTTTTAGCCTGTTTCTCTATTGCTTTACCTTGCATTTTGTCTGTTTGCCTGAAACTGCCTGCCCTTAGCTCACTACACACCTTAGCTAGGAAAAACTTCTCATATGCTCCTCTCCCTGTGGACAAACCCCTACTCACCCTTTTATTACAAATCTTGACCTTGATACTTGCAAGTATTGTGTGCTTCTTAATCATCACACCAAGTGTATTGTGACGCATCGATGGTCGCCTCCTCATAGAGCATCAAAATCTGAGTCTCTGCAACCACCACAGCGCCGAAATTCCAAGCCTTCAGATTAGATGGTAGTTGATCCAACGGTCGCTCCCTTGCTGTGCATCGAAGTTTGATATCTCCGCCTTACACTACAGTACCTAACTCCATCAAGTACCGTTCATTTTGTTGTATCATATAATCTGACGGTCGCTCCTCGCTTGCCTCCGAATCACCATCCGATCTACCTACCATCTTCGCATCTCGCAGCTCAGAGTCACAGAACATCAAGACTCGATGAAGCCGCCTCACACCCTAGCAACCGAACCTATACCACCTACCCAAACAACCCCCTTCTCCCAAACAGTCGAGCCATCACCTACACCACCCCCCTCTGCAGAACCATCTCCCTGCAACCATGTCCTGCCACCGACTTCTTCACCTGCCGCACCACCATCATCACCACCTCTCCCTGACGCCCCCAAATCACTCCACTAATTTCTCCCCAACTCTATTCTACCTAAACCCATCACGTACCATCTCTTTAATCATCATTTACAACCTCAATTTCTCATCTCTCTGCCTGAAACCCTAGGTGAGAAATTGGTGATATATATGATGATTAAAGCATCAATTGGAGCTGGAGAGGAACGAGAAGAAGCAGGAGAAGATTGGGTCGACGAGATGGAGCGAGTATCTCATCAACAGTAGGTAAATCAATTTTTCACCAAACCCTAGTTCTACTGACTTTGGGGAAAAATTGGGGAAAACCAAAATTATGTGTATTGGGTATAAATGGGTGTTGGGTGAAGTGTGTAGAAGACACTGTATACCTCTCTGGACTAGCCAGTAGAGAATTTGCTACAATTTTTATGAACTTAAAATTTTAGTTGCTTATCAGTGACAGTTGAAAATTGCTTCTGTTTGTAGTTATCTGATATGTTGCAATTTGTGTTTAATTTATATCATATGATGAATGTGAATGTTTTATACATGGTTAGCATGAGCTAATCAGCTTCAGGCCAAGGCTCAGTGAAGCCTTGTGCACTGTCAAGTGTAAATGAGCTAGGATAGTCCTTCCTTGTATGTTTTGATTGTGCAAATGTGAGTTGCCAATGCTCATAGAGCCTGTGATTGGCTGTACTGTCAAAAGAAAGCCAATGCTAGGGGTAGACTAGTGAGCAAGTTGGTGTTCTTCCATTTCTAGTTGTATGCTTAGGAATGAACATAACCTAGAAACATGTCACTTGATTAGGACACAAGGTGGATCATAAGCCTTGGCTTACCCACCAATTCCCTCTCTGTAACTTTTATTTTTCAGTCCTGTGTGCTTGTATTTCAGTTACTTTTCTTGCTTTTTATTTTCTTGCACCTTGTAGCTTTTGTGCACTGAAGTCAGTGCATAATCCTCACCCTGCCCTTGGCTGCCAAGCCTTGGTTATTTGCTGCTTTTCTTGGCTGTTTCTTTGCTGCTTTACCTTCCAAGCCTTGGTTCCTTGTCTGTTATCTTTCCCTGCTGTGGTTCTTAGCCTGTTTCTCTATTGCTTTACCTTGCATTCTTGTCTGTTTGCCTGAAACCTTGCCTGCCCTTAGCTCACTACACACCTTAGCTAGGAAAACTTCTCATATGCTCCTCTCCGTGTGGACAAACCCCTACTCACCCTTTTATTACAAATCTTGACCTTGTATACTTGCAAGTGTATTGTGTGCTTCTTAATCATCACACCAAGTGTATTGTGACGCATCCGATGGTCGCTCCTTCATAGAGCATCAAAATCTGAAGTCTCTGCCAAGCACCACAGCACCGAAATTCCAAGCCTTCAGATTAGATGGTAGTTGAATCCAACGGTCGCTCCCTTGCTGTGCATCGAAGTTTGATATCTCCGCCTTACACTACAGTACCTAACTCCATCAAGTACCGTTCATTTTGTTGTATCATATAATCTGACGGTCGCTCCTCGCTTGCCTCCGAATCACCATCCGATCTACCTACCATCTTCGCATCTCGCAGCTCAGAGTCACAGAACATCAAGACTCGATGAAGCCGCCTCACACCCTAGCAACCGAACCTATACCACCTACCCAAACAACCCCCTTCTCCCAAACAGTCGAGCCATCACCTACACCACCCCCCTCTGCAGAACCATCTCCCTGCAACCATGTCCTGCCACCGCCTTCTTCACCTGCCGCACCACCATCATCACCACCTCTCCCTGACGCCCCCAAATCACTCCACTAATTTCTCCCCAACTCTACTTTACCTAAACCCATCACGTACCATCTCTTTAATCATCATTTACAACCTCAATTTCTCATCTCTCTGCCTGAAACCCTAGGTGAGAAATTGGTGATATATATGATGATTAAAGCATCAATTGGAGCTGGAGAGGAACGAGAAGAAGCAGGAGAAGATTGGGTCGACGAGATGGAGCGAGTATCTCATCAACAGTAGGTAAATCAATTTTTCACCAAACCCTAGTTCTACTGACTTTGGGGAAAAATTGGGGAAAACCAAAATTATGTGTATTGGGTATAAATGGGTGTTGGGTGAAGTGTGTAGAAGACACTGTATACCTCTCTGGACTAGCCAGTAGAGAATTTGCTACAATTTTTATGAACTTCAAATTTTAGTTGCTTATCAGTGACAGTTGAAAATTGCTTCTGTTTGTAGTTATCTGATATGTTGCAATTTGTGTTTAATTTATATCATATGATGAATGTGAATGTTTTATACATGGTTAGCATGAGCTAATCAGCTTCAGGCCAAGGCTCAGTGAAGCCTTGTGCACTGTCAAGTGTAAATGAGCTAGGATAGTCCTTCCTTGTATGTTTTGATTGTGCAAATGTGAGATGCCAATGCTCATAGAGCCTGTGATTGGCTGTACTGTCAAAAGACAGCCAATGCTAGGGGTAGACTAGTGAGCAAGTTGGTGTTCTTCCATTTCTAGTTGTATGCTTAGGAATGAACATAACCTAGAAACATGTCACTTGATTAGGACACAAGGTGGATCATAAGCCTTGGCTTACCCACCAATTCCCTCTCTGTAACTTTTATTTTTCAGTCCTGTGTGCTTGTATTTCAGTTACTTTTCTTGCTTTTTATTTTCTTGCACCTTGTAGCTTTTGTGCACTGAAGTCAGTGCATAATCCTCACCCTGCCCTTGGCTGCCAAGCCTTGGTTATTTGCTGCTTTTCTTGGCTGTTTCTTTGCTGCTTTACCTTCCAAGCCTTGGTTCCTTGTCTGTTATCTTTCCCTGCTGTGGTTCTTAGCCTGTTTCTCTATTGCTTTACCTTGCATTCTTGTCTGTTTGCCTGAAACCTTGCCTGCCCTTAGCTCACTACACACCTTAGCTAGGAAAACTTCTCATATGCTCCTCTCCCTGTGGACAAACCCCTACTCACCCTTTTATTACAAATCTTGACCTTGTATACTTGCAAGTGTATTGTGTGCTTCTTAATCATCACACCAAGTGTATTGTGACGCATCCGATGGTCGCTCCTTCATAGAGCATCAAAATCTGAAGTCTCTGCCAAGCACCACAGCGCCGAAATTCCAAGCCTTCAGATTAGATGGTAGTTGAATCCAACGGTCGCTCCCTTGCTGTGCATCGAAGTTTGATATCTCCGCCTTACACTACAGTACCTAACTCCATCAAGTACCGTTCATTTTGTTGTATCATATAATCTGACGGTCGCTCCTCGCTTGCCTCCGAATCACCATCCGATCTACCTACCATCTTCGCATCTCGCAGCTCAGAGTCACAGAACATCAAGACTCGATGAAGCCGCCTCACACCCTAGCAACCGAACCTATACCACCTACCCAAACAACCCCCTTCTCCCAAACAGTCGAGCCATCACCTACACCACCCCCCTCTGCAGAACCATCTCCCTGCAACCATGTCCTGCCACCGCCTTCTTCACCTGCCGCACCACCATCATCACCACCTCTCCCTGACGCCCCCAAATCACTCCACTAATTTCTCCCCAACTCTATTCTACCTAAACCCATCACGTACCATCTCTTTAATCATCATTTACAACCTCAATTTCTCATCTCTCTGCCTGAAACCCTAGGTGAGAAATTGGTGATATATATGATGATTAAAGCATCAATTGGAGCTGGAGAGGAACGAGAAGAAGCAGGAGAAGATTGGGTCGACGAGATGGAGCGAGTATCTCATCAACAGTAGGTAAATCAATTTTTCACCAAACCCTAGTTCTACTGACTTTGGGGAAAAATTGGGGAAAACCAAAATTATGTGTATTGGGTATAAATGGGTGTTGGGTGAAGTGTGTAGAAGACACTGTATACCTCTCTGGACTAGCCAGTAGAGAATTTGCTACAATTTTTATGAACTTAAAATTTTAGTTGCTTATCAGTGACAGTTGAAAATTGCTTCTGTTTGTAGTTATCTGATATGTTGCAATTTGTGTTTAATTTATATCATATGATGAATGTGAATGTTTTATACATGGTTAGCATGAGCTAATCAGCTTCAGGCCAAGGCTCAGTGAAGCCTTGTGCACTGTCAAGTGTAAATGAGCTAGGATAGTCCTTCCTTGTATGTTTTGATTGTGCAAATGTGAGTTGCCAATGCTCATAGAGCCTGTGATTGGCTGTACTGTCAAAAGAAAGCCAATGCTAGGGGTAGACTAGTGAGCAAGTTGGTGTTCTTCCATTTCTAGTTGTATGCTTAGGAATGAACATAACCTAGAAACATGTCACTTGATTAGGACACAAGGTGGATCATAAGCCTTGGCTTACCCACCAATTCCCTCTCTGTAACTTTTATTTTTCAGTCCTGTGTGCTTGTATTTCAGTTACTTTTCTTGCTTTTTATTTTCTTGCACCTTGTAGCTTTTGTGCACTGAAGTCAGTGCATAATCCTCACCCTGCCCTTGGCTGCCAAGCCTTGGTTATTTGCTGCTTTTCTTGGCTGTTTCTTTGCTGCTTTACCTTCCAAGCCTTGGTTCCTTGTCTGTTATCTTTCCCTGCTGTGGTTCTTAGCCTGTTTCTCTATTGCTTTACCTTGCATTCTTGTCTGTTTGCCTGAAACCTTGCCTGCCCTTAGCTCACTACACACCTTAGCTAGGAAAACTTCTCATATGCTCCTCTCCCTGTGGACAAACCCCTACTCACCCTTTTATTACAAATCTTGACCTTGTATACTTGCAAGTGTATTGTGTGCTTCTTAATCATCACACCAAGTGTATTGTGACGCATCCGATGGTCGCTCCTTCATAGAGCATCAAAATCTGAAGTCTCTGCCAAGCACCACAGCGCCGAAATTCCAAGCCTTCAGATTAGATGGTAGTTGAATCCAACGGTCGCTCCCTTGCTGTGCATCGAAGTTTGATATCTCCGCCTTACACTACAGTACCTAACTCCATCAAGTACCGTTCATTTTGTTGTATCATATAATCTGACGGTCGCTCCTCGCTTGCCTCCGAATCACCATCCGATCTACCTACCATCTTCGCATCTCGCAGCTCAGAGTCACAGAACATCAAGACTCGATGAAGCCGCCTCACACCCTAGCAACCGAACCTATACCACCTACCCAAACAACCCCCTTCTCCCAAACAGTCGAGCCATCACCTACACCACCCCCCTCTGCAGAACCATCTCCCTGCAACCATGTCCTGCCACCGCCTTCTTCACCTGCCGCACCACCATCATCACCACCTCTCCCTGACGCCCCCAAATCACTCCACTAATTTCTCCCCAACTCTATTCTACCTAAACCCATCACGTACCATCTCTTTAATCATCATTTACAACCTCAATTTCTCATCTCTCTGCCTGAAACCCTAGGTGAGAAATTGGTGATATATATGATGATTAAAGCATCAATTGGAGCTGGAGAGGAACGAGAAGAAGCAGGAGAAGATTGGGTCGACGAGATGGAGCGAGTATCTCATCAACAGTAGGTAAATCAATTTTTCACCAAACCCTAGTTCTACTGACTTTGGGGAAAAATTGGGGAAAACCAAAATTATGTGTATTGGGTATAAATGGGTGTTGGGTGAAGTGTGTAGAAGACACTGTATACCTCTCTGGACTAGCCAGTAGAGAATTTGCTACAATTTTTATGAACTTCAAATTTTAGTTGCTTATCAGTGACAGTTGAAAATTGCTTCTGTTTGTAGTTATCTGATATGTTGCAATTTGTGTTTAATTTATATCATATGATGAATGTGAATGTTTTATACATGGTTAGCATGAGCTAATCAGCTTCAGGCCAAGGCTCAGTGAAGCCTTGTGCACTGTCAAGTGTAAATGAGCTAGGATAGTCCTTCCTTGTATGTTTTGATTGTGCAAATGTGAGATGCCAATGCTCATAGAGCCTGTGATTGGCTGTACTGTCAAAAGACAGCCAATGCTAGGGGTAGACTAGTGAGCAAGTTGGTGTTCTTCCATTTCTAGTTGTATGCTTAGGAATGAACATAACCTAGAAACATGTCACTTGATTAGGACACAAGGTGGATCATAAGCCTTGGCTTACCCACCAATTCCCTCTCTGTAACTTTTATTTTTCAGTCCTGTGTGCTTGTATTTCAGTTACTTTTCTTGCTTTTTATTTTCTTGCACCTTGTAGCTTTTGTGCACTAAAGTCAGTGCATAATCCTCACCCTGCCCTTGGCTGCCAAGCCTTGGTTATTTGCTGCTTTTCTTGGCTGTTTCTTTGCTGCTTTACCTTCCAAGCCTTGGTTCCTTGTCTGTTATCTTTCCCTGCTGTGGTTCTTAGCCTGTTTCTCTATTGCTTTACCTTGCATTCTTGTCTGTTTGCCTGAAACCTTGCCTGCCCTTAGCTCACTACACACCTTAGCTAGGAAAACTTCTCATATGCTCCTCTCCCTGTGGACAAACCCCTACTCACCCTTTTATTACAAATCTTGACCTTGTATACTTGCAAGTGTATTGTGTGCTTCTTAATCATCACACCAAGTGTATTGTGACGCATCCGATGGTCGCTCCTTCATAGAGCATCAAAATCTGAAGTCTCTGCCAAGCACCACAGCGCCGAAATTCCAAGCCTTCAGATTAGATGGTAGTTGAATCCAACGGTCGCTCCCTTGTTGTGCATCGAAGTTTGATATCTCCGCCTTACACTACAGTACCTAACTCCATCAAGTACCGTTCATTTGTTGTATCATATAATCTGACGGTCGCTCCTCGCTTGCCTCCGAATCACCATCCGATCTACCTACCATCTTCGCATCTCGCAGCTCAGAGTCACAGAACATCAAGACTCGATGAAGCCGCCTCACACCCTAGCAACCGAACCTATACCACCTACCCAAACAACCCCCTTCTCCCAAACAGTCGAGCCATCACCTACACCACCCCCCTCTGCAGAACCATCTCCCTGCAACCATGTCCTGCCACCGCCACCGCCTTCTTCACCTGCCGCACCACCATCATCACCACCTCTCCCTGACGCCCCCAAATCACTCCACTAATTTCTCCCCAACTCTATTCTACCTAAACCCATCACGTACCATCTCTTTAATCATCATTTACAACCTCAATTTCTCATCTCTCGCCTGAAACCCTAGGTGAGAAATTGGTGATATATATGATGATTAAAGCATCAATTGGAGCTGGAGAGGAACGAGAAGAAGCAGGAGAAGATTGGGTCGACGAGATGGAGCGAGTATCTCATCAACAGTAGGTAAATCAATTTTTCACCAAACCCTAGTTCTACTGACTTTGGGGAAAAATTGGGGAAAACCAAATTATGTGTATTGGGTATAAATGGGTGTTGGGTGAAGTGTGTAGAAGACACTGTATACCTCTCTGGACTAGCCAGTAGAGAATTTGCTACAATTTTTATGAACTTCAAATTTTAGTTGCTTATCAGTGACAGTTGAAAATTGCTTCTGTTTGTAGTTATCTGATATGTTGCAATTTGTGTTTAATTTATATCATATGATGAATGTGAATGTTTTATACATGGTTAGCATGAGCTAATCAGCTTCAGGCCAAGGCTCAGTGAAGCCTTGTGCACTGTCAAGTGTAAATGAGCTAGGATAGTCCTTCCTTGTATGTTTTGATTGTGCAAATGTGAGATGCCAATGCTCATAGAGCCTGTGATGGCTGTGCTGTACTGTCAAAAGACAGCCAATGCTAGGGGTAGACTAGTGAGCAAGTTGGTGTTCTTCCATTTCTAGTGTATGCTTAGGAATGAACATAACCTAGAAACATGTCACTTGATTAGGACACAAGGTGGATCATAAGCCTTGGCTTACCCACCAATTCCCTCTCTGTAACTTTTATTTTTCAGTCATGTGTGCTTGTATTTCAGTTACTTTTCTTGCTTTTTATTTTCTTGCACCTTGTAGCTTTTGTGCACTGAAGTCAGTGCATAATCCTCACCCTGCCCTTGGCTGCCAAGCCTTGGTTATTGCTGCTTTTCTTGGCTGTTTCTTTGCTGCTTTACCTTCCAAGCCTTGGTTCCTTGTCTGTTATCTTTCCCTGCTGTGGTTCTTAGCCTGTTTCTCTATTGCTTTACCTGCATTCTTGTCTGTTTGCCTGAAACCTTGCCTGCCCTTAGCTCACTACACACCTTAGCTAGGAAAACTTCTCATATGCTCCTCTCCCTGTGGACAAACCCCTACTCACCCTTTATTACAAATCTTGACCTTGTATACTTGCAAGTGTATTGTGTGCTTCTTAATCATCACACCTTAGAGTAGATACCATGATAATATGCCATAATTGAAAACGAACTCCTTCTTCTTTTTGAAAAAATTGAAAATTCCAAAAAAAAAATTGAAAAATCAAAATTCAAAAAAATTAAAAAAATGAAAAATCATAAAAAATGGAGCTCATTACCTTGAAATGTTGACTCTTGTGCAAATTTGTATTTTTATTAGAAGTCTTAGTCTAGATATTTAGGCACCCTGATTCTAGCACAATTCACATAGTGATAAGAAATTTGCACGCGCACGATCTACCAATACATGTATGGCCTCGATCTTCAAGGTGTTTGATAGGAAGTTACGATTGCCAATCACTTTAGAATACTGAACGAAACTTGACTAGCTTGTTCTTTGGTTGGTTGGGATAGAAGGTGGAGGTTACATTAAGAAAGACAACCATCGAATTTAACTGGGTGCATCAAAAAGGGCTACCTCTTGCAAAGTGTCATGTAATCTTTTGTTTCCTTTTGTATTTGTATCAAAAGTGTTTCCTTCTTAAAAAAAAAAAAAAAAAAAAAAAAAAAAAAAAAAAACGATGTATTTATTCAGAAAAAAAAAAAAATATCAGAAAAAAAAAAAAAATCAAGTATTTATCAATTCCATCATCTCTTGTTCCAAAAATAAAAAGAGAATTGTCAATGTAAATAAGAGTCATGTAAATAGTCATCATTTTGTTGTTTCATTGTAATAAGCAAGGAGGGTGTATGCCATTGATGTACAACGCGAGCAATTGTGAAATACCTCCAACTCATTCACAATTCTCGTAAAGTCCGGACAGCTAGCTAGATTTCGACCTCAGTTCTTAGCCTGAGAAACTATCTCTTGGTGATTAGTAGTCATGACTTCAGATCCTTCTTTACACATGTGTAGATACACTTTACACTCTTATCACATGTCTTTTTTTTGTTATCAGTGCTAGGATTGTGCCTTCGATAGCTAGATTGACATCTCCATTTTGCTGTGAGCTTAAACTGTTTTGCACATGTCACATTTGATGGAATATGAGCTTATATTTTGTCCTTAGGTTTTGTAGGCACACCTCTGGTAAACCTTCACGAGACTTCACTCGTCCACTAGGGACACTTAGTGGTTTAAAAGGCTTAGTGCATACGCTAAATGCATTCGAGAGACCAGCGACAGTGGTATAGTTAGGATTTCCTTAGTTTTGTTTTACTTGAGGACAAGTAAAATTCAGGTTTTGGGGGTATTTGATGAGTGCCAAATATTGTATATATTTATCCCTTTTTGTTGGCATTTTACTCATCTTTTGTGCATTAATTCTACATTTTATCCCATATTCTGTATTTTCATTGTTTTCAAGAATAAATATTTTTATTAATTAATTTTGCATTTTTAGGCAATAAACAAAGTTCGGATGACTTGCGGAGCAAAAGAGCAGAAAAGTAGTGAAAAGCCTGGAGAAATCACGCAAGGAAGCCGCGAAGAATGGTGCGCACAACCTCATTTTCTACACACAAAAGCGCCTCCGTTCTCAGCCATCAGATCAGTTCTCAGAAGCATCCGACGGTCGCTCCTTCATAGAGCATCAAAATCTGAAGTCTCTGCCGAGCACCACAGCGCTGAAATTCCAAGCCTTCAGATTAGATGGTAGTTGAATCCAACGGTCGCTCCCTTGCTGTTCATCAACGTTTGATATCTCCGCCTTACACTACAACACCTAACCCCATCTAGAGCCGTTAACTTCGTTGTATCAAAAAAATCTGACGGTCGCTACAAGCTTCACTTCAGATCACCGTCCGATTCACCTACCAGCTTCGCATCCAGTGACTCAGCGACGCAGAACATCAAACTCGATACGCCCGACTAACACCCTATCACCCGAGCCCTACCACCTAACCAAACAACCCCTTCCCATTCTATCGAACCCATCTACCACCATCACCCCCCTCTCTGCAGAACCACCTCCTTCCCTGCCGCACCACCATCATCACCACCACTCCCTGACGCCACCAAACACCACCAACTCTCCACAACAACCCTAACCCACATCATTATTTCCCCTTTCACCAACTCTATGTCCTCCTAATCACTCAATTTCACGCCTCTCCCATGTCAGGAACCCTAGAGGTGAAATTGACAAATTAGGTGAAATAGAGTTGCAATTGGAGGCGTGGATAACATCAGGAGAGTCAGAGAAAGGATGGGTCGACGTCAATTTGAAGATTAGGTGAGTTAATTTCACTGTTGGAATTTGGGGATTTTCTATAACCCTAATTGTATAATTTAGGGGAATTGTGTTTGTGAGCTATAAATAGAGAATGGGTGTAGTGTGAGAAACTTTATGTTTGGACTAGCCAACATCCAGGACTTTCATGTCCTGTTAAATGTTCAATTTCAGCTCAATTTAAGTTCATGATCACTATGTTCTGTTAATATCAATGTGTTAAGTTGCAATATCCTGTTAATGTTTCTGTTGAATGTGCAATGTCATGTTAGTTCACTGTTAATTTGTCATGTTAATGTTTGTTACTTTGTTCTGTTAATGTTTTTATTTTCATCTCCTGTTAACATGTGTCCTGTTTAGATGTTATTCATTGTTAGTTCAGTTAGTTGTGTTCATGTTTGTTGTTGCTCCTGTCACTGTCAGTTACATGATGGAATGCTAGGCTAGATACATTTGAAGCATTGATGTGATTGTGTAATGGAAGAAATCAGTGCTCATAGCAAGCTGATTTTCTTGCCATTCTTGTTGTATGCTTAGGTTGTAGTGTTGATTGTGCATTGGGAGAAACTAGTGCTTATAGCAAGCTAGTTCTCTTCCCATTCTTTTAGTATATCTCCTGAATGCCTTAGCCTAGCCTTGCTTCATTTCAGTTTCTTCACCTCATCTCTGCCCTTGGCCTTAGGCCTTGGTTCATCTTGTTGTGTTTTGCTTTTGTTCACTGTTTGTTGCTGTTTGTTGCTGTTTTCATTTGCTTTGTTCCTTATTTTTGCCTCTGCCAAGCTGCTGCTGCTGTGCAGCATTTGTGCTGTTGCTGCAACTCTGTTGCATTTCTCTTCCACTGCAGTTGTCTGCAGCTGCTGCTGCAACTTTGTTGCTGCTGCTGTTTTCTTGTTACTTCTTTTGGCTTGCTTTCCTCTGTTGCTGTGCAGCTCTTTATCCTGCTGCTGCATTGCTTCCCTGCTGCTGCTGTTGCTGCTCTCTTGCTCCTGCTGTGCAGCACTTGTGCTGCTGCCTTACTTCTCCTGCCAAGCTGCTGTCACTTCTTCCCTTGCAGCTGCTGCTGCTGCCTTCCTGCAGTTCCTGCTGCATTACTATCTGCCCTGCAGCTGCTGTTGCTGTTTTCTTTTACTGCATTGTTTGCTTCACTTCTGCTGCTTTGCATTGTTTGCTTCACTTGTGCTGCTGCCCTTCTGCTGTGCAGTCTTACTACTGCTGCTGCCTGCCAAAGCCAGCTGAGCCCAATTCAGTTCATTGCTGTGCACTCAAGCCCAAGGCTCACTTCAAACTGAAGCCCAATTCAGTCAACTGTGGGCTTAACCAAAGCCCAGTTGTTTAAGACCAAAGCCCAAATTCATTAAGGCCCAATCCAATTCAGGCTTAATCAAAAGCCTAAGTTTAAGGCCAAAGCCCATTTGCACTTCAAAGATAACTGAGCCCAAGCTCAGTTCATTTTATCTTTAACAAACCCACTAAGCCCAATTCATTCAAAGGACATTCAAACCCATTAGTACTCAAGGCCCAATTTAAGCCAAAAGGCTTCTAAGCCCAAAGCAAATCTAGGAACCCAATTAGCTAAAACACTTCCGAAACACACCCAATCTCTGTGGATCGACCCGTACTTGCACGAGCTACAACTGACGACCGTGCACTTGCGGTATTACTGTAGGCCCGTTTTCATTGCATCATTTTACACACTTTCCGGACCTGCCAGATGTTACTGTTGAGATTGCCTCTTATTATTATTCTTGTAAGAAACAATTGTGCGAATTTATCATTAGTTTATTTAATTTACTTGGGAGGTCTTATTTTGCCTTCATATGTAAAGGTCTTATCTTGCCTCATTCTTGTGCGACGAAATCGCAGGCGGTCTTTGCATTTTAGTACATCGACCCATTGATCTCGTCTTATCTTTTTCGCTTGTATTATTTCCTCTTCAGGTTTGTCGCATAAATATCACAAGTATTAATACTCCCATGAGTAAAAGTCTTATGATATTTACGTCTTTTGACACAATTCAGCTCCCTAATGGAGGGTGCCGTCCTTATCTTCCCCTATGGTTTCCCCTTCAAGGAAGCTTACCTCTATCGGGTTAAAGTTATGTCTCTTCCCATCCAGTTATTCAACAACCAGTTGATTTCGCAGTCTCGCATACACTACCGATAAGGTTTATGGTAGCAAGAACGCACTCTAAGTGGGGTATCTTCGGAATGAGTGCATCATAGTCAGGACTTGTCAAGAGTGGCAAGGTACGCTCCAGACCCTCCGGGCACTCTTGACTCAACTGTGTACCTCGGCGCCCTAATTTAGATTTTGCACTCCTTGGGAGAGCATTTCTCACCTTAGGCTCTCAATCTAAGATTACTATCTTAGACTGAAAATTTAAGGTATCTCTCCCAGATGGGCATTATCGTTTAATTCTCACCCCAAATCTCCACAACTCAAGTTCCGGGGTCGGTGTAGCCGTCCCTTGAGTCATGTCTTCTAGGTCTTTCCAATTATAACGTGCGATAGGTCTTACTATATTGCCTCTTGCATATGAGCGAACTAGGATGCACGCTACATTCGGATTCCTAGCCAATATGATAATAAATATCATTTTCCGTAGCCTTGTATCAAGGTATTACTTTGCTTTTATAGAATTTCTTAACTTTCAAGCGAAATATTCGCATTACAGACTCTTGTTCAAAAATATGAACTTACAGACTTTTAACTGTTTATCCATGCGAGTTGATTCGCAAGTGGCTATGGATAATATTTTTTCAAGAACTTCCTATTCCAAGGTCGATCTAATTTACGACCTGTATTTCGTCCTTCAGGATCCATTAATTCATAGGCTCCCTCTCCAACTATTCTTTTTATTATATAAGGTACATCCCAGCTTTTCTCCAATTTTCCATCTTTTCCTTTTTGATACACTGGAATTTCGCGTAGCACTAATTCGCCTGGTTGGAATTTAACCCGCTTGTTGTATTCTCGAGCTAGTCTTTTTTGATAATTTTTCATGTGCTGCGATGCGACTTCTCTTACTTCCTCCAAATCATCCAATTTTGTTAAGATCAAGTCCGCACTTAAATTCTTTTCCCAATCTTCTCTCTTTGTGGTAGGGATGATAACTTCTGTTGGTAGCACTGCCTCTACTCCATATGTCAAACAGAAGGGCGACATTCCTGTTGCTTCTCTTCTTGTAGTTCTGTAAGCTCATACTACATTATGTACTTGTTCGCACCATCCTCTGTTGTGCCCTTCTAACTTTTTCTTCAGGTTGTCTGCGATTGTTTTATTTGTAGATTCTACTTGTCCATTACTTTGAGGATACAAAGGAGTAGATTTGGCACTTTGAATTTTGAACGCATTGAGCAGCATTGTTATATTCTCGCCTTCAAACTGCTTCCCATTATCAGACACCAATTGTCAGGAATGCCAACTCTGCATATAATATTTTCAAAAATGAATGTGAAGATGTCTTTATCACGAATATGTCGAAATGCTTTTACTTCTGCGCATTTAGTGAAATAGTATGTTGCGATAATTAGGAATCTTTTTTGCCCCGTTCCTGGTATAAATGGTCCAACAATATCTATTCCCCATTTTTCAAAGAGACACACATTTGTTGATGTATTAAGCATAGCCCCAGGTGCATGTATCTTCTTGCCATGACATTGACATTCTTCGCATCTCCTCGAAACTTGTTTTGCATCTTCATGCATATATGGCCAGTAATAGCCCTGTATTGCTCTATATCCGAGTGATCTTCCTCCACTATAGTTTCCAGCATCGCGATAGTGTAATGCCTTTAGAATTTCGATTTCCTCCTTTCGCGTAAGACATCTGAGCGACGGCCCAAGAAATGATCTTCTATAAAGAACACCATCCCTTAATTCATTATTTGTCGCACGACTCTTTAATTGGTGTGCTTCTAATCTTTTCCTCGAAAATTATCCCTTCTCTAGATAAGAGTGTATCTCAGTTCTCCAATCCTTCTCTTTGCTCACATTTTCTTCTTGTGTATCGTCTATGATCATCACATATATTTGCACTTCGTCACCCTTTTCTATAGATAGTAATAATAGTGTTTGTATTTTTATATCCCTTGCAACCGGATCTACTAACATTGATGTTATGAAAGCCAATGCATCTGCAAGTCTATTATCTTTTCTCCCTATATGTCTCCATCTTATTTTTGGAAATTGCATTGCTAAATCCATAACCAACTTCCTATATTTTTGCAAAGATGGTTCATTAGTACTATATGTGCCTTCTATCTGAAGAATTACCAACTGGGAATCACTAGTTATTCGCGCATCCTCAATCTTCATTTCAATTGCTAATCTTGATGTTTGGACGACTACTTCATATTCAGTTTCATTATTTGTGGATGCGAAGTCCAATCTGAATGAGTAAGCCATTGTCGCTCCTGGTGATGAAATGAATACAATACCAATTCCATTTCCTTCTCCATTGGAGGATCCATCCACCAATATCTCCCATATGTTTGGATTTCGCTAAGTTAATAAATCATTAGGATTTCCATGTTCTTCATCCACCTCCATCATTTCTTCTACATATTCATCTTCTTCTATTGGAAATTCTGCAAGAAACTCTGCGATAACTTGAGACTTTGGTGAAGATAAAATTTCATAACCAATCTCATAGTTTCCTAATTGTGCATTCCACCTCTCTATTCTTCCTGACCTCTTCGAATTCTTCATTGCATTTTCAATTGGTACTCTTGTTAATACTTTAATTTTGTGAGCTTGAAAATAAATGCGAAACTTGAACGATGCATATACCAGTGCGAGAACCAACTTTTCAATTTTTGAATAATTTTCCTCTGCTGAGTTATATGTTTTGCTTATGTAATATATTTTTCTACACCTTCATCTGAACGTAACAGTACTGCACTTAATGCATGAGATGTTGATGCTAGGTATAATAACAGTTCTTCTCTCTGCTTTGCCTTTTTCATAATGGATAAGTTTACCAAATAATCTTTTATACTCTGCAATGCTTTGTCGCACTCAATTGTCCATTCAAATTTGGTCCCCTTCTTTAGTATATTGAAAAAGTTTTTACACTTGTCCGAAGATCTTGCAATAAATCTTCCCAATGATGTTATCAATCCATTTAACTTTTGAACATCTTTGACTGTCGCAGGTGGTGGCATATCTCTAACCTCTTGTACCTTCTTCGGATCAACTTGTATTCCCTCCTTGGATATAATATAGCCTAAGAATTTTCCTGATGATACGCCAATTACACATTTTTCTGGGTTTACTTTAATATTGAATTTTCGCATTTGTTTCAATATTGCTCGCAAATCATCAACATGATCTTTCGCCTCTTTGCTTTTAATTAGCATATCATCTACATAGACTTCTAATGTTTTATGTATCCATTTTTCGAATACTTTCTGCACCATTCTTTGATAAGTCGCACCTGCGTTCTACAATCCAAATGGCATTTTCGTGTAACAATATAAACCTCCTGGTGCGAAAAAAGCAGTGTGTTCTTGATCTTATTCTGCCAAAGGAATTTGATTATAGCCTTTATACCCATCTAACATTGTGACTCTATCATTCCCTGATGCCGACTCCATTTGAGGTATGTCGGGTAAAGGGAAGCTTTCTTTAGGGCACGCTTTGTTTAGATCTGTAAAATCTATGCAAATCCTAATTCCGTTGTTCTTTTTAGGTACCACCACCATATTTGCTATCTACTCTGGATATTTTGCCTCTCATATAATTTCTGCATCTAACATCTTCTGCAATTCTGCTTCTATTTTAGGATGATAATCAGTTGCAATCTTCCTTATCCTTTGCTTGAACGGCTTTACATTCTTCTTAATGTCTAATTTATGACATGCGACAGACGGATCTATTCCTGGCATTTCTTCCATACTCCATGCAAAAATATTATTATATTCTCGCAAAATGTTGATGCAGAATATAATAATATTTTTGGTTTTAATTCTTAATATTTTTGGTTTTTCTTCGGTTCCTATGTTTATTTATTTTTTTGGTTCCGCTGTAGTAAAATTCGCTTTTGGTTCCCCCATAGGTGTTGGTTTCTTAATTTCTTTAATTTGTCCACCTTCCTCCGCTGGTTCTTCGCCTGGTATTCCTTTTCCCTCTTTCGCTCTTATCATGTATATTCGAAACTCCTCTTCTTTCCTTTGTTCTTTTTCTTTTCTCCATCGATCCTTTCGCTTCTTTGCTCGCCCTTCATAATTTTGCACATCTATTTGATTACAAGTATTCGCAACCTTAACATCTCCTCTTATTTCACCTATACCGCTTGGAATTGGGAATCTAATACATTGATGTAATGTTGACGCTACATCCTTTAGTACATGTACCCATGGTCGTCCCAACATCATGTTGTATGGTAACTCAATGTCAACCACACACAATGTTATCTTTGTTTGAACCTCTCCCAGTAATATTCGCATCACGATTTCTCCTTTTGGATTTATAATTGCTCTATTGAATCGATGAACATTATATGATGTAGTTGTCATTTCTGCATCTTCATATCCCATTACTTTGAATGTGAGATAAAATAATACATCAACTGCACTTCCTGTATCTATCAATGTTCTATCAATCGCCCATCCTTCAAATCCCCTCTATTTTGCAATAATTTTTTCTCGCTCAGCTGTGACCGTAATTACCAATGAATCTGTTCGCTGTAAGTTTTCTTCTGGAATTTCATCCGCCGCAAAGGAAATCTTCACCTTTTCCCAATCTTGTAAGGGAAATTCTTTGTCTAACGTCTCTAACTTCTTTCCTTCGTAATTTCTTTTATGAATTCTCCCTGTTACTGCTTCTTGAAAATCTGCCTCATAAATTGATACTCTAGTTATGTTATTACATTGTATATCTCTGCCTCTTCCTTGAATTGGTATGATTCTTGTTATCTTCATGGATCCCTTATGATTCTTCCTTAATTTCCCTAAGAGTTTCAGATCTATTAACAGGAATTATCATCCATCCCTGTTTCTGGCGCCAAAAATGTAGTTGTCATAAATCTGACAATTACATTCCACTATCACTAAATGAGAATATAGGTAATCATCTTCTTATTACATGAAATGTAGATAGAATTACAAGGATTGATTCAACTATTACAATGATCTATTTTCCCTAGGTTTACTTTCTCTCTCTCTTAATTTCTGGACTAAGATTCACACTAGAACCCCCTACAAGTAATGACCTCTCTCCTTTATATAGGATTTTACATAGTGGATGACAACTAAGAAACCCATTATTTTCGGGGGATCACTATGCGACACATTCGCTCATATACAATCGGTCATCCTCGCATAGCATACCCTTTCGCACAGTTCTTCACACTTTACTCGTGACTTTGCTGACATCGTCTGGTGCGTCATCTCAACTTTGTTGTGTGCGATGCTCTTCGCTTAAGTTGTAATCTTCCCTTCGCATGGTTATCAACGTGTGCGATATTTAACTCCTACACATATCAGCATATGTTACTTCGTTACTTTATTAATGATTTCGGTGTATCTTTAAATCGTGGAAGTGTTTTGAGTTGCACTACACCTATCGGTCATTTCCTAACTGGGGGAAAGCAAAGGCAAAAACAAAACCTTAAAAACTACGTTAACAGCTTCTTCTTTTTTAGCTAGATAAGTTCGAACACGGTGCAGTAGACCCCAAACAAAGAATTACTGGTGACTCCTTAAAATTCACCCCCTCACCACCCCTACAAGGGGAGTTCAGTAGAAAAATCTATCCCATCCACTATTACCAGGCAAGTTTCAATACCAGCAAAACAAGAACCACCTTCGGCCAATTGAAAGCTTGAGTTTTTTATGTCCTCTTTAGCCGCAAATTTCTAGGCCACTGCAAA
This sequence comes from Papaver somniferum, assembly GCF_003573695.1. Lineage (NCBI taxonomy): Eukaryota > Viridiplantae > Streptophyta > Magnoliopsida > Ranunculales > Papaveraceae > Papaver > Papaver somniferum. The sequence continues at coordinate 692,554 of NW_020624598.1, read as the reverse complement.
ATCCACAAAATAGCAGCTGGAAGCCTCCTCCAAAGCTGTTTCCCTTGATCCGTCAGTCTTGAAATGATTGAGGAAGATCAATTCTTCTCCCAGCAGACCCCAAAAAGTATTTACAAATGCCATGCCCAACACAACACTGAATAAGAAGATGCTCCACTGTTTCGACACTTCAAGAGCAAAACTAACACCATGCTAAGACGCATGCTTCTTCAATACAAAGGTTTGCACATATTTTTCCGACCACCTAGTGGTGTTTTTTTAACATCATTGGAATCATTCCACAAGAAGTACCTGATTACCTTCTCAAAATATTTATCACATGCTTAGGAGCATCTTCCTCTTCCAAGAAGCAAACCAACCTTTACAATTTTTTATTACCCTTTCCTGCTTAGTGGCGGAGTTAGTTTAATCCCCGGGAACTGCCACAATAGTCCATAATCTCAGCAAGACCTTGTCTTCAAACTCCAAGAATGACCATATGATCATCTGAATTGAGCAGTAACAGTGTAATACTAACACCCTAACTATCTAATAAAACGACAAGTAAAAAGTTGTAGGGCAAAAGGTAACTTCATGCTGTAGTGCTGTTTCCATAATGAAGACTCCGACTCTGGATAGCAGTGCTCATCAAGCCCTATTCCCATTCCATAAACCAACTTGGTTTCAAGGGACAGACTGAACCGGCAATGGCCACAGTCCACAACAAATTAAACGTATTAGCAGCGAAGGAAAAGCTAATAATTCTACAGAGGAAGTAAATAACTAATCAGATACATATCAAGTATATGCAAAATTAGCTAATATCCGTCAACTTGTGATCAAGTTCAAGCCTAAAAATTCGTCCATGAAAACGAAATGATTATAATTGAGGTGTAAGGGTCCATTGAATCATCCTTCATTGAGTACAGTGTTGGAAATGATCTAGAAATGCCACTGGTGATTGGAATTGAGGTGCATAAGTCCACTGAATCTAAAACCTTGACATCTTCAAGTGAATGGATCTAGTGAAACTCAGAACCGCACTTCATCCAATTCGTTTTCGTGAGGAACACTAATTTTTCGAAGATCCACAAACGGTATCGTAACAAAACGATTTCCTTGGACTTAATTTTGAGAGGAGATAACATTATGCTAAATGAAGATGATTTTGTCCCCCCATCATGCTATATGTAATTCATAACTCATCCTTATCTGTTTCTTTCTTTCTGGGAAATGTTGGAGGACAAAGATCAAAGAGAGATCTGGAGTCGGCGGATTTAGATGATGAGAGTGTTTGCCCTAAACAAAGAAAGAGAGGTCGTCTTATTATATAGTAAAACCCTAAGGTTGCCCTAGTCTGAAAAGATTTGGCAAACCACTAGTCCAACTTGAGCCCATGTCCATTAGGTATTAAGAAGCAACATTTATTAACAACTTGTTTTCTGAGAATTAAGCAGAAAGAAGCCTTGAATCCAGGTTTTGAAGGAACCAATTTATGGCTACCCTATAGTCTTACGGACCCTGCTTCATTCCTTACTTGAAACGTTGCATCGGAAGCAATTAACTGCCGTAAGGATATGTATATTATCTATTTGAGCCTGCACCATCTAACCTTGACTGCTATCAAATCCAAGTTCCAACTGCATATGCAAGCAAGTATGTCCGCTACAATATTGCAAAGCATGCTCCCTCGTGTAAAAAATCTTATTTTTGTGCACTAAAGGGAAAATTGAGTCGATTTTTACATCACTAGTACTAAAAAACCAAACTTGAGAAAGAAACTAGCCGTTGCCTCTTTTTTGGAAACACTATTAATTGAACCCATCAAAGACTTTAATTTGTGGCCTTTTACCTTCGTCGGAAAACAGAAATGTTAAGTATGTGAATTGTGCTATAATGTTATTCAAAAATTTGCATTATATCCTTTTTCTTTAACGGTCATATGCTAGATGGAGCATTTTGATACATCAATAGACTAATGGAAATCCACACTAGAATTTACGAATGTCACGTAACAAAAATCAATAATGGGAATTAGTGACTTCAGTATAATGGAGTACACAACATGAGACAGGTCTACCTTATTGCAAAAAGCAAACAAGAAACAGCTAATTTTTCACAATGTCAGGGACATGTAATACATTAGTAAGAGTAATAGTCTTTCCCGAAGTCAAGGAGAGATCAATAGTGCCTTGTCCAATCACTTTGCTGTGTAAGTTGTTTGCAGAGACAACTTCGTTTCCTTCGCCAGTAACCGATTCATATGTCTTGTAAAGATGCATGTCTTTACAGATATGGACAGTTGAACCATTGTCGTACCACCATCCACTCTCATTGTTAGAAACGGCGTTGGCGGCTTGCACTACAATAACAAGTTTGTCGTCGACCATATTTGCCTCCTTTTTCTGTCCTTGTTGTTTCTTTTTGAGACGACAATCACGAGCAATATGGTCGGGTTTATCACAGGAGAAGCAAGGCCCCTTCTTCTTACTCTTCTTGTTGGGATGTTGCTTCTTAAACTGAGTATCATTATTAGGTTTCAAAGCATTTGGTGTCTTAGAAAAATATACACTGTTAACCTTAGAATGATCCTAAGTTTGCTGACTATCCTTAATTTCTCGTTTACGAGAGTCCTCTTCTATACGAAGATGACGCTGTAAACCTTCTAAATCATAGTCAGTCTCAGCATGCTTAAGTTTCTTCTTATAACCATTCCAAGAAGGAGGAAGACGAGAAATAATGACTCCGACAATAAAGGCAGAAACAAGTTCAATTCCAGCATCCTTAAGATGATTAAAAATGAGTAAAAGTTCACTGACCTGGGAAATAATTGACTTACTGTCAACCATTTTAAAATCCATGAAGTTGCAAATCAGGAATTTCTTGTTGCTTGCTTCAGAAATCTTGTATTTGTTTTCAAGCGTAGTCCATAATTCCTTTGCAGACGAAATACTTCGATGGGCATTGTAAACACTAGTTCCCAGGGCGTTCAAGATATGACCACGACACATAAAATCATCTTCCTGGCGCTTCTTTCTTCTGGCCTTCAAATCATCAGTGACTTTGTCTGATGGTGCAGGAATTTCATCCAAACCGTCTTCAAGTATGTACCACAACTTGATGGTGATCAGGAAAAATTTCACAGTCTCTTGCCAACGAGTAAAATTATCACCATCAAAACGTTCCAATCGAGTTAGGGTTTGGTTCATCACTTGCAGAGATTGAGAAGTTACATTCGAATTTGAAGATTCACCCTCCATTGTCAGAAACTTATTGTCTAAAACTGTTGGAAATTTTGGGTTAAACAAGAGGATGAAAACAGAAACAGAAAATGGTGTACCCCTGACTTCAAGGCTCTTTCGATTCTTTTAGACAATAATTCGACCTTTCCCAATAAATTTGGCGAGTACAAACGGTCTCTCGAATTATGCCTTCAGGATTCAATGAAGCCCTAACACCGTAATCGAATTCAAGGATTGTACTTCCTTGACCCGACCAAGAATCACACTGCATAAGGTTCTGATGATGCTTTTTAGAGAAGAAGAAAACAGATTGTTTTTGATGTATTGGAATGGGAGAACATCTTCGCTACTTATAGTGATATTCATGCCCGTTGGTAGTGTCGTTTCATCACCAACAGACGCTTCCAAAAGCCATTAATGGTGGCTTATGGGAAGAGACGCGTCTGTTCAATTTTGAATGGAAACTTCTAGGTTTTACAAAGTAAAACCAGAAAAAAGAATTCCAACATATACCATCATCTTTCCCTTATACATAATAAGAAATCGCATATCTTTATAGTTTATTGGTCTTTCTCTTCGCGATCTACTTGTAATTAATGTCCTTCTCAGATTTTTATAAGCGAACATGTAATCACTGTTTTGATTCGAATGAATTGAAATATGTTGATTGTCCAAAAAAAAAAAATTACGGGTCCATGACATTATAAGATAATAGGAAAAATTTAGTACAGACACAGATCATTTCTCGTAAAAAAAAAAGAATTGAAACCATCAAAGCAATTCATAGGTGTTACGACGCACTATGGAATTTTTATGGGCATTAATTGTATTGACATGGATTGTGCTAGAAAACGTAAATGTGTTGTCACCAGCAAAAAAAAATGTGCTAGTCTCGGCTATTGCATGTGATCATAAATTAGTTTTATTAATTTTTTAGGCATTAATTTTTTTTGACGTGGATTGTGCTAATCGTGGCTACTGCATGCGATCGATTTGCTGATCTCTAATCAAAACCAAAAAAATATGTCAAAAGTCGAAACCAAAGATTATAGAAGAATGATGATTAAGCTTTAAGGGTAAGAATGGAAATTCGCCAACTTAATAGTTTAGATTAGACTATTACAGTTCCAGTAAAATGTCTTTAAAAGTCTAAGAAAATTTAATGTGTTTATCCTCTGCACCTATGCATAGGATAACATTTGCTATTATTTTTTTTTGCGTCCATTGCTGAAAAGCTGAAAAATCCGTAATGATTATGACCTGAGTCAAAGGTGCTTGCTACTAGAAAGTAACATCACATACATAATTCGAAGTACTGTCATGTAGATTTTTACCACAGGAATTTGGGTGTCTAATTAAACACTTTAAAAATTACTTCCAAAAAAGAGGAACTATAAAAACTCACCAAGCACTGAACATACCCTACTTCAATTCATGCAAGCCAAGAACAGGCCAACGTTCAAAAAAGCTTACATAAAACTAAAACTGAACTCTATTTATTCAAGCATTAAATGTGCAAACAACTAAACCATCACCAAGTTAACAAGAGGATTTCTAGTTACCACCACGGAGACGAAGAACAAGGTGAAGAGTAGACTCCTTCTGAATATTATAATCAGCCAGAGTACGACCATCCTCGAGCTGCTTTCCTGCAAAAATCAACCTTTGCTGATCTGGAGGTATACCCTCCTTGTCCCGGATCTTAGCCTTGACATTGTCAATAGTATCAGAGTTGTCCACCTCCAAAGTGATGGTTTTCCCAGTCAGGGTCTTCACAAAGATCTGCATACCACCCCTAAGACGTAGAACCAGGTGGAGGGTGGATTCCTTCTGAATGTTGTAATCGGCAAGGGTACGACCATCTTCTAACTGCTTACCAGCAAAGATTAAACGTTGCTGATCTGGGGGTATACCCTCCTTGTCCTGGATCTTAGCCTTGACATTGTCGATCGTGTCGGAGCTTTCAACCTCCAAAGTGATGGTCTTGCCAGTTAGAGTCTTAACAAAGATCTGCATACCACCTCGAAGACGAAGGACAAGATGAAGAGTAGACTCTTTCTGAATGTTATAATCGGCAAGGGTGCGACCGTCCTCCAACTGCTTACCGGCAAAAATCAGCCTCTGCTGGTCTGGTGGGATGCCTTCCTTATCTTGAATCTTAGCCTTGACATTATCTATCGTGTCAGAGCTCTCAACCTCAAGGGTGATTGTCTTCCCGGTTAGAGTTTTCACAAAGATCTGCATATCCAAAGATCGCTGTAGAATTTTAAAGTTCTTTTACAAGAGAAAAAGATACGATAAGAAAGAACCCAGAGGGGATATGTATGTGTCATAGAAGAGCTCAAGGAGCCTCTATTTATAGTGTAAGCGAAGGGTTGTAATCCCAGCCGAGAACCGGAAACCGCCTTGGATGGAATGTTCTGGAAGCAAGATGTGTAAAAGGAATGTAGTTGCGTTTCGGTTTAGTCTTCCTTTTCTGGAAGGTTCTCGACGCGGTTAACATTGGTTTCGAAAAGTAATCGAACCTTCTAGAAAAAGCCCACCTACTTTCTATTCCTGAGGGGGGCATCAGGACTCTTAGGGTACGCGTAAGTTGGTGGGGGTGCGGTGGTGGTTAGTGGTTGTTTTATAAGGCACGATGGATATGGTTCATGAGGCACGGGAGATAGCCCGGTTAGTGCTGTTGTTGCCTTTCAGCTATTCGGCCACTCTGCCTCTCTACCCCCATGGTGTGCCAATAGGAGAGCACGCCTGTATAGTGGTACTAATGTAAATAACTTGACACTCAAATGTCAATTACTAATTCATCTTTTTCTCTAGCTTTGTTTCATCAAAATTGAGTCCTTCTGTCAACTATTAATTCATCTTTTCTCCTAAATGAATGTTTTCATGCTAATAAATTCCCCTCATGAAGATGCAAATTCTAAGGCTCATGCCTAAATCATGTGAGACTTGAATTACTTTACAAAACTTAAAACTGGCTAAAACAAAAGGGCCAGGCATGGCGCCGTAAGTAAGAAACTCCTTCTCCCCAGACTCAGCGGCAGGATGAGTCAGGCACTTTGGGGATAAAGCATGGCCAGACCAAGCGCAAGGTCTAGCTTGCTGCACCGGCCAGTCCAAGTGCACTTTCAGAATTCATGGAGAAAATAAAGCACAACTGATACTGTTAGAAATTAACCAGTGTGACTGCAACAGGCATATCAAAGAGGCTATATCAATATGGTTGGGAGTTATCCCCAATTCCCCATGATCTTTATGCCTCTCTATCTACTCCGCTTAAAATCTCAACTACCCAGCGACCAATTTACTCATGCATACCCACATCATTCAATTCAGCATGTACGGTGCAGTGCACTATCAGGTTAATAAACACACTACCATTCTTCAGAGAAATAATAAAGACACAGTTTCACAGAAACTCTCCATTTTGGTTCACTTCGAAACCTATGCTCTCTAGGATGAGAAATTCATGACTGTTATGACTGTTCAAGAAATAACAAGAGAATAAGAGAAAAGCGAATGCACTTAAATTAGACTACTAATGTTATTACTAGTAAACCTGTAATCGATGTTCCAACAACAAAAAACCAGAGAAAAGATTTTAACATAATACTACTTACTCATCATCCTCTACTCCTCTAAATTCATGTCATATGTCTCTTTCAACTATTCTGGCGTTGCATACATAGTGAAGAACAAAATGGTAAAATCTCCTTTCTACATTATAATTATTAAGTAATTAGCAGACTGACTAATCTCATCCCAATTCCTACTTACTTACATCTTCCTTCATCTCTTCTTAATCCCCATTAACCACAAGCACAACCATCAGCAACCGGGTTCAAGACCTGAAACACAACATTGCAGTACTAGTGCATTAGATTTGGATCGAATTGTTTGTAGAAATTGGTTCAAATACACATCAATTAAGACTTTATAATTTCTAACAAGACATGGAGACATCGAAAAACTATGAATCTACTGTTCAGTTTTCAATATAGGAACAAACCCACCACAGAATTAGACCAGCAGATTATATAATATACAGATTTAACTAGTCTAACATGAAAAATCTTGAAAAGGGTTTCCAAAAAGGGGTACAAATTTGAGATTTAGGGCCAAAATCCTTATCAATCAGCACCTGTTTTATGAACCAGGAACCTGGAGATTACCATTTATATTACAGAACCAAAAAAAACCCAAATTGCAGGATCTATTAATGAACATAACAACAGGCGAAGAAACCCATGAAAGACCAAAAAATTTAGGAGAAACACAAATCACAAATCCAAAAATGAAACCCTAGAAGACAAAATTGATATGAAAAACAAAGAAGAAGAAGAAATGAGACTCACCATTTGTGATTAGTAACAGACCATTTCCCCTTTTCAAACTCCTGATGAATCCTTAATTTATCGGCAGGGTAAGCAATTTCATCTCTAGAACTTTCAAAATAAACATAATACATTGAATCATCAAGAACAGCACTGACTCTCCCAACCCACCACCCATCATTATCATAAGCATCAACTTTATCAAGAAGTGAATACTCAGATAACTTAACCTCAGGCGGAAATGGTCTCACATTCTTCACATCAACAATTTCTCTCAACAGCTTTTTCTCATCTTCTTCTTGACATAGCGTTTCATACTCGACCCACAGCTCATTTGTTGGTGCTAGTTTCGCTAAGATTGTTGCTGAATAGTATGATCCAACAAAACCCTCTTCTTTTGAAGATATCTCTACTCTATCTCCTCTTTTAAAATCCATTTTTTTTCTTCTTGATTTCTCGATTACTTTTTTCTTTCAGGTTTGTTTTATGGGAAGAAACGAACCCTAAATGACAGAATATTGGGGAGTAGATGACAACAGAGAAGTCAAAGAAACGCAAACAGAAAGACAAGTGGTTTGGTTTGGTTTGTGTGTAGAAGTTGAAAGTACTTCAAAATAGGAATTTCTTTATGAAGGGTATTATTGTAAACCTACTCAGATGCCCGTTTGCAAAAAGAAGGGTAAAGCTAAGCAGCTGATAGTTGTTTTGAAGCGGAGGGTCATTAAAAGATTTGATTACTATTTACCAGAAACTTCTTGCCAAGGCTGGCACTTGCTATGAAATGGCAAAAGAAGCACTTGTGCACTGTGGCTGAGCTGCACTTGGTTGGCAATAAAATGGCCAAGGCCAACCAGAGCAACTATTTGCAGTATCCAAGCAGAATGACAAATACTACTAGCTCATAGCACACGAATCTAAACATTTTGCAGTTCTAAAAGATAGCAAAAAATAGGGTCAGTTAGATACAAAAAGAAATAGTTACAGATCTATATAACATCATATCGACTGCCCTTTATGCAGATTGAGCAGTCTCAACATTTTTCACTAATTCCTAGCTTTCACTAATACTAGTAACATGTTTCCATTCTGCAAGGTGAAACCAAAAAAACAAAACCCATACTGTTCTGAATTTCCCTAAGCCAGACTGGGTACAGTGTGTGTGATCACTTAACTAATATAACACAGATAAGAAACAGAATAAATACATCCCTTCTTCTGCTGGAGTTAGAATTGATCCAGCTGATCAAGTTTTCATCCTTTTCGCAGCAGGTTTAGGAGCATCTTCCTTGTCGGATACGTCGTCATCTTCGTCTTCAGTTTCTTCTTCCTCCTCGTCAGCTAGTTTAGACAACTCTTCCTTGGTTATACGTTTTAGTACATCCTTCCTAGATGTAAAATCCATATCGTAATGCATGGCTGAAAAAACACATCAAGTAGATTCTCAGCAACTACAAAGCGAAACATATCAGGTAGGTTTTCAGTAGTAAAGTTTGATTGATTACAACTCTATTACAACACTAGATGTAAGCAGATGCAAATAGCTTTTCCAGTTAGAGAATGATTCAGTACAGATGAGCCAGAAAATACATTATAATATGCCAAGGCAACGTCCAACTTATCGCCTTTAATATGAAAGTAAAGTTATCAAGAAGGATATACAAAGATAGTGCACATACCAAGTTTCTTGACAATGTCCGTGAATGTTGCCTGGAAAGAAAGAACAAAATGGATTAGTCTTGTACTACTTCAACATTACATAACCAAAGGAATTGGTTTTTAACCGTTGCCGAGTGCACCCAGATGAACTAATGTGAGAGGGAAAGTCTTGAGGGGTCAAAAGGTAATTCATAGTACACTAGACTTCCCAAATTAAACAAGAAGAAACTACACCACTTAGAAAGGGAAGCCATAACACCATTCGCCTGCACAAGACAGTCTTGAAACTATAACATTTCTGGACTTACCGTGTTAAAATCAACTTCATCCAGAATTTGAACTATAGTGCAGCGTAATTCATCTTCAGAGGGATTTAAACCCTTATCCTGTTCTTCTTTCCCTTTCACCAACTTTTTACCTTTACAAAGAACAGAAAAACAATAACAAGACATATATGTCAACCTCTACCTGCTAAAAGATTGCAATTTATAACGAAAGAGATTACACAAACAAGAAATGCCATGAATGTTTACCAGCTTTCTCTTTGCTTGTCGTCACATTGGTGGCAGATCTCGAAGGAGTTGAACGCTTCCTTTTAGCTGTTTCCACATCCTTTTCCTTCCTCGAGGAGGCCACTGGAGTTCGCGTGCGACTGCTTTCAACCTTAGAGTGCTTGGATGTTGATTGGCTAGAGTGCTTCTTAGGTGAACTGACGGTAGTTACATTTTTAGGTGCCGGGGTTTTCTTTGATTCAGATTTTCGAGAAGCTTCTTTCTTCCCTGATGACTTCACTGAAGCTTGCTTAGGCTCTTCCGCTTCTTCTTCAGAATCGTTGTCCTGGTGCTTGCTTTGAGAAGGCTGAGCAACCTTAGTTGGCGGGGTTTTCTTCGATTCAGATTTTCGAGAAGCTTCTTTCTTCCCTGATGACTTTACAGAAGCTTGCTTAGGCTCTTCCGCTTCTTCTTCTGAATCATCATCCTCGTGCTTGCTTTGAGAATGCCCGACAACCTTGGTTGTCGAGGTTTTCTTCGATTCAGATTTTCGAGAAGCTTCTTTCTTCGCCGATGATTTCACTGAACCTTGCTTAGGCTTTTCCGCTTCTTCTTCTGAATCATTGTCCGCATCCTTGCTTTTAGAATGCTCAGTTCCCTTAAGTGTTGTTGGGGTTTTCTTTGATGCAGATTTTCTAGTAGCTTCTTTCTTCTCAGATGATTTGACTGAACCTTGTGTAGGCTCTTCCACCTCTTCTTTCAAGTCATTGTCCTCATCCTTGCTTTGAGAATGCTCAGCGACCTCGTAGTCAGATGCATCAGGAACCCCATTCTCATTTTCTCTGTCTTCTTCAGAATCTTCTTCTTTTTCATGTGAACTCTTCTTCTCCTCATCTTTAACAGTATCAACGGTCTTTCTTCTTTTCTACAGGATACAAAGAAACCCAACAACAGATATTAAACACAAATGCTTCAGCTTTCGACAATCATATTAATAACCAGTATTAGGTAACTTGGTTTTCAATTGCCCACAATAAACAATTTTGTCGTGTAATATGCCAAATATAGTTATCCAGACATTTAATTTCTGAACCCAAATTAAAAAAATAACAAGAGAAACTGCTGCAACATATATATATATATATATATATATACATGCAACCATTGTAAACGGCACATACCAGTTCTGCCCAATTATTCAATAACAGATTCATGTAAAAATAAATCTGAATCCAAGCACAACAATCATGGTTTTCACCGATAACAGAAGGCTTACTCTTGCTGACCGCTTTGCGGTTGTGCTCCCAGATACTGGTATTAATGAGTCGGAACCCCTTTTACGCTTTATAGCTGAACTTAACTAATAAAACACGAGCAAATGAAACACGCATGAGAGTGAAAGAATCAGAAGTACATATGAGAATGCTACAATCAAAAACAATCACATCCCATGCAACATAATCTGAAAGAGAACTCAAGGCAAGTGGACAGACCTGCTCTTCTTCTTCTGGTACAACATCAGTTGCTGCACACGGAGCTGCTAAAAAGTTCAGTAGTTCTGTCACTAATTCATCCTGCATTTGAAAGCATCATGGCAGTCGCAATTAGTGCTTGCCTCAAACTTTAAAGCATATGCAACGGAAAGTACGCTTCTTTATTTATTTTTTCCTGATGGAACGCTAAATTTATTTACTTTCTTCAGAACTATAACAACTCCTGAATCGGTTACTGAATACTGCTCAGAAAGATTTAACACTATAAACATAACAAGAAACCAATATGCGCAGTGGTAAAAGAACAGACCTTTCTGGTTCTTGTTCTTTTTGGGGCTTGTATGTCAAGCACGTCACAAAACTCCAAAAGTTTCTCCACAACACATTTATCAAGCTTCTCTTTGATCTTGCTTCTGTGCTTTTCCTGTGACAAGCAAACTTAAATGTTATAAATTCCAAAAGCTGTGTTTGGGTTGAACCATTAAAATTAGCGAATAAAAAGCAGTAAGACGTTATATATAGACAAGTTCTCTGCATCTAGCAATCCGGAAAACACATAGATTAGGAATAAGAAAAGAGATCAGAAAACCACTAGAACTTATCATTTTACCTCATTTTCATGCCATGGAAAGCCAGAGAACTCGGAAAGGTTACTCTTGAAAGCCTGAAAAGAAGGATCCAAAGTCAACCTCAAAAAAGTTTGCCTTTCTCTGTCCAAAATACAGAAAGCTGTACATTCTTCAGAGCACAAATACTATATACACCCAAAAGTTTGACAAAGTTTATTATCAAAACTCAGAAGCTGAATATGGATAGCAAATTAAATTGAGATGCCAGTAGCGGGATAAAGCGAAGAGCGTTAAATGAAGAAGATATTACCTTCATATGCCTCCCGAAGAGCACTAAATGAAGCGCTTTGAATGTCTCATCAGCCTTTGGTTTGTTCAGCTGGTTGGCCACTAAGAAATTACGAAGAAAAATGAAAAAAAGACATCAATGTCTGAAAATTCAAGTCTACGCATCCATGACGACCTATAATATTGAAATGACATACCACAACCCAAGGGCAGGTCCAAGGTCAGTATACAAAAATAAAGTACAATTAAGTGTATGAATGAGACCACAAAGCACTGACACAAACAGATTATAAGCTCTATCACTGTGGCATTACAAAAATAAGAATGAGCTGAATGCACACAATCATGTGATGCTTTAAACACAAACATTTCAAGGAGATATTAACATGGTTTTGGACTTTATTGTGTGTAAGAGTCAAGTAGGAAGATAGATAAAACACAGAACAAGAAAGCTTTAGAACACCATCTTCATGCAAAAGAAATGTTGACAAATGAAACTGACATTAAATATAACTTAGAACCATACCGTTCGGTATATCTTTTAGTGCTGTCCCACGGCCCTACAGTTTCCAATATAGCACACCGACAAGTCTCATTAATACGTTCCAAATTCAGAGAGCGGGTACACAAAAGAAAAAGTGGAAAACTAGAGCAACGCATACCTTTTCAACCCGAAATTTCCTAATTGGCTCGGGTTCAACAGTGGCAACGAGCCTCTCAACAGACTTCCGCTCACGTACAGGACGGTCAGTAGAAAAGGCGACCGGTGTCACTGGTTCCTTGGTCTTTTTCTCACCCACCTCTAGTTTCTCCGCTTCGGCTTTCCCTCCACTTCGCTTTTCTCGTACACGCTTCTTTGGTTGTTTCACCTCCTCAGCTACTTTTGGATTTTCTTCCTCGTTATTGCTTACCTCAGCCTTTTTGCCAGCCTTCTCACTTTCCTTCTCTTCTAATGTGGCATTTTCTTTGACAGGAGCCACAACTTGAGTTGCTTCTCCCTGTTCTTCCTTTTCACTTTTTTCTTCCACGGCATCATTTTCTCCGTCGGACTTTGTTGTTTTAGCTGCTTCAACCTGTTCCACTTCTTTGCCTTTTTCTTCCATTATCTGTGCTTCTGCATCAGCCTTTATAACTTCAGATGTTTGGTCATGTTTTTCTTCTTTACTGTTATCTTCTGTTTCATCATTTCGTTCATCAGGTTTCACGGCTTGTTCTTGTTCTACTTGCTCCCTTTTTTCTTCCTTGTCATTTTCTTCGTCGACCTTCGGTATCTCAGATGTTTTTTCCTGCTTTTCATCTTTACTGTCATCTACTTTTTTATCAGTGTCTCCATCTTTTAGAGCTTGTATCTGTTCATCGTCTTTGTTCTTTTCCTCCTCATCATCTCTTTTTTCATCAAGCTTTGATGCTTCAGCATTTTCTTCCTCTTCCTCTTCTTTACTACTCTGTGGCGTTTTATCAATTTTTTCGTCTTTCACAGGTTGTATCTGGTCTGCTTCTTTAACCTTTTCCTCCTCCTTATCAGTTTCTTCGACGACTTTCAAAACGTCGGCTGTTTTATCCTGTCCTTCTTGTTTACTTTCATCTCCTGTCACATCAGTTTTTTCCTCAGCCTTGACATCTTGTTTTTCCTCGTCTTCTTTCCCCTTTTCCTCCTCCTTTGCATCACTCCCCCCATCAGCCGCCTCCACAACTTGCTTCTCTACCTCTACTTCTTCTTCTCTATTCTCTTCTTTCTTATCATCTTCTTCTACATCTTTAACACACTCTTTCTCCTCATTCTCAACCTTACCGTCATCTTCCAAATCCTTCATCTCCCCTTCGTCTTTCTTCGTATCCTCAGTCTGCCCACTTCCATTTCCAGACTCCTCAACAGCTTCAGAAACTGCAGTCGCCTTGTCATCACCCGCAGTCACACCCTCCTCTTCTTTCTCCTCCTCCTCATATTTAACCACCACCGTATCTTCACCAACTATCTCTTTCTTTTCAATCACACCTTCGTCCGCCTTCTCAGCCTGACCAATTCCATTCCCAGGCACCTCAACAGTCACTGTCTCTCCTTCCCCCATAACTAATCACAACCTAAAAAACCTTGAGCAAACCCGAAAATTGTCGCCTGCAAGTACACAAAACAACATTGCTAAGTACTTAATAACTGTAGTCAAACAATTTAAGCTGAACCCTAAATCTAAGATCTACTTTCTCTAACCTAATTGCATGCTTAAAAACCCAACCTTCACATGAACAAAAACTGCAGGTTTCACAAATCTAAAGCAAAAACGAACCAAAAGTTGACATAATTGAAGATAACAACAACCCCCCACAGTCCAAAATGAGTATTCGAGATCAGATTTGGAAACCCTAGATCAAAATTTATGATAATATTCCACAAAAAATGTACACATGGATACAGAAATTGAAGTCAAATCTGACAAATCTGAAGAGAAAATCTTACTTACATAGAAATTTTGGAGCTTGATGTGATTCGAAATTCGGGAATTTTTTGGAAAGAAATCGTCTTGGTTTTGCTCTCACTCTCAGTTGATGGTAAGAAAAGGGGGTTTTGGTTTTTAGTTTCCCTCCTCCTTTCCACTAGTTGTCTCGCGGAGTTACCCGAATGACCTATCTGTTTATTTAAGGCCCTTGTTTGGTGCACATAGCTAAAAGTGTTTAGGGCAATTTCTATTTCTATGGGAGCTGTTTTTATCTACAAATTCATGTGGATGAAAGTATTCTACTACGGTGAAAAAGGAAAACAATGGCACAAAATCACCCGGAACAAATCTCAAAACAGCTGAATTGCGTACTGAGTCACTTTTTGAAATAATTACACAAGGGGCGGGAGAAAATACAGAGAAAACTTCTTATGTGTGAGAATATCTTTGGGGGAATTCATCAGGTTGTTAGATAAATAAAAAAGGATGTGGTAATTATATAATTACCCTTATTCTGACTGTCTTTCACAAATACTCTTGACATCTATAATAATACCCCTTCGGATCCAAAAGAGATTATTAATCCCAGATTCACCCTCCCCACATCTATTTCATTTTCAATTTCTTCTTCAAATCTCTCCTTCTCTTTCCACCACTTCTGCTACGAGCACCACCATATCTATCGCCGCCATCGCCACCGTTACCCCCAATACCAGCACCATCTTCTCCAATATTAGATATTTCAGATTCAAAAAAATTATGTCACTACCATCGTCTTTTTCTCCGGCAGAGAACTTTCTCTCTTTTTATTAAGATGAATATTTGATTCAGATTTTGGAGTTCGAGAGAGATTAAGGTTTTAATTATGCATTTTATTTTTCTGTATTAGTTTCTGGTGGTGGTAGTGATGGTGACGGTGATTGAATTTATAAATCTAGGGTTAGGGATTTGAGCTACTGGTGGTGGTGGTGGTGTGGTAACTAGTTATGATTTTGATTTTTGTTGGATACTTTGAACATGGTTATTAGTTTTATTAAAGGTTCGATTGCTTAATACAGCATCGTCGATTTTGATTGCTCGATCTAAGAAGTGACTAACATTATTATGGTGTTTTTAAACTTGATTCAACCATGCACTTGAGGTAATCACTCCATCTCTCAAACTTTCATTTCCAATTTCAATTTTGGGTCTGGTTGAGAGACTGCAATTGATGTTTCTTAAGCTTAAAAATCCTAATTGAATTTATTCTCAAGAACTGCTCCTAATTAAAAGGTGGTGGTTTTGGTTGGAATGATAAAATTGGTGATGGAAAGCCTGAAATGTTGGTTATGGTGGGGTTAAAATGGTTCCGGTTGTTGTTGTTGTGGTGGTGGAGATGTGTGATTGTTGGTGGTGGTGGTGGTGAGGTTTGAATGATAAATTAGTTATGAAAATAGTGGTGGATGGTGGTTCTGGCTGTAGTTGTGGAAATTGGGTGTGAATTATTGGTGGTTTGGGAGATGGTGGTTGTGTGGTTTCTTCAGGATATGAAAGAAAATAGGTATACATTCTGGTTGTATGTTCATAATTTCTTCCATTGTTTTGTTTTAGTCTTGTGTGTTCATATCTTGCTGCAATTGCCAAAATGATGCATATTTCACTTTGTTTGGATTGCTTAGTTGCAATGATGTTTCGGCCGTGAAGCACTTTTATTGTAATCTCTAAACAATGTTTGGTGTGCTGCTTTAGGTGAGTAAATTATTCCAGATCTTAGTTGTTGGTGTTTCTTAGTACTTCATTTTCTTGTTGAGTTTTCTATATAAACATGAATTTTCACATCACATGCATTTCTCACTGCCATTTACGGAGTGCACCAGCCAACTTTAAGGATTCCACACCAAATATTTGTGTATGAACAATAGAAATTGACCTTAGTTTAGGGAGTCAACAACCAATGTTTGTGTATCAACAATAGAAATGGTATTCAACAACCAATATTTGTGTATCAACAATAGAAATTGATCTTAGTGTAAGGAGTCAACAACAAATATTTGTGTATCAACAATAGAAATTGACCTTAGTTTAGGGAGCCAACAACCAATGTTTGTGTATCAACAATAGAAAAATGGAATCAACAACCAATATTTGTGTATCAATAATAGAAATTGATCTTAATGTAAGGAGTCAACAACAAATATTTGTGTATCAACAATAGAAATTGACCTTAGTTTAGGGAGTCAACAACCAATGTTTGTGTATCAACAATAGAAAAATGGAATCAACAACCGATATTTGTGTATCAACAACAGAAATTGATCTTAGTGTAAGGAGTCAACAACAAATATTTGTGTATCAACAATAGAAATTGACCTTAGTTTAGGGAGTCAACAATCAATGTTTGTGTATCAACAATAGAAAAATGGAATCAACAACCAAATTTGACAAATATTTTTGAACTTTTGATTTTTTGGATCAACTTCAGTTGTTGACACCTAATATTGATGGGGGCGGCGGAGGCGGTGGCGGAGACAACAATGATGGTGGTGTGTGGCGGCGGTGGAGTATTATTGGTGGTTGTATTTAGTAAGTGGTGGTGGTGGCGGAGTGGTGGTGGTGGTGGAGTGGTGGTGGTGGCGGTGTTGTTGGTGGTGGTGAAATGGTGCTGCTGGTGGATGTGAAATAATAGAAAAAACTTTTTTTTAATGGATAAGATTTTTAAATGGAAAATAATATTGTAAGTGAGGGTATTAAAGAAATCTATTTTTAATGGATAAGGTATTTAAATGATAAGGGTATTTATATTGTTGTATAAGGGTGTATTTATTGGGTGTCAAAACTAAGGGTATTTAATAAATTTACCCAAAAAAGATCCAGCAACATGGAAACAAAAAATCAACAACAAATAACATCATTATTTATCTAACAACATCACGGCCAATAATAAGAAATATGAATGTCGTCTAATCAAATTAGTGCATTTGACAAACTATTCATTTATCAAATGTTTGTTTCTCCAGTAACCCGCAGAATTTATTTTATTAAGAAAGAATTATTTATGCAGGTTTTTCGTGGGCTGATTGGAGTTTCATGGATCAATTTGGAGTTATTTTTGAAAAAAGTATACACCGCTTGAGTTCAACGACGCTATGTTTGTTCCTCAACTGCTATATTGACTAAAAAGAAATCCTCTATTACAACTGTTATCTGAAAAGATTAATAAAAGAAAAATAAAATCTTAAGATCTTAAATATATCTTCGAAGAAGATCTAATACTTAATACTGCACCATACTTATTTTGGAGCGAACGGGCTATTGAAAGACAAAAAGTATACACCGCTTGAGTTCAACGACTTTGGACTAATAACATAGAAACTCTTTTGCACGAAACAAAATAGTTTTGATAATATATCGACTATAAAAAAATATTCATAATTAGGTGTTTCTCCTTAAGAAATTTACTAAAAAAATAAAATAATTGTGGATTTGAAGGTAAAACTTTTATTACTTAAATTTGACTACTTCTGAATATTCATATTCGAACTTATCTTGCAATGTTCAATCAAAAGGGGAAAACGATTTGTTATTTTTTGAGGGAAAGTGAAAAGTCGTCCGTACGGAGAATCCTCGACTAAGCAAATTCCCTAAACTTTTAACAGGTGCACTGCATGAGAGTACTTTGAGTTCTAGAGATCAATCTGTATGACTTCGGCCTAAACCAAGACAATGGTCGTTCCGGAGTCAATTCGGTCACAAAGAGAGATGATGTTCGATATGTAGGAGGGAACCTGATAATTGTGTGAGATCAATGATGATTGAAGGATTGTTAATGTGCTGAAGACTTCTGTATGTTCGATGAACCATCAGTGAATTCTGATCAGATTGATTGAGTTCTCTTCAGTAATGTTCGAATGATTTTTTAAATTGAGTTAAGTTCAGATGTCCAATCATAGGTTGATAAACATATTTATATTGCAGAAGTAGTTAACATGTGGATCTTCAGTAAGTGTGACGGTTTCAAAAGGAGTGGGAGAATGGGGAAGTGGGAAATCATGGTTGAACCAGACCAAAACTCTTTCAATTGCTAGCACGACTTACTCATATTTTTCATCGTAGATGTACTGTTACATCGTAGGCCACCAGAACAAAACCCTATTGAATATTCCCCCATATGACATGATTGATGTCTCATGTATGTGGAGTCTTCAAGGTAGACATGTATTTGACTGGTCAATTGTTGACTTGGCTAGATTGTGAGTCTAAGCTTTGATGAGTCGAGCATAATTGTCGAATGTGATATGCTTTGTGACTCATGTTGTGATGAATTGAGCATAAAATGTTGCTGGGAAAGCAATAATGCATGGTCGTCGAGTATGATGAATTGTGACATATCATTATGCCAGCTGAGGCAGCAATGATACTCGGATGATTTGGATTGACGAACGTCGGTCTAATGAGATTTCTCGATCATGGACCTATTCTGATATGTTTGAGTATTTGACAGGAAATTAGATATTGCTGAGTTACTGTAGAATACTCATTCCTGATTTACAGTTATTGATTGATCTTACTCGACAAAGGAGTTTACTTGTTTAAACAGAAGAGCCTTTTTCACAAACTCAACATATCTTTTGTTAATGATTAATAGAGTAGTTACCAAATTGTTTTTGTTAGAGCATTGCCCGGTCGAACTCGCATGCGTTGCTATCTCAAGCATGTTTGTCAATGTTAGTGATCAAAACTATATGTCTTGATTTCTAGTATACTTATGACTAAGTCTCGGTCTAGGATAGTTAGGAATAGTTGAGCTCTAGACTCCATGGCGATTATCTTACGAAGACGAAGAACTACTCAAGGACCCAGTGGAACTTCATCCGACCAAAAGGTATGTGGAGACTTAAACTCATTTGTCACTCAAAAGTCTATCTACTCTATATCCTACTCTTGAGACAAAAGTCGTATAAGTATGATAGTTTTCATACATACACATTTGCTATTTCGAGCCGAGTTTACTCGCCTATCTTTTTCTCGAAATATATGTTGGTAAGCTTTTTATTTAACCATTTTCATCCTTACCCTTGACGAAAGTCATGATGACGTTTCAATCTTGAAAATAGCTTTGATGACGATAGTCGATTCTTTATGTCTAACGACTAATGTAACATTATAGAAGAATGTTTCAATGATTGAAATGTAGAGTTGAGATTATGTAACCAACTATGGATATAAACATATATAGTGTGTTTGCACATTAGTGTATAAATCCATGTACCGAAAACCAAGTGTGTGCATATGTGTGCATACGGTATTGGTGAAGGAGACGGGTTAGGTACGCGTACCTGTACGCGCACTGGCAGAACTTTTCTTCCCGGAAAATTCTGCTGAGTTTGGAGTTTACGAACTCATAAACCAGTCACCTTAGGTACGCGTACCCGTACGCGTACTGGCGGAATTTTTCTACCCGAAAAATTCTACTGAGTTTGGAAAGCAAAAGCCAACTCAAATCTGGTAACTAAGGTACGCATACCCATACGCGTACCCAAGCTGGTTATTTCTCAAATCGGTAGTTTCATGAACTTAAACAATAAATCAATAAGGAATGCAATCTTTGCAAACCGTGGTTATATTGTTCATGAATTGATTCAAGTGAATCAAACCGATTTTGTTTCAATTGTGTATATGTATAAAGATCTAAGAAATTGAACAACTATTGGACCAGTTCTTATAAGTCATTTGAACTAGTTATGAGAAAGATGAATACGGTTAATATGAAAGTGCTCATATGGCTAACCATTGGTTAACTATTTGTTAACCAACTAAGTGTACACGTTTAGGTACGGTTACTCAAGCCTAAATGAATACATTTCATTTGTGTGTGACAAGCTAAGTTTCGATCTAACGGTTGAAAGATATTAGCTTGGATAAATCAGGTTTTTCATCTAACGGTGAATATTGAATGCTTTGTTACCAAGGTAACTTGGATTGCAAACCCTGATTTGAAAACTACATAAAGGAGACATCTAGCAATTAGAAAAACTAATCCCCACACCTCATGTGTGATACTAGTTGGTTTTGTTAGAGTCGATTCTCCTTTAACCGTAGGTTTCTTCTCGACACCCTGTCGGTTAATGACTTGAAGACTTCATTGGGATTGTGAAGCCAGACGAAACTACTTCTCTTGTAGTTGAGCGATCTGATCTTGCCATTTTCTATCGTACGATTTCAATTGTAAGATGGGCTTGAGATTATATCTAAGATAGGGCAAGATAAAAAGAAATCACAAACATCTTCGTCTCATCGTTTGTGATTCCGCAATATCTAGTTTCGCTACCATATGATTTAGATTACTGTGAGGTGATTGATAATTCTAGGTTGTTTTTCGAGAATATAAGTCCGGGTTATCGGTTGGTTCTTGTTCACCTTGATTTTATCAAAAGTCGGAACAAAACTTATAGGTTTATCTGTGGGAGACAGATTTATCTATTATCATAGACTTTTATGTGTTATACAGATTTGTTTATTAAAGTCTTCGACTTTGGGTCGTAGAAACTCTTGGTTGTGGGTGAGATCAGCTAAGGGAATCAAGTGCGTCGTATCATGCTGGGATCAGAAACCTAAGGAGCGCAAATGTACCTTGAATCAGTGTGATATTGATTAGGGTTCAACTACAGTCCAGACCGAAGTTAGTTTGTAGTAGGCTAGTGTCTGTAGCGGCTTAATACAGTGTGGTGTTCAATCTGGACTAGGTCCCGGGGTTTTTCTACATTTGCGGTTTCCTCGTTAACAAAATTTCTGGTGTGTTATTTCTATTCCGTGTTATATTTTGTTATATAATTGAAATATCACAGGTTGTGCGTTAAGATCAATCAATTAGAATATCCAACCTTTGGTTGTTGATTTAAATTTATTGACACTTTGATATTGGTCTTTGGTACCATCCAAGTTTATCTCTCTAGTATTTGATAAAGACTCGCAGACTTCCATTTGCTTGAGTATAGATCAAATCGAGAGATTGAGATATTAACTCTTTGATATACTTTTATCTAAATTGAGTCAGACTGTCTAGTTGATTCTCTAGAAAGTATATTGGAGTTAGTCCATACAGATTGCTAATCGAAATATTGGGTGAGGTTGTTAGACCCTCTCTTTTTCAATTTTGTTCCTTTGCTATTTGGAAGACGATCAAAATGAGTTGAGTGCTGAAATCTTTACATCGTTAAAGCAACTAAAGATAGTGATTTCTATCTTGGGATTCACGTGCATTAGACAGACGATTATAGGCGCAGGGATACTAAGGGAACTAAGTAGTTTATGGGTAGATTACTTGATCGGAATTATACGAAGTTGGATTTTTGCTTTGTATAGCATCTACTGAGAGTATTCAAAACTGGACTAGGTCTTAGAGTTTTTCTGCATTTTCGGTTTCCTCGTTAACAAAATTTTGTTGTGTCATTTACTTTTACTTTCCGTAATTGTAATTGTCTTTATCATAGTTAAAAGTAAATACACTTGTACGTTAATCCAAATCACTGGATCATGATTTTATAGTAAATCAGTTTGGAAGTATAACTATTATAAAGTGAGTATCTTGTTGTCGTATTGTCTCGACTTTGTACGCAGACGATAACACAAAGTATCAGACTTATAGGTTGAAACGAAAAAATTGTGGTGTATTTAGGTACCCTCGCCATTTCAAGAATGTTCATAGATAGACAGATCTCTTTTAATTCTATCAATGAGACTTTTGTATTTCTCATTCTAAGGATTTCCTTATCAGTGCGTCCATAAGAAGAAATTACATGATTTTTTGGAAACCATTTTTGAATGATTTTCTTGGCAGAAAGTGTCTCATCATTTCTTCTGGAATTTTTCCACAGGTAACATACCTTCATGTGAAGCAAAGTTGTTTCGACATGAGTGAGGTGGAACCTTTTTCCAGAAATGATCAGTAACTCTTTTGTTTAAACAATTTGAGTTGACATTGTCGATCTGGGCCATGATATGTCTTTCTACTGAGGAGTGATTGTGGGGATGTAGAATGTTCTAGAATCTTTTATAGATAGAACGTCTTGTATCTTAAGTCATGTAATCTTGCGTTGCAAGTCTTTAGTTATTTTATGAGTCTTAATAACTACATGCCTCTATTGTACGTATCAAATACATTGAAATTAATAGAATTCAGTTCTAAACCCTCTTATCTCTTCTCTAAACCTAAAATCAACTTGGTATCATCCTTGTTCGATTCCCCATGTCTTCCGCATCTTCAACAATTTCTTCTATTATCAATTGTTATCAGTCTATGATGGCTTGTGTATCAAGGGGTTGGGGATGTTGAGATATACCAATACCGATTAGAAATATTAGTTATCTTATGAGTGAGTTTGTATTTCCTTATTTATTATTTTCTTAGGATTCAATCTAGGTTCTCTATATAAATTCATAGTTTGTTCTAGGGTTTATTCATGCAAATCAATCAATACAATCAATATTATTTAGTGTTATGCTTATTTGGTGGCTAATCCCTAATTCAAAGGATTTTGGTGGCTGATCGCACATGGAACAGTAAAGCTTCATAGGGTCTTTATGTCCAGGTGCAGATAGTCCGCATCTTCACAGACATGTATATTTCATCAAGCCTCTTTCCAAGACAGTGCCCAGATCATTACGCCTTTCGTGCGGGTCGGAACTTACCCGAAAAGGAATTTCGCAACCTTAGGACCGTTATAGTTATGGCCGCCGTTCACCAGGGCTTCGGTCGCCGGCTTACCTGTCATCAGGTCACCAACTTCCTTAACCTTCTGGCACTGGGCATGCATTATCCCCCATACATGGTCTTACGACTTTGCGGACACCTGTTTTTTTTTGTTGGGTAAACAGTCGCTCGGGCGTGGTCACTGCGACCCCCTTTGTGAGGAGGCAACCCTTATCTCGAAGTTACGTGGCTATTTTGCCGAGTTTCTTAAAGAGAGTTGTCTCGCACCCCTAGGTATTATTTACATACCCACCTGTGTCGGTTTCGGGTACATGTACCCTTTTGTTAAGGGTCGTTCGACCTTTTCCTAGGAGTATGGCATGAGTTACTTCAGCGTCGTAGCGCCTAGTAATCGGACATTGGCTCGAGGAATTTTCTCTACCCCTTCTAACCCTAAGGTTACCTTGCGTCCTTGAACCGATAACCATATTTTGACTAACCTACCCTCCTCCATCCCTCGGGACCAACAAGGGGTAGTACAAGAATATTCACATGTTTTCCATCGACTACGCCTTTCGACCAATAGGCCATGATCTGTCATTCTTCACTGTCAACCTTGATGAAACGAATTACTCTCTTTGGAATGCTCATTTCTTACCCTATCGTCAGGTTTATGATCTTGATGGATTTGTTAACGATGAAAACCTTTGTCCTCCAGCTACTCTTGAAAATACTTCAAATCCTAATCCTACATATGCACCTTGGGTGAAACATGACAGAATCCTTCTCTGTTGGATTTTCTCTTCTCTAACTCTTGTTGTTCTACAGAAAGTTCACTGGCACACTACTTCACATGCAGTTTGGTCTTCCCTTGAATCCTTGTTTGCTTCCAAATATGATGTGCATGTTCATCATCTACAATGTGAACTTCGTGCTTTGAAGAAAGGGTGTAATACCCCGATATTCGACAGTGGTTAGCCGGATGGAATATAGGTAATGGTTTGTCCTTTCCTAACACTGAGGCTTTTTTAGCAAAATTGGCTCCAGAGTTGGCAGAAAACTCTGCAGTTAAGCGTGCTCGGGCGGTAGCCATCCTGGTATCTTCTTTATTGTTTGGTATCAAGTGTTTTTGCTTAACGAAATTCGGTGCAATTGTGGTACATACTTATAATGATTAGATTTGTTTCAGTTGCTTCCGCTTGAGAAAAACAATGATAAGTCAATTCCTTTTGGTTTGTATATATCTATGGTTTTTGGGTTAACAAAAATTACGGGATCATTTGTTTAGTCCATATAATTCCGAATAAGAGAAACTAAGTTAATTTCGATCTTAGTTAGACTTATCAATTGGAGGATTCAGTTATTCAAGTCTAATGGAATGCCTTGACAAGAAAAAACTAGTTAACTAACCTAGTGTTTGTCTTGTTTAAAGGGAAAGGTTAAGTTATTTTCTGGAATAATTAGATCCTGATGAGAAAATATAGTTAATTCTGATTTCTATTTTGGTCTTGTCGAAATAAGCGATTGTACATACGCAATCAATTCGACAAAAGAATTAAGTGTCTTAGTCGATTTGTCGGACTAAAGGGAAAATTGCTTCGGGAAATTATTTCCTTGGTAACATATTGAAACTAAATTACTATTGGAGTTTCGGTTTTAATATTGGTTATCTAAAATGGCATGTGAAACCTTTGTGCTTAACTCTTATAGGTTGTACAAGTCTTATAGATTTGTAAGATCCATTCGGTTTGTCCTTTGCTCGAACCTTTGTCATATGACAAAAATGGGGAGAAATATATGGAATAAACAAGTGATATTTGATCATTAGGAAAGGACATTTGTGCTTAAACGTTATATCTAACGAAAGAGTAAAGCATAGACTAAGGAGGAGAAACATATCATAATGTTGTGTAGTATTTCTCACTACAAAAGGGGAATAACAAAGATGTTCGGATTGAATATTTACCTAGCTTTCCTTTAAGGGGATTTAAAGCTTTTGTTATTCAAATGTCAACAACAACAATTTATTTATTGAATATATATTAATTTCTTAATTTTGAGATTTTTTTAAAATTTAAATAAATCGACACACCAAATATGATAAATTAATTTTTTTCAAAGTTAAAGTTATTATTCATAAACACGCCCAACACGTTCTAAAAGATTCAACAATTATTAATAAAAACTAATGTTTTTTAAAAAATAGACCATATTAAATGTTCGAATTAAACATCAGTTGACTGTACACTTAATACCAGTTACTAAGATTTTCCAGTACTAAATTGTATTTAATGAATTCATTATACAGTTGGCCTATATAAAGGGTTTCATTCTACCAACACTGATGCATAATTTGACATGAATATTCAAATTAAACATCATGAGTTGATTGCGCATTTAATATGAATTACTAAGATTCTCCAGCAATAAATTGTATTTAATGAATTTAGTGACCTACAATTGGTGTATATAAAAGATTTCATTCTACTAAGACATATACATAATTTGGCATGAATGATGAGTCCTAAGAGTTTTATCAACCTGATAACAGTGTTAGTACTTCTAAATCTTAGCATAGAGCATTACCATGGAGCAGAAGGAAAGAATAATAAACTAGTAACGAAGGAAGAAGAAATCAAGCTGGACATGAGACTTAAAATTCTGAATAAAGCTCCAATAAAATCTATCAAGGTATGAAATATTTTTATAAATTAAGAAAAATACTAGACGAGTTTTATATATTTTCATAGCTTTACTTTTGTATCCTTATTCAATTATGTTATGAACTCTAGTTTAACGAAATGTCAATGCTTAGTCTAGTAAAAATTTAAGTAAGCAAAATAATATGAATAAAATATGTTCTTGATGCTTTATATGTATCTGAATATATTTTAAAATAAGAATGATTTTTCTGCTAACCGTGCAATTAGCACTCTCCCCTTCGGCCTGTGACAACATGTATGACCTATACTTCCAAATAAATTCACCATCCCTCGATTTAGAAATTATATTGATTCGATCAATGGTTGAAATTATATTTCATAAAATAGCTAAAGGGGATGTTCAAAAGAGCTAGCCAAATATCAAGCTTTCTTTTTTAATCTTCGTAATCCATGGCCTAGATTTTATGCAACGTCTCTTATAGGTTCCTAAGAACCCTTGCTTGATCACCAGGAAATCTTTTTTGTCTCTTGCCATGAAAAACAATCCAAAACTTCCCAAATACAAATATTATATACTAATTGAATTATTTTGTAAGAAGATCTTTAGAGATAATAGAGTTGAATGCTCTAAATCTATATGTTTTAAAAAGAAATAAATTTCTTTTTCTTTGAGAATGATGGGTATCATAAATAGTCACGAAGGCCACGTACATAAAAAAATATATGTATTTAAGAAACACCATTTAAGGAGAGCCATTTAAGGAGAGTTTTTTGCGTAGCACATTCTATATTTTGTATTATTTGTTAATAGTGATTCTATTTCCTTTTCCGAACAAGAACAATATTTTCTCCTGATTTCAATAATTATTTGTGTTTTTCTCTTCTGGTTGTGTTAAATAATTACAGACGAAACTTAGCGACATATATGACTGCATAAACATCTATAAACAACCGGCTTTTGATCATCCGTTGCTTAAAAATCACAAAATTCAAGTAACTTTATTTATTTTATTCTAAATAAAATCTTTTACGTTTTTGAAGGGGGAAAAAGACGTGACCTTTCCATGCTATTTTCTTTTAATGCACTTTTTTTTATCCAATGGACCATAGTAAGATTTCTCAGCTAGGTAAGGTCCATCAAAGAAAGTATTTAATGAAGATAATAACATTAGATTATTTTATATTTATATCCTTTACTTTTCCATGAATATTCTTACTTACTGTTTGATCATCAGTCATTATAGAGTTTAGAATCATCAAATTACATTTTGAAGATTACATCTTCTGAGGATAGCCGTGTTCACAACATATTTTATTTATGTTTGTTTAAAAATAAATTTTATTTTTATATAATTTTTTTGAAACAAAAAATACAGAGTAGTTGTAGTTTTTCCCTGAAATCCAACAAGAGAACAAAAAATTTTTAGAAAATCTTCTCTCATTTATTACCATGTATATTTTTTGATATTAAAAGAAAACAATAAGTATATATCAGCTTTTTTATTAAAAATAATACTATTTTCAAATCTATGTCTCCGAAAAATTAAGAGGACATATTATTTGTCGGTGTTTCTAGTTGTTAAGACGAGCAGTGAGGTAATTTTTATATCTTGATGTATTCTTGTACTATTTATATGTGTTCACTTAGATGAAACCAAGTGTGATTCGAGAAGAACGAATTGATAAACCTGTAGCTAATACGGTTTCAAATGTCGAGCGTAATAAAATTGAAGGGTGCCCATCAGAAACTGTTCCAATCCGAAGAACTTCAAAGGAAGAATTGATAAACGTAAAATATCTCAACAATTGGATAAAGCCTCAACATGTAAATTTTAGTTATTTATATGTCCTTTATTAGTTTAAGATCATGCCATGGTTCAAATGAGCATTTGGAAAAATCACATATATATATTGGTACCATATAATATTATACATTGTCATTTTAATAAATATTTATATAAAATTTAAATTGCCCTCACCGAATGGAAACGTTTAATGAAAGATTATATATTACTTTATAAAAATACAAGTCCTTTAATGTTTATAATTCCTAATTAAGACAATTCACTTTTTCTTTTTTTTTAGTATGTGTCAGCTGAAACTTTTGCCGAGAAAGCGTGCTATGGAGGTAAAGCTTCAATCACAGATGTAAATTCAAGAGTAGACCTGGACCAGTTTATCACTGCTCAAATTTGGATACAAAATGGTCCAACTGAAGAATTGAATAGCATAGAATTTGGATGGGCCGTAAGTCATCTTCAAAAATTTCTATAAATATTATACCTTTATTCATTTATTAAAACTACTATAGTTTGATATGACAATCTAATCATTTAAAGCAGGTTAATAATGTTAGCCTTGATTATTTTTATGTTGCTAAATAATATTAACAATGTTAGTCTTGAAATAATTTCTATGTTGCTGAATAATATTTCTTTTAAGAACATAATTAGATTTTTTTTTATTTACCTATAAAAATAATTACTTTTAGTCATTTTAGATTGTTATATTTTTACTTAACTAACATTGTTAAGAATTTCAGGTATACCCTCAGTTATTTGGTGACAATCTTACTCGAGTTTTTGGTTTGTGGACGGTTCGTAATTAGTCCTTTTTATTTTAGTATTAAATTTTATTGAAGCAACAAATGATTCCAAGTAGCTATTTTTAGAAAGAAAAAATTATTTGTACATTAATATTCGTTTTTATAATTATTGTGCAGGCTGATGGATTTAAAAATACAGGATACTATAACATGCTTTGCCCATGATTTGTGCAAGTCCACTCTGAGTACATTTTTGGAGAATATATTAAAGCGGAACCCTATGGCGAGAAACCCACTTGGTTTGATTTTTCAGTGTATCAGGACCTAGAAAGTGGCAACTGGTGGTTTGTTAATGGCTTTGAAAACACAGAGATCGGATACTGGCCGAAAGAGATCTTTACCCATTTAGCAAATAATCCATCTACAATTAGATTTGGAGGGGTTGCTGGAGGAGATCCTGGTAAGACCACTCCGCCTATGGGACATGGATATTTACCAGATTATAATAATAAATATACATGCACTATTCAAGAAATGAAGATCGTCAATGATCAGGAAAATTTCGTGGATTTTGATACATCAAATGTGCAACTAAAGAATGATACAAAAACTAGTTGTTATGATCTTATTTTTATCAGGAAAGAGGTTTATCGTGGGATAACAATGTTTTTTGGAGGACCGGGTGGCGACTGTCCTTAGTCGTGATCAGTTATAACTAAATGTGATATTTTCTAATAAAAATGTATTTTTTTGTTTTTAAATTTTGTTCCATTTGGCTAAGTTATTTACATATATATTTCGCATTTTATCAAAAAAATTATAAGGTACGTTGGATGCTCAAACATATATAGCCACTCTGAAAGTTAAAAGATGATGTTTATCTTATAATATTGTTAATGTATGTGTTTAACGTTCTAATTTAATCATTTAGACGACAAGTTATTGGGTGTGTACCAATTTGGAGTAAATTCAATTAGAGAACATTAATTGTTTATACTATTGTTTGTACCCTAATATTTCACATTAAGAATGGGCTTACTTGGGCTTAATATGTTCCTCTTATTAGCCAAGTATGGCTAACTAGGCCTTACAAACACCTTACATAGAAGCCCATGTGCATAAATCCAAATCAAGCTAATAAGGGCCTCATCACC
This sequence comes from Papaver somniferum, assembly GCF_003573695.1. Taxonomy (NCBI): domain Eukaryota; kingdom Viridiplantae; phylum Streptophyta; class Magnoliopsida; order Ranunculales; family Papaveraceae; genus Papaver; species Papaver somniferum. The sequence goes on along the minus strand of NW_020624598.1, from coordinate 663,034 downwards.
ACTGCCATGTCAGCACGACGCGTCAGCAAGTGACATGCCACGTCAGAACGACACGTCAACTATGATGTGCCACATCACCACAGTAAATTCACCAGAGAGTGCCATGTCAGCAGCGATGAGCCACGTCAGCAAAAAGTACAGTCAGCAGTCTGTTGTATGATGTCGTCATCATCGCGTCATAATGTCGTTAGAAGTCATGACGCCGTCAACAAACTAGCCAATTCGGTTCATCTCTTTCAACACCGTCGTGACGCCGTTAACAAGCCGTTAACTGCATCAGCATGACGTCATCAACCCGTCAAGGTTACCTTTTCCGGCTCCGTCATCTTCTCCGGCGACGATTTGAACCAGTCTGGCGGCCTACCCGACGATCAACCTGACGGTCATTGTCGGCGACTGTAATCGGCCGACCAGTTAGCAATGTTTCAGTGAGTCGCGATTCATTGTACTTACATAGCCCCAGATTTGCACATCCCATTCTCTTGTTTTGTCGGATATTTGCACCCCACCGAGCCAAGCCATGTTGGCTCAGTCAGTTGAGCTTACCAGCCTTCATATATATATTTGAATCATATTTCAAGTTGTTCAAAGCAATGATTACATGATCGCTTACAAGAATATCAAAAACACTAAATTAAAAATAACCAAAAACCATATACAAATGACGATATCAATTACAAGTACATTGTGAAATGGCGATGGTACCAAGTACGCCACAATGTTTTTGATATCCACCTATTCAAGGCACACCTTGTGTGATTTAATATAGACATGAACTGTCAAGAGGATGACAACTACAAAATGTACACTTGTTATATAGTGTAAGTTCGAAACCGGACCAAACTATGGGATCAAACTAAGTGTTTGCATACAAGTGTATTTAATTTAAGGGAACATTATTTAAATGCCCCTCAAAATCTACCTCTTGAAATATACCCTTATTCAATTTTTAAAAATACCCCTATCTTCTAAAAAGTGAAAGCAACTAGTACAAGTTTCTTCCAAAAGTGGAGGCAACTAGCACAAGTTTTTTCCAGAAGTGGATGAAACTTTATACAAATTGCTTCCAAAAGCTGGAATCAATTTTCTCAAGTTGACTCCAAAAAAATTATTTTTTACCCCTTGGGGGTATTTGTGCAACGTCAACCAAAATGGAGGGTATTTATAATATTCCCACTTAATTTAATTGTAAATACAAATTAATATAATGATAAAATAAAGTAAATCACACGACATACAAGATTTTGTTAACGAGGAAACTACAAATGCAGAAAAACCTTTGGACCCAGTCTAGTTTTGAATACTCTCAGAATTAAGCTGTTACACAATGAGTATAACCAACTTCGTATAGTTGAGACCTAATAACACTACACGAAATCAGGGAATTTGTAACGTGGAAAAAATGTTAGTATTTATTTATTATAACGTCAAAATAACGTTGGAAATGTGATGTTATTACTAGTGTTACAACATTTTTTCAACGGTTTATTTCATTATAATAAAAGTTTATTAAATAACAGTTTCATTCGTTGGAATAAATAACCAACAAATATATAATCAGCAAAAGATTAATCTGATGTCATTTTGTTATAACGGATAGTCGTTATTGCACATATCGTAACAATTACCGTGTAACAATTCGGTGTAACAGTTACTGTAACAACGACTTTGTGTGTAACGGTTGATTATTGCCACCTGTCCTTCCTTGTAACAGTTACATCAGCGATATAAATTGTTATTTAGTTGAGAGTTATTTAACGTTTGGTACCCGGCAAATGTCCAACACTTAAATTTGGTACCCAACATTTGAAATATTAAGGGCTGGTACCTTGACCTGTCGTTGACTGCTAAGTCAAGACGTTGGCCTAACTTAATGTTAACTTTTAATTATTAGTAGAAATTAATTACTTAACGACGTTAACTCGCCGTTCACACGTGATTTTAATAAATCGTGTAACCCTAGTCATTTTAATCTGACGGCTACAACTTGATTGATCCAACGGTTACAAACTGATCTTGAATATTAGAGTTGTTATAATCGTTTAGGGATTTCGTCGAACACCTTCTGCGTGCGCGACTTTCTGCTGTTGAAGAGATGATCTTGTTGCTACATATTTATCCCTTTCTAAAACTCAATCAAAATCACTTTGTTAACTCATTCTCTACATAAAAGAAAATGAGAGAAAATTCATGTTTCGGTTCTTAATTTGCCTTACTTTTTCTATTTAGCTAGCACTAGCAGGGAGTTTACCCAAATTCAAGTGCTATGATAACTGAATACATCTGCAGCTGGATTTTCAACAAACTCTTTAATGTGTTCTAAATGATGGGGGCATTCAGATTGTATAAATACAAAACTGTTTGGGCAAAAAATGATCTTCACCACAAACAATATCAATTGATGTTGATGCTCCATATTCTCCTCCTGAAGATTGCAAAAGAAAACTCTCCGACGCTCAAGTTAGCATAAAGTTTTTCGCAGGAGTTTTTAGGTTTTGACCGCATACCTTTGTTTGGATTTTTGTTATCCTTTTATAAGTTAAAAGAGTCTCTAGATAAGGCTCTTATGCGACATTTGCGCTCATGTTACTTATCCAAACTTCTCGAATCTTCCATAGGGTTCAGAGATAAGTTCGCACATGAGATATTGACCAAAAATGGGCTGCAGTTGGCTGGAAACTTGAACAGGTGGTCTGGCCCTTGCCCGTTGTAATTTACACAGGGTACACACATCGCCCCCTCTTAACCCTTAATATTTGAAGGGGTTAAGAAATCTGAAGGTGTGATTTAGTCTTCACCATTAGTTATGTAGTTGAGCACCATGTCGCCCCCATTTACAGCTGTAGGTGGCTTGGAGTATGGTGTGTACTCATCACACTCACGCTCTCTTGCCTCCAAAGCTTTTAGTTAATGCAAATACATGTACCACTAAATCCAGTGCAATGGAATAAATCAATCAAGGGACTCAAATTCAAGATGGTTATCGAGATGGGTTATATGTTAGGAGTCAATGGACGCAGATTTGTGCGTACGTGCCAGTGCCTGTATATAAGTTTCCGCACCTGTGCATCTCTTTGAGACCTTCCATAGAAAATCCAATGACCATATATCTTAGAAACAAGGAATTCATAAAAACAAAAAGGATGGGAAAGAAGATTTTGAAAGAGATGTGAGTAAGATGAATTCTTCCGCAATTGATGGTGCTTGTAGGCTGACACGACAAGGACGATGACCCACCGGATTACGGAGTGACTCTTTTAAGGTGAAGTCCCTGGATATCCTTTATCTGCAGTACGTTCGATGTTGACTCAAATTTGAATAGTTTAGCCATAATCAGAGAAGTCCTAAATTCCAATACATACCTAATTTTCTCCCCCACTAGCAGTTATCTAATGAAGTAAATGGGTAGGATATGGTCTGACTTCTCAATATAGTAATCTAGACGGATACTGTTATGGTTGATTGATGCCGAAAGCGAAGGTGAAGGTTCTGCAGCTGTAGGTATATAACCACCCTCATATATAGAAAAGATGTCACCAACATCATGGTGTAGCCTGTTCTCAATGAACTGTTAGGTCTATCATTGAACCAAACAATATTATTATTTAGCTAATAGACGCCAAAAAAGGTATATGCAGCTAATGAAATAGTAAAAATGGGAAATTCACAGAGATTAAATAATTACAAATTGAGAAGCTAACATGACAGAGGCAGTCCCCTGGGAATTTGAGTTGCAAGTGTATAGTTAAATTAACATATGCGACCACGTCAAGAGCTACAGGTCAGGTAAGAGTGACTATTTGCAAGTTGATTTGACGGAAGCCAAAGTACAGTTTCCCCTGGTAGGAGATGGTTATTGCTGGATCCGTCATATTGAGTACTAAATGAATACTCATTCTTAAAGCCAATAACAGTTCATGAAACTTTGAGAATCGAAAGAAATCATTATTGACTTTGTTAAATATCCGTACAAAGACATGAACCAAGATTACTGGGTATCATATGCTTATGTATACGAAGACATGTGTATTAAAAATACATAGACCAAAAGGATGCGCAAACCAGTATCGCCATGAATCGAGTTTAGACGCGATGGAGGAGAAGATTAAGACGTCTGTTTTTTGATCTTCAACTGATCAGGCATGACTTTCTGAAGGTACGGGAACAGATGTCCCCTTAGTCGGCGCCAAAGATGTTTGGGCAAAAAATGATCTTCACCACAAACAATCTCAATTGATGTTGATGCTCCATCTTCTCCTCCTGAAGACTGGAATGGGGATACCTGCAAAAGAAAACTCTCCGAAGCTCAAGTTAGCATAGAGTTTTTCACATGAGTTTTTAGGGTTTGACCACATACCTTTATTTGGATTTTTTTTTATCCTTTTATAAGTTAAAAGAGTCTCTAGATAAGACTCTTATGCGACATTTGCGCTCATGTTACTTATCCAAACTTATCGAATCTTCCATAGGGTTCAGAGATAAGTTCGGACATGAGATATTGACCAAAAATGGGCTGCAGTTGGCTGGCAACTTGAATAGGTGGTCTGGCTCTTGCCCGTTGTAATTTACACAGGGTACACACAAAAACCTTTTATTTTCATTGGTCGACAGTAGAAATCAATCGCTTCTTCACATATGTTCACCAAATTCTTATCTCGAATATAAATATATAATTCCTCCACAAACATATCCATCGCCAATATACAATTTTATTTTTGTGATTACCAAGGTTCAATTCCTTACCTTCCTCGACCTAAAGAGCTTGATGTGAGTAACAATGTTTATCTTCATTATGATTTAACTAAGTTATTCGGAAATCTCAATCGATAAATATTCTTCACTACAAGAAAACTTGGAATTAGTGACTAGTTTCTTACCAATTGCAGTCGGTGGAACTCTCAAGCGACAACTTTTGGTAACCAAAAACAGCTCCAGCTGGTAGATATCTCTAACAACCAGTTTTCCAGCAACGACAGTTAGTTGAACTCTTCAGTAACGCTGACTTAACAACCAAAATATCATATCTGTTGTTACTATCCTCCATACACCATGGTTAGGTAACCAAAACGTACCATAGAAGGTATAAATTTTTTGTCACTCGTCTTAGCCACCAGACAACCCTGTTGGTAGACACCTAACCTAACCATCAGATTTCCGGCATTGCTAGTATATTTCGACAACTATTGTCTGGCAACGAAAAAGTATAATAGAAGCAATATATTTCTAGCAAGTGTAGTTAGCCGCCAAAATTATATGTCTGAGGACACCTTTACCTACTGTAAAAGTAAATACATGGCTATTAAACATTGATTTGAATAACCAACGAAATTGAATGAGGTTGATAAAACCAACGATATCAAGTGAGATTAAACATAGCCTAGAATCTATATTCATATAAATCAAGATAAATTTACGTTTTTTGTCGGAATGATATGTTATTTAAACAATTATCGAATTCATCTTTCTAATTCGTTCTTATATATATTCGAACTTTTGTATACTTGAAGGTCGATAAAAATATTCTTAGTTATTCTTATTTATATACTAATATTCTTTGGCTTTTTAGCTTATCAAAGGTTGGTGAATAAAATGAATGCACCAGTTCGTTTTAGCATCAAAAGAACCAAACATGTTTTTCACACACTTCTCTTAATCCATATGATTCCCGAACGGATTTTCAATTGCCCAAAATTTTGGTTGATCCACACGACCATCATTACCCACCATTCAAAATTCTATACGACGTGGTTTGATCGATGGTTTGCCATGGGGCAGTTACGCACTACATTTTGACTTGGAGGTTTGTATCTATTGTTTACGGTAAAACAAAGCTATATATCATTTTGATTTAGCGATCCTTATACATGGCACTAAAAAATATTGGGTATACTCTGATATTTTCATAGGATGATTTTACCAAGTAATCTAATTTTAGAATTGAATCGATCTTATGAAATACGCCTAAGCATTTATATACCAAGTGTTGTCATATTGCTTCAAGTGCATTTTAGAATTCATTAATTATAGATTCGATTTTTCATTTGTCTGATTAATTCTGATTAGTGACCTCTTCCACTAAGCTAGAATCTTCTTAAGAACCCTAGATCAACAGATTCTTGTCATTTCTTCCTGAATGATTTCTTCTTCATCGAGACATTGTACTTACATATTTTTGTCGTGTTATCTTAATGAACTTTTACCCTAAGTCAAATCTATGCTGGAACACGAAATCTACCATCATTATATTTCAAAACTTTGTCTAGTCGAAAGTTGGAGACAGTCATCGTATAAATTTTTCATTTTTCCAATTCATTCTTGGATATTAAGGATTGTTTTCCAACTCAAAATTGTTGGTAAGGAGGTGAAAAATGAAGGGTTGGCGCTCAATAACTAAGGGGTCTTTTCACTAACAGCAAGACACGAACAACAAAAGGGGTAATAGTTCCTACCTTTTGTAATATATACATATATATTTCGGAAATGGTATGGTTTGAGCCATTTTGCACGTAGAATTTGATAAATAGAATGGTTGTATGTTTCTATTGTAGGTTGATGTTGGCTAAGATAAAGCGAAAGCTGGTTTCAGCACTTAGTGATGTTGGAGCCCATTGTCATGAATTCCATTGTCCACCAGATTCTTAACATGGATAAAAGTAGAAAGCTGCATCTTCTTAAGGATTAACAGGGGGACTGTTTCACAGATGTCAACAGTAACTTGCACGAGTCCCTGGAATCCATCGCAAGGGGCGTCGGATTGTCATGACCAGTCCAACCGAGAAGATGAAGCCGCTACAAAATGGTCCTATAGTACGTATATAATTCTACTTCATGTATGTTTTATCTTTTATTTTTCACCATATTTGTTGAGATATCTCGAAAGTCGCTAGTAGTGCTATCTACTTCATGCATTGTGTTCTGGCTAGTTTCTGGAGCTTTTGGATATTGGTGTCCAGTACCTGTAGACCTTTTCCTTGTACCCCTGTAATGTAGCAGCTTTTGAACTGCTGTTTACCATGTCCTCCTTTGGTTATAGTTGACTCCATCTGGTAGGGATGTGTAACACTAACATAGTTCAATTAGTGTAGTTTCATTTGTCGCTGCTGTTATATGTCATTCATTTGCTACAGAATGTTGATATTAAAGTGATCAAGAATTATTATGTTGAAACTTGGAATCATCTGTTGATATTTAAACTATTCCAGTCTCTCTAGGCCCCAGAAGCAGTTCTTATCTATTGATATCCGCTTACAGCCATAGGGATGTCATTTCATTTGTTGGTTTAAAGTATTTACATGAGTCATTGACTTTGACATTTGTAGGTACCGATTTTTGATACCAAAATTGGTGTCTACATGAACTTATTTGGGTGAAATTGCATTAGATTTGATCCTGAATTTTTAATTCATTAATGTTCACCTGGTCAATGATGTTTAACCAGTGGTGCAATGTTGTGCGTGTATCAATTTTAATGATGCATGGATACAGAAATATGTACATAGGTTCTATCTTTAAAAATACTCAAATTGTTTTGCATGTGGCCCTGGTGATTTTGCATTTTTCAGAAGCATTTTTATGATAACTATAAAAATTGTATGATCTGTTGTAACTATACTTCATTACTTCGGATTACAGGCTCATAAGATCAGCCATCAAATGGATGTTGAAGGTCTAAAGATCAAAAAGTTCATGCTTGAAGTCCCTTGGTTCAAAAGCTGAAAGTGTCGAATTGATGTGGCTGCTGATCAATTGCTTTCTCATTTGGGTGGCCATTTCTGAAACATCCATAAGGTGCAGGTGCAAGGTTAACCTGCTCAATACTTGTGTAAATTCTTTGTAATGTATCATTGTTCAAATATGTTCAAATATCTGAATAAAAGTGTTTGTGGGTGAAAATGGTTTCTGCTGTTTTCGGTAATTTGGTGTGTGTGGATGAGAAATGAGTCTCAACCCAAAACAATGTACTGCACGGGAGTACTTTTGATTCGAGAGATCAATCTGTACAATCTTGGCCTAAACCAAGAAATGGCCGTTCCAGGCTTGGTTCGGTTAAAAAATGAAGGAGAAGGGTTGGTCTTAGGTAGGGAAGCGAAGAAAGTATTGAGACCAGAATAGTTGATTCTGGAAGTGGGGGTGTTTCGTGACTTGTATTAGAAAGTTGAACTGGCTAGGTGAATGAAAAATTATCAGATAATTTCTGGATGTTGTATTGTTCTCCTGACCCAAAACTTGTTGTCTGGTGGAAATAGGTGAGACCAATTTATACAAGTCGCAATAAAACGTACCCTGGTCTCGTAGAAGCGGAAACATTTGAGTAATGGAAGAAAGGAATAACGGGTAACGCTTGGAATTGATGTTTCCATAATGAAGGATACGTTTTCACCATTACTTGTTGCCATTACTAACCGCCCCGCTTTATGACACTTTCTTGTAACGGGCGTATTACACGCCGCACGCTGTAAACCGCCAGACCAATACCCTGATGAGTATCCCCCAGTTTGTGACATGTTTTGATGTCTCGAGAGTTTTCGTGGAAAACATGTAGCACTTTGCTACGTGTGGCAAGTTAAAATTGAGAGGCTTGCCATAGGTAAATAACATATGTGATGCTAGGCTCGTTTTGTCTAGTAGTTGTGGCATGGTGGCATGCCAGTGGCCGTGACATAGCGACGTGCTAGTAGCTGTGGCATGGTAGCATGCCAGTGGACGTGGCATAGCAACATGCCAGTGGCCGTGGCATAGCGACGTGCTAGTAGCCGTGGCATATTGGCCGTGGCATAGCAACGTGGTAGTAGCTGTGGCATGGTGGCATGCCAGTGGACGTGGAATAGCGACGTGCTAGTAACTGTGGCATGCCAGTGGTCGTGGCATAACGACGTGCTAGTAGTTGTGGCATGGTGTATTCCAGTGGCCATGGCATAGCGACGTGCTAGTGGCTGTGGCATGGTGGCATGCCAGTGGCCGTGGCATAGCGACGTGCTAGTAGATGTGGCATGGTGGCATGCAAGTGGCCGTGGCATAGAGACGTGCTAGTAGCTGTGGCATGGTGGCATGCCAGTGGCCGTGGCATAGAGACGTGCTAGTAGCTGTGGCATGGTGGCATGCCAGTGGTCATGGCATAGCGACGTGCTAGTAGTTGTGGCATGGTGGCGTGCTAGTAGTTGTGGCATTGTGGCATGCCAGTGGTCGTGGCATAGCGACGTTCTAGTAGTCGTGGCATGATGGTCTGCAAGTGGCCGTGGTATTGTAAGTGGCGCCTGACATGGCCATAGCCACTGGATTTAGGCGGCTGGTCGCTAAAAGTTGCCACAAGTCTGTCAGTTTGGTGGCTAACTTGGAAGGCTGAGATTTCATCTCAGGAGGAAGGGTAGCCGTTGATTATGGCTACCTTCTGTCGTCGCCCAACAACCTTGTCTAAATTAGGGTTTGGGCATGCCGAAACCCTAATTAGCGCCCCTTACTAAAATCGTTGTAGAATTCTCATACGAGCTTGGATTTTAATGGTCCACCCTTCCATTCTGATCGGAAAAGAATTTCATATCTCCCTCGAGGGAATATTTAGGTTTTGAGCTCGTTTAGGAGGTGAAAACAACCCGATAGTAAAACTCAGAAGAATTCAGGAGGGATGCTGCGGGCCCGAGGTGGCATAGTTTATGCCACGATTAGGAAGCCACCAGAGCATGGACGCGCCTAGGGTTCAGGATAGCCAAATTGAAGTCCTTTGTGAAGCTGGTCACACACGAACTGTGGGCTGGCAAGTTTTGGCATGATGTCGCGGTAGGTGGCGCGTTTGGCATGCGTGTTTTGCATGTGCACCTGGTATGCGCGTCTGGCATGTTTTGGCAGGTTTGGCAAGCCATTAGCATGTGGGCACGGCAGGGCGCGTTTGGCCTTTAATGTACGGTGGCAAGTTTAGAGCAACTTGATTGGCCACGAAAAGGGGGCCGACAAACATGAGGCGCGACCACACTTCTGGTAAGAGTGTGGCGGCTTTAGAGCAACCTGATTTGGTCGATGGGAAGTGGGACCGGCAAGCTAGGGCGTGGACACACTTCCAGTGCGCCGTGGAGGATTTAAAGCGGCCTAATTGGTCGATGGAAAGGGGGTCGGCAAGCAACATGGGTCGGCCTCATTCGGAATGCGTGTGGCGCATTTAGGGAGACCTAATTGGTCGATGGGAAGTGGGTCCGGCAAGCTAGGGCGTGGCCACATTTCCAGTGCGCTGTGGCGAGTTAAAGTGACCTGATTGGTCGAGGAAAATAGGGTCGGTTTAGGATGGGGAGTGGCCAGTGGCGCCAGCTGGCCTAAAGCGTGGCCATGCCTCTCTTTTCTGCTGCGTCTCCCTGTTTTGCTGATTCTAGGCGAGGTTTTGCACCTTCTAATCCATGGCGGATTAATTACCTAGTTTGCCTAGGCTTACTTTTTGACAAGCAAGGTCTAGTATGTTGCGCGAGGCGCGAAACCCTAACTTCTGCAAGTTAGTAAGGTCTGGTATACTGTACGAGGCGCAAAAACCCTAACTTCTGCAAGTTAGTACGGTCTGGTATAATGCGTGAGGCGCGAAACCCTAACTTCTGCAAGTTAGTCAGGTCTGGTATAATGCGCGAGGAGCGAAACCCTAACTTCTGCAAGTTAGTCAGACAATTGATTGAATTCTATGTGTTACACAGAATTATTTTAAGTTCATTGCCATAGAGCAGTATGCTTTTATGATTTGAATACCTTATGCAAAGAACTTATCCTTGATACTTGGAGATTCGTGTTACTCTGCTGCGAGTGAACACAAATCGTCATGCCATATCAACATTAAAAGTTCATCCGGAGAACATAGCATAAAAGGCATTCAGAGGAACTTATATTAAGTGAATATACGCGAGGCGCCGAAATTCATAGAACATCTGGGATGTTTACTACATTCGCCAGTCTGGATAAATTTCATGTAAATATATTGAATGGCTCAATAAATATGTCGGTGGAGAGTTTAGCACTCAGACAACGTTTCCTTGCAGAGTGACGTCACATTAGATGCAAGGTTTTACGATTTTAACCCTAAGCTAAAAACCACCATCAACATTAAGTCCCTTGCTTAGCGCGTAACAGTGGCATTGTTGCGGGGTAAGCATGAGATGGTGACAGACAAGAGTAAAATCGAAAGGCCAAGATGTGAAGAGATTGCCAAGGAAACGCGACTAACCTTTGTCAGGAGGCATGAAGAATCTGGGACCCTTGCATTGGAGGCTTTGCATAAATCCGGCTTGGCCATAGGGTGTCAGCATCAGCACTGCAACTTTGGCTACTGATCGGCATAGGTGGCACTGCAACTTAGTCCGCATAACGGGCGTTGGCCGGCTGCGGAAAGGTGGATGACGCTGCTTTGGCTGGATTTGGAGCGGAGAAGATGGCGCTGCTTGGGCTAGCTAGGTCAATGGCGCTGGAAGGGTGGATGGTGCTGCTTTGGAAAGATGAATGGCGTTGGTTTGGCCGCGGACTGATGACTGCATTGGGACGCAGACTGTTGGTGCCGGCTTGGACGCACAATGATGTATGGATTGGGACACAGACTGTTGGTGCTGGCTTGGGAGCTGACTGTTGGCTGGGACGCGTACTGTTGGCTGGGACGCGTACTGTTGGCTCTGGCTTGGGACGCAGACTGTTGGCATCGGCTTGGGCGTTGACTGTTGGCTGGGATGCGTACTGTTGACGCTGGCTTGGGACACAGACTGTTGGCGCCTTCTTGGGCGCTGACTGTTGGCTGGGACGCGGACTGTTGGCGCTGGCTTGGGACGCAGACTGTTGGCACCGGCTTGGGCGCTGACTGTTGGCTGGGACTAGAGCTGGCAAACGGGCGGGTCGGGGCTGATCCGTTACGGGTTATACGGTGCGCGTTAACACGGATCAAAACTTGCGGGCCGATTTTTTTTACGGGCGGTCATTTCTTCAACCCGTGCCCGTAACGGGTTAACCTTGCGGGTTCACGGGTTAGCCCGCCCGTTTGCCAGCTCTAAATTTGACAGAGTTTCTTCTGATTTCTGGTCTATTTGAGGCCAGACTCAAGCCATCTAAAGCTCCTTCCCTGCAACCTAACATTCATCTAACTCATTTGATATTTAGATAGTCACAGTGTCACACCAAAATGAGCCATAACGCAATAAAAATAAAAATACTCATACATCAATAATCTCAAGATAATAGAACATCCACTGCAACAACGTTGGATAAGAAAATAACAAGGCATAGGCATTCTTGTAACTTGAGTACCTAAACCAAAATAACAAGGCATAGGCATCAATAACCTCGTTCAAAACTCTTCCGTTTAAGTTGATGAAGATGCTCCAATCTTCCTGGATGTAGCTTGAGTACCTAAACCAAAATCCACAAATTAAACCATAAATCAGGACATTCACAACAAAAAAAAAATAATCATTCAAAAATTACATATAAAAAATCATAATCTAATGCATTTAGTTGATTAATAAGAACCTAAAGGGAAAGCTTCAGTGGACAAATAAGCAAGTGATTTCTCTACCTTAAGTAAGGTTTTAATTATAAACTTGTAGACACTACATTAATCAACTAAATGCATAAAAACACTTAGTCACTTTCCCATTCTCCTTTTAATCAGATAACCAATCAATCTTATAAATAGCTGAGAAGCAAAGATTCCAAAACCTCAGTTTTGTTTTTCGAAAATTTTCAAAAAGATTATCTAAGAGACATATTAACAAACAGTTTTAGGGCATTCTAATGTCAAACCTAAATTCCCAAATTAATGACTAATAATTACTGATAATCTCTTATAAGAGAATTATGGATGTACCTGACCTGATGATATTTATGTGAATCCAGTCGTCTATCTTCTTGTTGTTGTTGTATGCATCTCGACCTTTGTTTCTGGGGAATCGAATCACAGTGAGGTGTGATTGATGAAGATTCAATTGAAAATACCCTAAAATTTACCCCTAAATCCCGTGATTCCTATGAAATATTGACTGGGTTTTAGTCGGATGACTCGGATTCAAGTAACAACCGTGATTCTTTGACCTCTTGAACGGTTCTTCTGATGTTGCCGCTACAGACGGAGGAAGAAGAAAGAATATAAAGCAAAGAAGATAAGACTATTTAGGGTTTTTTTATACCAAAGAGACACGGATTGTACCCGCGGATTGACGGGTCGGGACGGGTTTACCCGTTTTTACACAAGCCGTCATTTCTCCAACCCTAACCCGGCTTGTTTAGAAACCAGCCGAGCCGGGTACGGATTTTCACAAGTTGGGCACGGATTTACCCGCGGGTTTCGGCTTGTTTGCCGGCTCTAGCTGGGACGCGGACTGTTGGCGCTGGATTGGGACGCAGACTGTTGGCGCCGACCATGGAGCGAAGAAGATGGCACTGCTTTGGCTAGTTGTGGAGCAGATAAGATGGCGCTGCTTTGGCTAGTTGTGGAGCGGAGAAGATGGTGCTGGAAAGGTGGATGGCGCTATCTTGGCCGCGACCTGTTGGCGCCATGGAGCTTTGCCAGCGCGGGTCCAGTTGCCTCTTTCCGTGTATAGTCCAAAATAAGAAACCTTCATCCATTCGAACTCCAAAAGGTGTTATGCCTCTAAAAGGCGTCACCTATCCTCTTTGTCTCGTATTATTGGCTTTGTTTCCAAGTCTTGGTGCCAGCGGAAGAGTGGTAATAATAAAGCAGGCGGGCATATTTAGGTACGTATCCCAGTGTTTCTTCTTTTGCTTGCTCTGCTGTATTGGTGTAAACTGGCTTCAGTCCGTGGAATGGTGGAAACTGGCTTCAGTCCGCGGAATGGTGGAAATATGGCTCTGGAACTTTGGCTACCAAATGATGATGATGGTGCTGGAAATTTGACTACCAAACGGTGATGATGGCGCTACTTACTTGACCACGGAGCGGGCGGAGATGGCGCTACTATCAAATCTTCAAGGTCTTCATTCCAAGCGACATCCTTTGAACCATCTTCTGAATCTTGAACTGTTGTATGGAATGGATGCGGTGAGAAGTCCCCAGTTATACCTTTGTTAGATCCAATGGCGTGGCCGGATATGTGAATGTATCTCTGCAGCCTGTTTTTGGAGTCTTTGATGCACGTGTACGGCTTCATGTTGAGGAATTCCTGCGGCTCGTAAAACTTCGACAGTGATGATGTTGAAATCAGAAATAACCTGGTTGAGGAGAGTGAAAGCATCCCATGCTGGTAGTCCCCATGTGTAAGATGTGCTGCTACTGCATTCACTGGTAAGGTGGTGACTGCATTCAAACTTCTAAACTTAAAGGAGGTTTCAGTCCCCAAGTGTAGCCCACTTTAATCGCATCGCCTTGAACTCAGGCCCATGGGATTTGATACAAGCTTATTGTACTCTCCTGTTTGCGATGCTGGGATGTTTGGAATATCACATGGACGAGATATTCTGGATAACAAAGAGGTAGAAATGAGAGAGTTAAGTTGTTAAGCGTGGATCCCTCTATTTCTTCAAGAAAACTTTTCTGTCGCGTCTTTGGAGTTATCTCATGAATCTTTGATGGTTGTCGGAATGGACTGCGATGAGTAGTCCCCAGTCGCACTTCTCTTTAGTTTCTGAAGTTGTTTTCTCTGAGCAGGCTTGGGATCCGCCGCAGCCTCGTAAAAGTGTTGCGGGCGCCTTCTAGACAGAGAGGTGATGATATTCTTACGCTATACCTTTGAAGGGTGGATGACCTTGTCGTGGTTATGACTTTTTGATTGACCATATCTTCTGAGCTTTGAAAGTGAAGGGATCCCGTGTAGAGCCTCAGTCCCCAAGTGTGGTTTACATATTTATATCTTGTATGGTCGGTGATTTGACCACGATAAAGACATCATCTTGCATCCGTAATGGTGACTCTATTACTTCTTCCACGTGAAACTTTGTAATGGTTGTTGATGTGGTAAAGCTCTGGCCGGTATCGACAAACGAGCAGCAACAGTTCTTGGCAGCAGATGTGATCAGAGGAGACTACATCGTTGGGGGAACCAAAATAGGTTGGTTGGAATTGCATGGGTTTCCGTGGATGCAAAGGAATCGACTGGATGCGTAAGCGAGTAAACTGTCCACGACCATGAGGTTTAGAGAGATGGATCAAATAGTGCCCACAACTGCGATCTTTGGATGGCTGTGATCACGATCCTTGACAGGGAGGAGTGTGGTGGCTACAGGCACGAAACTTGGAAGGAATGAGGAATTGAAGCGGCTTAGGCTCTTGGTGAGGAATTTGAAGCTTATGGAACAAAACGCTGAAGCTTCAGCCTCGGATCCTGGAGCAGCTTATGGAGAGAATGCTGAAGCGGAGCGGCTGCTGGAGCGAACGTTGAAGCGGAGCGACTTATGGAGAGAACGTTGAAGGGGTGCCGCTGCTGGAGAACGTTGAAGTGGAGCCGCTGAAGTGGAGACGCTGCTGGAGAACGTTGAAGCGGAGCGACTTCTGGAGAGAACGTTGACGAGGCTCCTGGAGAGAAACGTCGAAGCGACTCCTGGAGGAAACTCCAGTGAGGACACTATTAATCCTTGACTTCGAAAAACGGCTTGATACGATATGGCATATGGGAAGACGTCACAAATAGTGCTGGTCAGCAAGTAGTGTTTTTCTTCTCATGGAAAAGAATACGCTTCTTCTGTTTGATTTTCCCTTGAAACTCTCAGAGCCTTGAAGGTTACAATGTTGAAGTCGAAGGCCACGTCAATCAGCGTGTTGTCAAACTCGACATCCTTCAAGTGAACAGTGGCTAGGAGTCCCCAGTTTCATCTATCAATCGTGCTTTCCAGGAGAGGTTGGGGTTTGGGAACGGCTTCCCTGGCTGGAAACAGCTGCTTTCCTGACGCAGTGCGGTTGAGGGATGCAAATATGTCTCGACGCTGCTCCTTGTAGAAATACAGAATCTCACATAAATTTTTCATCATAGAATGCACGATTTTGTGGGCGAAGTCCCCAGAAATCATGCAGCTCCTGAAGGGAAGATGGTCTTTGTGAACTCAGGAGGGTTGCTGATTTTCTTTGCCCCGATTTTGGAGAAGTCGTTCCTGATCTTCACGTGTGATGAAATTGGATTGTTGATTCTTTTCTACTGGTCGTTCAAGAGCAACTCGATCCTCTTCATCTATAAATGCGCGTCCTTATGAAGTTCCTGCGCCGGATGTTAAAAGTATTCCTTGTCATCTCAATCTGGGGTTGACGTGATTCTTGTGGTAGCCGCTCCGTTAGTGTCTTGAGGAAAATAAGTATCTCTTTTCTGAGTTGTAGCCATGTCTGTCTGATCCTTACGAGAACCTTTTGTCTTTCCATCAAATCAACAGTGGTAAGAGGATATCGGCTTCTTCTGGCTCCTCCAGTCTCTCTTCCTGATGGTGCAGTAGTAGCGGCTCTGGTGACGGTTGGAGCTGTCACATTTGAAGAAACGTTGGGAGTGGTGTCGGCGGCTCTGGATCTGGTGATTGTCGGTGTAACACCTGAAGGAACGTTTTCCGCGCCACTGGTGTTAGCAGGTGGCGTATTAATGCCACTGGAAAGAGTGTTAGTACCAGGGATGATTTCAGCACTGGTGTTCTCAGGGCTTGTTGCTGCTCCGGACCTGAGTTATACCATCTTGAGATCGGGGTTGAAGAATGAAATCGGGAACTGGAAATTGATATTGTAACTGAGAGATTAATCTCTCACCGTAGTCGCCAATTATTTGTGGGTGAAAACGGTTTCTGCTGTTTTCGGTAATTTCGTGTGTGTGGATGAGAAACGAGTCTAAACCCAAAACAATGTACTGCACGGGAGTACTTTTGATTTGAGAGATAAATCTGTACAATCTTGGCCTAAACCAAGAAATGGCCGTTCCAGGCTTGCTTCGGTTACAAAGTGAAGGAGAAGGGTTGGTCTTAGGTAGGGAAGCGAAGAAAGTGTTGAGACCAGAATAGTTGATTCTGGAAGTGTGGGTGTTTCGTGACTTGTATCAGAAAGTTGAACTGCCTAGGTGAATGAAAAGTTATCAGATGATTTCTGGATGTTGTATTGTTCTCCTGACCCAAAACTTGTTGTCTGGTGGAAACAGGTGAGACCTATTTATACAAGTCGCAATAAAACGTACCCTGGTCTCGTAGAAGCGGAAATGTTTGAGTAATGGAAGAAAGGAATAACGGGTAACGCTTGGAATTGATGTTTCCATAATGAAGGATACGTTTTCACGATTACTTCTTGCCATTACTAACCGCCCCGCTTTATGACACTTTCTTGTAACAGGCGTATTACACGCCGCACACTGTAAACCGCCAGACCAATACCCTGATGAGTATCCCCGAGTTTGTGACATGTTTTGATGTCTCGAGAGTTTTCGTGGAAAACATGTAGCACTTTGCTACGGGTGGCAAGTTAAAATTGAGAGGCTTGCCATAGGTAAATAGCATATGTGATGCTAGGCTCGTTTTGGCTAGTAGTTGTGGCATGGTGGCATGCCAGTGGTCGTGACATAGCGACGTGCTAGTAGCTGTAGCATAGTATCATGCCAGTGGACGTGGCATAGCGACGTGCTAGTAGTTGTGGCATGGTGGCATGCCAGTGGCCGTGGCATAGCGACGTGCTAGTAGCTGTGGCATGGTGGCATGCCAGTGGCCGTAGCATAGCGACGTGCTAGTAGCTGTGGCATGGTGGCATGCCAGTGGCCGTGGAACATCGACATGCTAATAACTGTGGCATACCAGTGGCCGTGGCATAGCGACGTGCTAGTAGTTGTGGCATGGTGGCATGCCAGTGGTCGTGGCATAGCGACCTGCTAGTAGCTATGGCATGGTGGCATGCCAGTAGCCGTGGCATATCGACGTGCTAGTAGATGTGTCATCGTGGTATGCCAGTGGCCGTGGCATAGCGACGTGCTAGTATCTGTGGCACGGTGGCATACCAGTGGCCGTGGCATAGCGATATGCTAGTAGCTGTGGCATGGTGGCATGCCAGTGGCCGTGGAATAGCGACGTGCTAGTAGCCGTGGCATGATGGTCTGCAATTGGCCGTGGTGTTGTAAGTGGCACCTGACATGGCCATAGCCACTGGATTTAGGCGGCTGGTCGCTAAAAGTTGCCACAAGTCTGTCAGTTTGGTGGCCAACTTGGAAGGATGAGATTTCATCTCACGAGGAAGGGTAGCCTTTGATTATGGCTACCTTCTGTCGTCACCCGACAACCTTGTCTAAATTAGGGTTTGGGCATGCCGAAACCTTAATTAGCGCCCCTTACTAAAATCGTTGTAGAATTCTCATACGAACTTGGATTTTAACGGTCCGCCCTTCCATTCTGATCCAAAAAGAATTTCCTATCTCCACACGAGGGAATATTTAGGTTTTGAGCTCGTTTAGGAGGTGAAAACAGCCCGATATTAAAACTCAGGAAGAATTCAGGAGGGATGTTGTGGGCCCGAGGTGGCATAGTTTTGTGCCACGATAAAGAATTATGGTTTTATCTACCGCCACCAGAGCATGGTCGCGCCTAGGGTTCAGGCTAGCCAAATTGAAGTCTGTTGTGAAGCTGGTCACGCACGGAGAGTGGGCTGGCAAGTTTTGGCAAGCTGTCGCGGTAAGTGGCGTGTTTGGCATGTTTTGGCATGCGCGTTTGGCATGTACACCTGGTATGCGCGTCTGGCATGTTTTGGCAGGTTTGGCAAGCCATTAGCATGTGGGAACGACAGGGTGCGTTTGTCCCTTAATTTACTGTGGCAAGTTTAGAGCAACTTGATTGGCCACGAAAAGGGGGCCGGCCAAACATGAGGCGCGACCACACTTCTGGTAAGAGTGTGGCGGCTTTAGAGCAACCTGATTTGGTCGATGGGAAGTGGGGTCGGCAAGATATGGCGTGGCCACACTTCCAGTGCGCTGTGGCGGATTTAAAAACACCTGATTGGTCGATGGAAAGGGGGCCGGCAAGAAACAGGGGGCCGGCCTCATTTGGAATGCGTGTGGCGCATTTAGGGCGACCTGATTGTCGATGAGAAGTGGGGACGGCAAGCTAGGGCGTGTCCACACTTCTAGTGCGCTGTGGCGAGTTTAAAGCGACCTGATTGGTCGAGGAAAATAGGGTCGGTTTAGGATGGGGCATGGCCAGTGGCGCCAGCTGGCCTAAAGCGTGGCCACGCCTCTCTTTGCTGCTGCGGCTCCTTGTTTCTCGATTCTGGGCGAGGTTTTTCACCTGATAATCCATGGCGTATTAGTTACCTAGTTTCCTAGGCTTAATTTTTGACAAGCAAGGTCTAGTATGCTGCGCGAGGCGCGAAACCCTAACTTCTGCAAGTTAGTAAGGTCTGGTATACTGCGCGAGGCGCAAAAACCCTAACTTCTGCAAGTTAGTAAGGTCTGGTATAATGCGCGAGGCGCGAAACCCTAACTTCTGCAAGTTAGTCAGATCTGGTATAATGCGCGAGGCGCGAAACCCTAACTTCTGCAAGTTAGTCAGGACAATTGATTGAATTCTATGTGTTACACATAATTCTTTTAAGTTCATTGCCAGAGAGCAGTATGCTTTTCTGATTTGAATACCTTATGCAAAGACCGTATCCTTGATACTTGGAGATTCGTGTTACTATGCTGCAAGTGAACACAAATCGTCATGCCATATCAACATTAAGAGTTCAGCCGGAGAACATAGCATAGAAGGCATTCAGAGGAACTTATATTAAGTGAATACACGCGAGGCGCCGAAATTTACAGAACATTTGGGATGGTTGCTACATTCGCCAGTCTGGATAAATTCATGTAAATATATTGAATGGCTCAATAAATATGTCGGTGGAGAGGTTAGCACTCACGACAACGTTTCCTTGCAGAGTGACGTCACATCAGATGCAAGGTTTTACGATTTTAAACCTAAGCTAAAAACCACCATCAACAAAAAGAAATTTTGAAGTTATTTTGGTTTGTTATTTTATTACTGAATAATACTCTACCAACACCTTAAGCAGCTCAACTGGTAACGGTGAAACACTTGAGCAACTCAGTTTGTACTTTGTACTAGCTTAAGCCATTTGTCAATGACACCAATTGCATATTTGACGACTAAAGCACCTACCAACTAAACATTTGATGTCAACAAATCTTCACAAGCGACATATTAAGTAATTACAAGACTTCACCTACTATTTATTATGTGGCTGGTAACCTTGAGCAGCTGAGATTTCAGTGCCCAAAACCCTCAACCAACAGCCAAGCAACCAGACATTTAGCGGGTAAACACATTAACCAACGAAAATTAAGTGGATAAAACACTCAACCATCCAAACGTTTAGCGGATAAAATCCTGTACCCTCAAGCTGAAATGCATAGAGCAACGAAAATTCAGTGGGTTAAATACTTTATCAACCGACATAGTTCTATAGTTGGCCGCATCCACCAACAATGTCCAAGTCTTCAACAACAGATATTTTCGTGGGTTATATATTTCAACAACAAACACTTTATATGTTCTACCAACTATAACCAGTGCTTACTGAAATGTGTGCCAGTCCGGACTTGAGTCGCTTCATTGAAGTTGAAATATATTTGTACCAATAGAATGGTTGGTATAAACCTTTAGCAAATAAGCCTTTACCCACTGAGCGTATCCGTTGCCATGTCGGCTGTTAGAGAGCTCAAGCCACTCAAAACGGCCATGTACCAAGCGATTCGTTATAGTCGCTAAAGTCCAGTTTTCTTGTAGTGAGCTTCTTTTGTGTTCTCAACACTACCAAATTGTGTAGTTGAGACGAATGTTCACTACTTAAGTTGATCGAGTTACAGAGGCGTCATTTAGTCGAGGTGTTATGTTATTAGATTTAGAGGTGTAGTGTCATTAACCGGAAGTTAGGAAAGTTCTAGAGGACATTGTTATCATTGATAAGGCTAATAATGTAAAAACGTCGGTTCTGTCACAAAATTAATAACTTAGTTAAGTCAACGAGTTAGCTTGTCAGTCAACGGTAGGTCAAGGTACCAACCCTTAATATTTCAAATGTTGGGTACTAAATCTAGGAGTTGGACATTTGTTGGGTAACGAAACGCTAAATAACCCTTTAGTTGATTATAACAGATTGGATTTAACATTATTGCAACGATTATTAACTGTGACATCTCAGTGTAACGGCTGCCGTACGACACGTGTCAATCGGCTGTAACGTGTAAAGTAGCGGCTTCAAACGTTGATGATTGATTGTAACATTTTGGATATAACACCTTGTTGTAACGATTGGGTTCGTAACAGCTGACTGTAATGTTTGACGTTTGCCATGTGTTTATCGTTTGTAACATGTAAACTAACGACTTTAGATGTTGACGATTGATTGTAACAGTAATGAATTTTCCAGGTGTACTAATCGTTTGAGCATAGCTCGGTTGAACCCACCAAGTGTTGGTATGTCAAGTTTGGCTGTCATATTTTAGTTAAACAAAACTCAATTAAAGAGTCGCTTGATTATGTACTAGAGACAACTTCGTATAGGTTAGGCTAGAAATATTAGGATAATGAAACATACACTTATTACTCGAAGACTTGAAGAATGTGAAGAAGTAACAAGCTACATCGATGACATCATCCTTCCTGTTAAGGTTAGTAATATTTTGACTTGAACTATTTCATTTCCGACATATCTTTTGAGTCGTACTATATTGAAAACATAACTGCAAAGATGTGAATGATTATACTCTAGTAGACATAGTGTTAAGAAATTAGAATACGAAGTATAATGCTTATCTTTTGAATTTTGTATAGAAGACATCGACATAATCGTATGAATGTTATTGTGATTATGTATATGGGTATGGGTGAAGATTTCGTCCTAGGAAACAATGTTTACATTCGTTTAAAGGAAGTACATTCATGAACTTGTTTTGTGAATCGAAAGGGAAATCACTAGGCTTATTGGTATTGTTATTCATTGCATATCTTTGGATTACCAATATGTGTGAGTTAGTAGAACCGATCATAACTTGTTATGTATCTTGGTAAAACTAGTCACGATGCCTGACTTATGCATTGGTATGACTCTTATTACTGTAACCGATCCTAAGGAATCACCTAAGATGGTATGATCGATATTTGTAATTGGTATAACCGATCCTAGTAATTGGTATGACTGATCACAAAAGAATGTGTAATCGATCCTTGTAATTGGTGTAACTGGTCGATCCTGGTAACTGGTGTGACCGATCACAAGTAATACCATGAGAATATGGTAACCGGTTCTGGTAATTAATGTAATCAATTTGGTAACTGATGTAACCGGTCCCAATAAACATATTAAGGTAGAACCGATCTTTGTTTTTGGTATAACCGTACACCCATGATTAGTCTGTTGATTTGATCAATCACATAGTTCTTGGAAATCAAATGAACCATTTCTAAACTTGTTTGGAAATGTGGTACACTCGGTTTCAAGATTGTAAATAATAAAAAGGATTTACAAAGAAATAAGATGTTGACATACTTTGAACATGTTTAGTAACTCATATAGTTTATTGTTCAAAGATATTCCTTAATAACTCAAGGAGATCCCGGACCGAAATAAGTTGAGAATCTTTTAATTAAGGTTGTTATTTTTATATGTTTTTAATTACCAGCAATTAAAATGCATATCTCTGGAAAATAAAAATTGGTAATGTGCATTTACTAATTGGAGATTTTCTAGTAGGATTTCAGTTAATATTGGAAAGAGCATTTCTAGGAATTATGAAAACCGAAGTTGGAAATATATTGCATATCTTGAGTATATTCGGTTTTGGAAATTCCCTGGTGTCCAAACTTCCTTGGTCTATAAATACCCAAGTTTGCATTTCGAGCAAACTGTCCTAAGAGCCAGCAAAACTACCTTGTTGTTATAGTTACTGGTGGAGCCGTCTATTCGGAGAGGAAAGTACCCTAATTAGGCGAAATCTCTTACGGCCGCTCGTTTAAAGACTTCTGTGGGATCAAGAAGCTCTACGAGTACCATCGGTGGAAAACTAGATAGTTGCAGTTTATTTTAGTTTTCAATTGATCTGATTGACTAACGGTTGTTGAACTTTGATTGCACCTAGTTTGTTTAGTCTTGATAATCTTCTCTTCTGATATAAGATTCAATCAAACTAGATCGAAGTGTCGACGAGATCTTTAGAACTGTTTGTAGATCTAAAGACGTCTTGTGATAATCCATTGTTAACAGACTCCGTCCCGTGCGTGATTGATCACAAAAGATTTAAGTTGTGGTGTGCAGGTGTTTATTGAAGACGAAGAAGATTTATTATTTGGGTTCATAATCTTTGGTGTGCACAAAACTTGATCGGCTGGGATCCAACTATAATCGATTTATCTTTGATAGATTCGATTGATTAGTTGCATAGATCGGAATCATTGTTAGAGCACTGCTCGGTCGAACTCGCATGCGTTGCTATCTCAAGCATGTTTGTCAATGTTAGTGATCACAACTATAAGTCTTGATTTCTAGCCTATTTATAGATGTCTCGGACTAGGACATAGATTGTGTAGTTGAGCTTAGACTTCACGGCGTTCGTCATTTGAAGAAGAAGAACTATTAAGGGAATCTTGTGGAACTTCATCGACGAAAGGTATATGGAGACTGAAACTCATCTATCACTTGGAAAGTTTATTTCTACTCTATCTCCTATATTGAGACATAAGTCGTATTATAATATAGTTTTCTATATACACATTTGATATTTCGAGCTGAGTTTATCATTTCTCGAAATATGTATTGGCAAGCTTTCGCTTCGACCAAGTTCATCTTATATCATGTGAAAATTGCTGAGTAACATCTTATATGGTTTGTGTGATACAATCATTTGATGTAGTCTTGGAATGTTTCGTTAATGATTATTTTAATATCTTGAAAATTGCTTTGATGCTAATAGTGTGTGAAAACGGCTATTGTCATCCTGTAAGAAAGTTTCGATGATTGAAATAAGGAACTTAGAAATTATGTAACCATGTTTGGATATAAACATAGTGTGTTATCACATTTGTGTGTGTAGATGGTGAAATTTGGATAAAGGGCAAAAGCGTCATTTCAACCTTATAGACATAATTCAACT
Source organism: Papaver somniferum (assembly GCF_003573695.1). Taxonomy (NCBI): domain Eukaryota; kingdom Viridiplantae; phylum Streptophyta; class Magnoliopsida; order Ranunculales; family Papaveraceae; genus Papaver; species Papaver somniferum. The sequence continues at coordinate 638,987 of NW_020624598.1, read as the reverse complement.
CTCACGGGAGAGATTAAGCCCTTGGTCCTCAAGGCATCCTTAGCCACGATTTCTAGTATATGTCCCCGCGAGACACTGCTGGTCGTGATGCCGTGACTCCTAGCGCACATCCTCAACGAGATACTGCTGGTCACGTAAGTTCTGTAGAGCGTAAAACGTCCCCAGCGGACTTATGAACCAGAACAACCACAATTACAGCATGTTTTCGTGAGACACAACTGAGTGTGATGCCATGATTCCTAGTATACGTCCTCAACGAGATGCTGCTGATCATGTAGGCTTTGTAGATGCGTAAATATATCCCCGATGGACTTATGACCCAGAGCGGAGATTTTCATATCTCCCGAAAGCACGACGCACCCTATTTGATACCAAAGACTGATTCCTAGTACATCATCGCGAGATACACTGGTCATGTCTGCTCTAGGCTCTGACTCGACTTACTGAGGTTTCCGGATAACTCCTAGGAAATCCCCGCGAGATACGTTGGTTATTCTACCCCTGAGCCTTTTCGACAGATTCCTAGAACATCCTTTCGAGATACACTGGTCTTGTTGGCTCGTCATATGGACACACAATTGATTCCTAGCACATCTCTTCAAGATACGTTGGTCAAAGACAAGTGAGCCAAAGTCTCGCAGAGACACTAAATCGGGCGCCTTTTCTCTCTCTCTCTCCTCAGGTCGAGTCCCAGCTGACCGCAGAGAGATACAGATCTGTTAAGAAAATCTTCGGAGAAATTTTTGAGTTGTCCGCAAAAATCTCAAAGAGATTCAAACCTCTCTGCAAAACTCACAGAGATATTTTTGAGTTGTCCGCAAAAATCTCAGAGAGATTCAAATCTCTCTGCAAAACTCATAAAGGGATTTTTGAGCCGTCCGCAAAAATCTCTGAGAGATTCAAAATCTCTAAGAGATTCAAAATATCTCTGCAAAAATCACAGAGAGATTCAAAATCTCTCTGCAAAAATCATAGAGAGATTTTTGAGCCTTTCACAAAATCTTGAAGATATTCGAATCTCTCCTCAAAATCTCGGATAGATTCACATGATAGGCACACGCCTTGCCTAGTGCTCAAGCCTATTTCTCAGCCTCTCAAATACACTCATGGATAGTAGATTCAAATCTCTCAGCAAAACTCACAAAGGGATTTTTGAGCCGTCCGCAAAAATCTCTAAGAGATTCAAAATCTCTCTGCAAAAATCACAAAGAGATTTTTGAGCCTTTCACAAAATCTTGAAGATATTCGAATCTCTCCTCAAAATCTCGGATATATTCACATGATAGGCACACGCCATACCTAGTGCTCAAGCCTATTTCTCAGCCTCTCAAATACACTCACGGCTAGTAGATTGAGTTTGAATCCAAAAACGTGGATAGGCTCTCTTGAGCACCGCATGACTCAAAAAAGGGACCTACAAACAATAATATGGTTTTCACATGGCATGTGTGACCGGCCATGGAAAGAGGGAGATCAGCCTCAGCTTCTCTCACACTCTGCACACAATTCCTAAGGAATTCCATTCCTTTTCACGTGACTCATCCTAGTCATTTTTACAAATCATAGAATATCTCTCTATCTTGGCCAACTCGGCTAAAGAGAATATTTCTCTCTCAACACATCATCACAAAGGCTGACTCAGCCTCACACAAATGGTGGGATATCAATTAGGTTTTGGTCTGGAGGTCTACGACACGTGTGAGAAATAGCCGTCTTATTTCTCACCGCGGAAGAGAATAAAGGCGGTGGAATAATGAGATAAACTCAACCTAGTTTATCCCTATTCCAGAAGAGACGGGAGAATTGTTCTGCATGACACGGAAAGCAATCCTTATCTTCACCGACTTGAGATTAGAGAATCCAGCTATAAATAGGTCATCTATTTTCCAAGCTACGATCATCTTTCTCATAACCTCTCAGAGCAATAACTTGTTCTCTGATCTCTCTCTTCCTGCTTCCCTCCCTAAGACCAGCCCTAATTCTTCTTCCCTATGACTGAAGCAGCCTTTTAACGGCCATTGTGCGTGGTTTAGGGAAGATTGTTCGTGCTCAACCTCCCGAAACTCACTTTCAAAACCCTAGAATCCCATATCTAACCTCTCACGGATTTTAGGTAACTATAGTGTGTAAGTCCAAAACCGGGAACCTGAAGTATGCATACCCGTACGCGTACTGGCGGTTGTTGGATGTCTAGGAAATTATGCGTACCCGTACGCATACTGGCGGAAGTCTCACGTCGGTGAATTTCTGCTGGAGTTTGGAATGTAAATTGTATGCGCACCCGTACGTTACTGGCGTAACCAAACTCGGTCCGGCTACTTAAGTATGCGTATCCGTTTGCATACTTGAGTTGGTTACTTTCTAAAATCGAATGTGTACATGAACTTAAACATTTATGAAATAAGGAATGCAATCTTTGCAAACCATGGCTATAATGTTCATGTATTGATCCGAGTGAATCAAACCGATTTTGCTTCAATTGTGTTCTTGTGTACTTCTATAAGAATATAACAATTGAACGACTCTTTAACTAGTTTCATTTGGGTCATTTGAACTAGTTATGGTTAAGATGAATAAGGTTGATATGAGATCGAGTAATCATATGGCTAACTTCGGTTAACTATTGGTGATCCAACATGGTGTACACGTTTGGGTACGGTTACATAAACCTAAATGAGGGTACATTTCATTTGTGTGTAACAAGCTAAGTTCAATCTAACGGTTGAAAGATATTAGCTTGGTTGAATCAGGTTTTTCATCTAACGGTGAATATTGAATGCTTTGCTACCAAGCTAACTTGGATTGAAAACCCTGATTTGAAAACTATATAAAGGAGAACTCTAGCAACTGGAAAACCTAATCCCCACACCTCATGTGTGTTATAGTTGCATAAACTATATTAGATTCTCCTTTAACCTTAGGTTTCTATAGATACCCTGTAGGTTAACGACTTCAAAGACTTCATTGGAATTGTGAAGCCAGACCCAACTATTTTCTAAATTTATAGTTGCGTGTTCTGATCTTGCTCGATTCTGTCGTATTCAATACAATTGAAATAACTGACTCGAGATTAATTTCGCCGATAGGCAAGATAAAAGTAATCACAAACATCTTCGTCTCATTGTTTGTGATTCCACAATATCTTAATTCGCTAGTCGATTAAGGTTATTGTGAGATGATTGATAATACTAGGCTGTTCTTCGGAAATATAAGTCTGATTTATCAATTAGTTCATGTTCACCTTGATTTATTAAAAGGCGGAACAAAAACTCTTGAGTATTTCTATGGGAGACAGATTTATTCAATCTATAGACTTTTCTGTGTGAGACAAATTTGTGTATCAAGTCTTCGACTTTGGGTCGTAGCAACTATTGGTTGTGGGTGAGATCAGCTAAGGGAATCAAGTGCGTCGTATCCTGTTGGGATCAGAGACGTAAGGAACGCAACTGTACCTTGAATAAGTGTGAGATTGATTAGGGTTCAACTATAGTCCAGTCCGAAGTTCATTGGTAGTAGGCTATAATGTGTAGCGGCTTAATACAGTGTGGTGTTCAGACTGGACTAGGTCCCGGGGTTTTTCTGCATTTACGGTTTTCCTCGCTAACAAAATTCTGGTGTTTGTGTTACTTCTTTTCCGCATTATAGTTTGTTATATAATTGAAATATCGCAGGTTGTGCATTAAGATCAATCAATTAGAATATCCAACCTTTGGTTGTTGATTTAAATTGATTGACACTTGAACATTTGTCTTGGTACCGTTCAAGTTACTCATCTTATATTCAATCAGGCTCGCAGATTTCTATTTGCTGATTGAAGATTGAATTAAGAGTTAGAGATATTAAACTCTTTGATATACTTTACTCTAGATGGAGTCTGACTGTCTAGTTGATTCTCTAGAAAGTATATTGGAGTAAGTCCTCTCAGATTACCAAACGAATTATTGGGTGTGGTTGTTAGACCCCCGCATTTTCAATTGGCATCAGAGCAGGCAAACACGTTAAAGATTTTATAAGTCTGTGTTTATAGCAATCTGACTCTATGGACAGAAGTGCTATCTCTATAACTTCACCACCAGACCCAGGGATTTATGAATTCTCTTCCATGACTGATTTGATTAAATTTGTAGAAGAAATTATGTCGAAACCTCCACCAGGTTAAAAATCACTTGAAGTATTTTCAGGGCTTGAAAAGAAACTTGAAAGCTTATATCTTGATGTTGAGTTATATCTCCAGAAAGAACAAGAATCTCTTGATAGGATAAATCAAGTTATGATGAATAATATTCATTTTGAGGTTGATATTGATGTATTAATCAGCAAGAGAAATGCTCATCCTCCGTGTAATCCAATTGGCTGTAGCAAACTAAACGAGTTACAAGAAGAGTTTAAGTCTAAGTCATATGACTACGTCACCTTTAAGCATGAATCAATTCATCAGTCAAACCCTGATATATCTTCTCAAGATAATGGTATTGCCCTCTTTTTTGAGAAAGTCTGGATGTCTTTTTTTATCAAAAGAGTTTCCCTATGCAGTACTGAACATTATCTGTAGAGACTGTGGGTTATAAGTTGTAAACGAAGAAATCATGAACACAAATTATATTGTGCTCTTTTTATTTTCTTTGAAAAACTTGTAAAAACAGTCTTTTGGGTTTCTCTCAAAACTATAAGATGTAAGAGTAGTTGGAAAGAAACTCTTTCTTGGTGCCATGGTGTGCAAGACATTGTTCACCTCAACACAACTTAATTGTATTGGAAGTGCATCTTCACCAAGAAATTCCATGCTATGTATGCGGTGAGGGAAGCACAAGAATTGGGGCACACATATTATGTTCGGTAAGGTTGTAGAATTCGATTGGATTCTTCTAAAAAGGTATGTCTATAAACTTGAGAAAGATTTTTGTTTTTATTTACTTATAACGATCCATGTACCTTGCTTATCGCTCATTTCTAGCTAACTTGATTTGTGTTTAAGGTTCTTAAATGTTTATGTTTGAATATAGTAGTTCGGGATGTTTGGACTTCATGGTATACATACAAGGTATGCATACCATCATTTAAAATCAAAATACAGGGACTTTACTACGCATACTCGTTTGCATACTGCTCCAAGTCATGAAAATTCATTTGCAAACCTGTATGCATACTTGCCCGTAGACGTTGATATTCGGTAAACTTGTTTTGGCCGTATCTTCTTCGTCCGAACTCGAAATGCCCTAATTCTTTTTGCATTCTCTTCCTCTTTGAATTCTACGCAAAATGGAGATGAAAATTCTTTAATTTGGATGAGTTAAGATTGGTCTTTGTCCCGTCTCTTGTTTTTGAGTGGTTTGCTCCGTTTCGTCGCACTTGTTCCTATTCTCTTGGACTTGGGCACTTGGATTCTTGGAGCACTACTCTTCTAAGATCATTTGTAGCTTTTACAAGAATGTTGTTGGTGAATCACAAATAAGGAAGTTCAAGAATGTGCAGTAGTACGCATTGCTATGGGATTCTTGAATGTTCACAATCATCTTATGTGAACTATGGTGCATGGTCTTTTTTGACTTTGTATGTTCTTCTTTGTTAAATCTTTTTATACGTATTTGGTAGCTATTATTGGTGTAAATCCGTGCGAAAAAGATTGATTCTACCCTGGACAAATCATCTTGTTTGTGAATTATGAGTTTGTCTTGATTTTGTCTAGGAAACTTCTTACGAGAATTTATTCTTGTGTTTTAAGAAGGATAACTAGAGTTTGGAATAACCATTATTGTGAGTACATATAGTTATTTCCAACGTTTTCATCTTCAATGTTTTTAGATTTATTTATTTAAATTCTAAGTTTTTTTACGTCCGTGAACCTATGAATGTCCCATACTTGTTTAAAAGTTATCTCTATTATGTCGGTATGAAAGTATTGATAAAAGATAGAATGAACTTTTGATAAACAAAAGTTAAAGCCTTTTATGTCATTATTTTGATAGAAAAAACGATAAAAATTTTGTTTACAAGGATTAAGTTTATTGTATGTTATTTTGCAAATAATGATGAAAAATAGAATGAATATATCCTTGTGTAATCCGCGGTATTGGTCGATCTCCGATCCACATTTTTGTGCATATACTGTGTTGCTCCGTAAGTTCTCTTATGTCAAGCATGGCCAGTTGAATTGATCATTTTTGTGGTTAATTCAATTGAGATTTTTGGATTCAAATCCATGTTTTCATGTGATTTGGTTATGTCCAAAGAAATCCTTCTTTTCTTGTAAAAGCAAGGTCGCCTTTGTTGTTCTTTCGGGAATGAATTTTATGAGGGAGAGTTCTTTTTGAACTTGTGCTTAATTGCCAAATCTTTGTGGGGAGTGCGGTTGTGGAATATTATAGGGGTTATCTTGTATCTTTATAAACTCCTTGATGAATGCATTTAGCCTCGGCTTTATGATTGCATCTATATAAGTTGGTATGTTATTCTCTTTTGGTTTTGAAGTATCTCTATGAAAATTTCATGAGGATCCCACTAGTTTTCATACCTTTGCCAATTATATTGACAAAAAGGGGGAGAATTAATGTGTAGTTTCATACTACAAATACATATGGTTTACGAATCATTATGTTAGGGGGAGTGGTTTTCATGTCGATGAAGTATTGACTAAGCGGGAGTGATACATATCACCATAGTATTGTTGTAAAAGTTGTGATACAATTGAACTTTGATGTTGTGTAATAATACTATGACACTGTATAACAATGATTGAGAGCACTTGTTATGTCATTGTTATCACTACGGATCTTCAACAACTATGATGCTGAGTTAAACACGTTTAGAATCATGGAGTACTTGGAAGTGACGAATATTTCGAGTCGTGTTGAAGATTCCAAGGAGATCAAGCATTTGGATGAGAATATACAAAGTTTTATTTATTTTGTGATCCATATGTATTGATAGTTTTGTCACTAAAATTGACAAAAGGGGAGATTGTTAGAGCACTACTCGGTCGAAATCGCATGCGTTGCTATCTCAATCATGTTATCAATGTTAGTGATCAAAACTATAAGTCTTGATTTCTAGCCTATTTATAGATGTCTCATACTAGGACATAGATTGTGTAGTTGAGCTTAGACTTCACGGCGTTCATCATTTGAAGACGAAGACCTACTAAGGGGAGCTTGTGGAACTTCATTGACAAAAGGTATGTGAAGACTGAAACTCATATATCACTTGGAAAGTCTATTTCTACTCTATCTCCTATGTTGAGACATAAGTCGTATTACGGTATAGTTTTCTATATACACATTTGAGATTTCGAGATGACTTTATCTCGCTTACATATTTCTCGAAATATGTGTTGGAAAGCTTTCGCTTCGACCAAGTTCATCTTATATCATATGAAAATTTCCGAGTAACATCTAATATGGTTTGTGTGATACAATCATTTGGTGTAGTCTTGGAATGTTTCGTTAATGATTATTTCAATATCTTGAAAATTTATTTGATGCTAATAGTGTGTGAAAACGGCTATTTTCATCCTCTAAGAAAGTTTCAATATAAAGAGCTTAGAATCATGTAACCTTGTTTGGATATAAACATAGTGTGTTATCACATTTGTGAGTAAGTCCTAAACCTGGAACCTGAAGTATGCGTACCCGTACTGGAGGTTGTTGGATGTCTGCGCAAGTATGCGTATCCGTACGCATGCTGGCGAAAGTCCCACATCCGTGAATTTCTGCGTGAGTTTGGAATGTAAATTAGTATGCGCACCCGTACGGGTACTGGCGTAACCAAACTCGGTCCGACTACTTAAGTATGCGTACCCGTTTGCATACTTGAGTTGGTTACTTTCTAAAATCGGCTGTGTACAGGAACTTAAACATTTATAAAATAAGGAATACAATCTTTGCAAACTGTGGCTATAATGCTCATGTATTGATTCGAGTGAATCAAACCGATTTTGCTTCAATTGTGTTCTTGTATACTTCTATGACAATATAGCAATTGAACGGCTCTTTAATTAGTTTTATTTGAGTCATTTGAACTAGTTATGGTTAAGATGAATAAGGTTGATATGAGAGTAATCATATGGCTAACTTCGGTTAACTATTGGTGAGCCAACATGGTGTACACGTTTGGGCACGGTTACATAAACCTAAATGAGGGTACATTTCATTTGTGTGTAACAAGCTATGTTCGATATAACAGTTGAAAGATATTAGCTTGGTTGAATCAGGTTTTTCATCTAACGGTGAATATTGAATGCTTTGTTACCAAGGTAACTCTGATTGCAAACCCTGATTTGAAAACTATATAAAGGAGAACTCTAGCAACTGGGAAACCTAATCCCCACACCTCCTGTGTGTAGAGTCGATTCTCCTTTAACCTTAGGTTTCTACCGAGACCCTGTAGGTTAACGACTTCAAAGAATTCATTGGTATTGTGAAGCCAGACCCAACTGTTTTCTTTGTAGTTGCGTGTTCTAATATTGACCGATTCTATTGTATTGAGTACAATTGAAACAATTGACTCGAGATTAATTTCTCTGATAGGCAAGATAAAAGTAATCACAAGCATCTTTGTCTCATCGATTGTGATTCCACAATATCTTGTTTCGCTAGTTGATTAATATTTTGTGAGGTGATTGATAATACTAGGTTGTTCTTCGGGAATATAAGTCTGGTTTATCAATTGGTTCATGTTTACCTTGATTTATCAAAAGACGGAACAAACACTCTTGGGTATTTATGTGGGAGACAAATTTATTCAATTTATATACTTTTCTGTGTGAGACAGATTTGTTTATCAAGTCTTCGACTTTGGGTCGTAACAACTCTTGGTTATGGGTGACATCAGCTAAGGGAATCAAGTACGTAGTATCCTGCTGGGGTTAGAGACGTAAGGAACGCAACTGTACCTTGAAACAGTGTGAGATTGATTAGGGTTCAACTACAGTATAGTCCGAAGTTCATTGGTAGTAGGCTAGAGTCTGTAATGGCTTAATACAGTGTGGTGTTCAAACTGGACTAGGTCCCGGGGTTTTTCTGCATTTGCGGTTTTCCTCGTTAACAAAATTCTGGTGTCTGTGCTATTTCTTTTCTGCATTATATTTTGTTATATAATTGAAATATCACAGGTTGTGTATTAAGATCAATGAATTAGAATATCCAACCTTTGGTTGTTGATTTAAATTGATTGACACTTGAACATTGGTCTTTGGTACCGTTCAAGTTACTCCTCTTATATTCAATCAGTCTCGCAGATTTCTATTTGCTAATTGCAGATTGAATTAAGAGTTAGAGATATTAAACTCTTTGATATACTTAACTCTAGATTAAGTCTGACTGTCTAGTTGATTCTTTAGAAAGTATATTGGAGTAAGTCCTCTCAGATTGCAAAACGAATTGTTGGGTGTGGTTGTTAGAACCCCGCATTTTCAATCATTTTATAATATCTTGATAGATCCTATATTTTATTGCATAATCTAAACTCTGCTACTTTGGTAGTTGTTGGATAGATTGATCTAAACCCGACAAAGGAGTTTATCGGATTAAACAGAAGAGATTTTGTCTAACTCATATCACTGAGATTGAATAGAGTTGTTACCGAACAAATTTATTGTTCTTTTACTGTTCGGAATACGAACCAAAGAAATTGTTCCAGTGCGTGCACTTATTGAATGTCAGAAGCCCAAGGATACTGAAGAAACTAGGTGAACTATAGGTTTAGTTGCTTGGTCTCAACTATACGAAGTTGGTGTGATTTTTTATAGCGGCTTAATTCCGAGATTATTCAATTCTGGACTAGGTCCCGAGGTTTTTCTGTATTTGCGGTTTCCTCGTTAACAAAGTCTTGTTGTGTCATTTACTTTTGTTTCCGCAATTATAATTTTTGTTATTATAACTTAAAGTAAATTACACAAACTTTAACTTTGTATTACTTGATAGTGATCCTATAGAGTTTGATTAAGTCCGAACCTTTTATCAAGTAATCACACTTTGATTGTTGTATTGTCTCAATCTCGTATCCGTAGACGACCACGCAAAGTGTGAATACCGATTCGTTGTATTGTCTCGACTCAGTCCATAGACAATCACTTTAGGTAAGAGGACTTATAGGTGGAAAATTTTAAGATTGTGGTATATTTGGGTACCCTCATCTTTTCAATTGGTATCAGAGCAGGCAAAAACGAAAAGATCTAACAATCTGTGTTTGGTGCGATCCATCCTATAAGAATTGAATTTATGGGTGATTCAGTTAACATAGAGCAAGAAGATGATACACTTCAGAAAATCTATTTGTTTTCAAAACCTGATAAACAACTCAACACTGTTAGTCCACTGGCTGGACACAACTCGGGAAATATTAACCGTGATGGGTTAATAAGAAAACAAATACCTGTGTCAGACAAGTCATACACAGATGACAGTGATGAGATTAAATTTTTCATAAAGCTTGATAAAAATATAACCTAAAAGATAATATTTATTATCCATCTGTCGAGAAAATTATCAGAGAATCTCTGATAAAAAAACAGGGTTCATGAAGAAGCTGTCTCTCAAGAAATTCTTGGAGTTCATGAGCCTCATGACATGATGGTAATCACATCCAGTCTATATCAAGATGAAAATATTGCTCCATTTTCTGCTGAAACTGAATCCAGAGGATTTGACATTGATCATGTCAGAAGAAATATATTAGTTAATCACTTGCAAGAATCAAGAGAGAAGTGTTTCAAGGAATAATCTGATTGCTGATATGTTGTCAATCACAACGTCAGTCAAGGATTATCCTACTGAGTATGTCAATGATCAACAGAAATGCACTCAAACCACTAGTCCAAACCTTCACATAGGCCACGTTTTTTGGTTAACAGCCCAGGCACGTTTCGGATTATTTGCGTGGCTATTGGTCATCAATGTAACTATAGCCACATTTTGTGTTACCATGTAGCCATAATGCACCATTTGGTCACGGTTTTAATCCTAAATCCATCAGTTGTAGCCATAGGGTATCGTTTGGTCATAGTTTTCAATCTAATCCTATCACATGTAGCCATAGATGCGTATATGGCAACATTAAATAATTATGTATGTGTCGAAAGTGTAGGATGGCAATAGACACACCTATTAATCCGTGACGGAAATAGGATTTATTTAGCCACATTGGTTTGTTTATGTGTCCATAATATCGGGTTTATTAGACACACGCATATACTAAGGAATTGACACATTTTATCAAACATGACAAAAGATTGACATATGATTACACCATTTTTTTTGGGAGGATTATGATATGGCTACACGAGACACAAATTGTGACCATAGCGTCGGATCCATTAGACACATGAGATTGAATTTTAACTTTTAAAGTACTATCCATGGTTGTTACTGAGTCTTTTCTAGGCCTAATTCTCCTAGTATGCTTAATTTGCAAGCAACATATGCTGGCATAATGTTTATGCTTGTTCACTGCAATACAGAAACCTCAAGCTTTGGTGTATAGAAGGATACATTACAAGTGATTGTGGCTTCCAAGGGAATTGCAATATAGCGGGTGCAGCCGGGTGTTTTGTGAAAATAAAACATGTATAGTGGAGTTCTACTGTGTTACTTTCTCCTAGAATTCCAGATATACATTATTAATAACCACACCAAAAATCCAAAATGGGAAACCATATCTTAAACTTTTCATACAAATCCAGAAGGGACTGCAAACAATGGGAGCCATCTGTGAGACCAACCAAACCTGTTTAACTTATCAATTCACAAAAGCTTGTATATTTTTATCCAATATATTTAATGAAAAAAATTAGATCTACAACCAATATTTTTTATTTACCTCTTTCGAAAAGAAAAACAAAAATATTACATCAAATTGATATTGGAGCCAAACATTCCAAAACTGCGATTGCAGTAGGAATGCATTTCTTTTGCTCTTTATATAACAAGACAATCCTATAATCAAATTCTTGATATTTTAGATGCAGAGTTCGTGTCCTATAATCCGAGTGTCAAACTTATAGAGGCATCTGATGGCATAAAAATGACTTCGTCAAAGCTCAGGGACAATGTAGAGTGTTGAATAGCCACAATGAACCTTCAACATGAAAATAGGGTTCTGAGTTCAACAAAAACAAGGAATAAAGAACGAGGGCACAACAATTAATACAAGGTGTCAGCCCAACTCAACATAAATTGTGGTCAAGACTTCTTACAAAGAGGACTTTCACAAGATATGGGAAAAACCCTGTCAAGTATTCAAAACGGCTGAGGGTTAAAACTGGAACAAGGAAAATGAGATTAAAATTCACTATTCTTCACACAGACTACACAATACAAACTCCTCACACAAGCAAGTGAACCGCTACATGCAATTCACTTAGGAAAAAGCATCAGTCCGCGCCCAAATGCTTTCACATAAAATTGAGAACCATAAGACTTTTAGCACCATCATTTTAAATGCTTGTTTTTGTGGTTAATGAACTGGAGGTTCCATCATACATCTATAGGGTTATGAATCTAATTTGAAGTACTTGGAATTCAATTTCACTGTCTGCTTTGAGTAATGTTATGAAGTATATAAAAGATTTCTGAAATACAAGTACAACATGCAGTTATAGTGCATGTCCCCATAAATATATCCAAGCAATATGGAAAAAACATACCAGTTATAGTGAGTGTGTCATTTTGTCTTGCATATAAGTAAATCCCGGCAGTCAGTTCGGAAGTAATCATTTCGGGATTATTTACCCAAGTCTTGTGGATCTACAGACGGCAATATATTATCATTCCCAAAAAAGATTACTGTACTGAACTCCTCGTCGTTTCCATCATCACATGCATCTCTATAATTTTTGGGAGGTGTCATAAAAACAATGGACTTTTTCAAATCTAACTGGTCTTTGACATAAAATACCTGCCTAACTTGTGAGGCTAAAATACAAGGATCATTTTTGTATCCCAACATAGTAAGATCAAAAATCTTGTAGCCAAGAGCATCTCTTTTGACCCCACGTTTATTATCAACCCAAATGCACTTGAACAGATGAACTTTTCTTTCACAGTAATCTAACTCCCGTATCTCTTGCAAGACATAATAAGAGGCTTTACCATATGTAACACCATCATCTCTAGATATGTGCCTGTCATTTTCCACGACGCTAACCCCACTATTATGGTGAATTCTACCATCACGGGATCTTGTGCGGAATAGATATCCATTGATGCGATATACAGTGGATTTCGTTACCTCATAGTGCGGGCCGTGTGATATCCATCTTAAATTCTCTGAGATACTTTCTCTGTCGTCTGCCAACTCTTTTTCAACCTGAAATTCATTATTAGGATGAACCTTGACTTTAAAGGAAAATAACACATCAAAGAATACACTTTTTCTACAACCTATTACCTCATTTTTTAACCAATCGTCAAAAGAGTTAGAGTGCTCTTTCTCCAGCCATGCTCGCTTTTTAGTAGACTATTTAGTTTCCAAATAGAGCTTGTGTCGGTTGGTATGTACAATAACCAATGTTATTATATTTTGTACCAAAAAAAAATACAGGAAAATAAAAAAATTAATACTTACTCTATGTAAGGCTCAATTTCAGGCGTGTTCTGTGTTACATAGAAATGTGCTTGTCTCAACTGTTCACGGGTAACTATACACGGCTCTTCAGCTGATAGCGGTTCTCCCTCCTGAGATGTATTATGCCTATCTAGTGGAATACCTATTGTCCTGATTCTTTTATGGTACTCACAATATATCTCAATCGTCTCTTCTGCAACATTCTCTTCGGCAATGCATCCAAAAGGTTGATTCTTGTTCCGCACATGCCCCTTTATAACCTTCATACACCTTTCGAAAAGATACATCCATCGAAAGCAAACCGGACCACATAATTTCACTTCCCTGGTAAGATGTACAGTTAAATGAATCATGATGTCAAAGAAGGATGAAAGAAAATACTTCTCTAGTAAGCATAACGTCACACAGAGATCCTCTTGCAATTTATCTAGCTCTTCCACCTTGATTTCGTTGGCAGATATTGATCTGAAAAACAAACAAAACCTGATAATAGCATATCTCACAGGTGTAGACATAATTTACCGAATTGCGACGGGCAAAAATTGTTGCATAAGCATATGATAATCATGTGATTTAAGTCATATCAGCTTACGCTCTTTTAGGTTCACAAGGGTGCAAAAATTCGAAAAATACCCTTCTAGAACTCTTAACTCGGATAGCGTCTCCAAAAATATGTCTTTTTCTTCCGTGGTTAATGTATAACATGCTGCGGGAAGTATCGTTCCTTTTTCATCTGTCTTAGGGTGTAACTCTGATTTTAACCCCAAACGCACCAAATCCTTTCTGGCGTTTAATCCATCTTTTGTATTCCCGTTGTGCAGAAACGTTCCAACAAGACTTTGTCCCACATTCTTTTCGACATGCATTAAATCAATACAATGTTGGACGTTATAACCCCAATATCTAAGTAGTCGTTGCCATATGTTGTACTTGCTCCAGTAAGTGGTTTCCCTGCCTTCCTCTTCCTCACCTGACCTATCGACTTCCTTCGATATTTTTCTAATGCGCTTCATCTTTCCACTTTTTCCAGGTGTAGCCTGCACATCTTCCCCTTGAGTATTCGTTTTTCTGATGCGCTTTATCTTTCCACCTTTCCCAGGTGTATCCTGCACGTCTTCCCCTTGAGTATTCGTCCCCTTCTTTCCCCATAAATTCTTTATACATTTTACCTCCTCATATATTTCTTCCCCGGTCATTGGTTTTGGAGCAGTCTCCCACTCTTGTTCTCCGCCAAATGCCTTCTTCTGCCTTCTGAATGGATGCTCATATGGTAAAAATCTTCTATAACCAACATAAACATTCTTGTTTGAGTCATGAAGCCTAATACTGTGAGTTTTTTTACGACACACCACACAACCATGATATCCATCATAGCGACAACCACATAGTGTACCAAGAGAAGGATAATCGTTTATCGTCCACAAAACAACTGCACGTAGAGTAAACGTTTCTTGGGCATATGCATCCCATGTTCTCTTTCCCTTCTCAAATAAGAATTGAAAATCTTTAACAAGAAGTTATAAAAGACAACATGATGAACTTTCTCTTCATACACAGACCCGGTGGAAGGTTGTAAATCACAACCAAAACTGGCCATACACTGTGATGTTTGGTGCCTGTGTTTACATCAACTCCATCCGCCGAAACAGCTAACCGCAAATTTCTTGGATCACCTTTAATTTCTGGGAAATTTTTATCTATCTCTCTCCAAGCATGTGAGTCTGCCGGATGACGTAAAACACCGTCTTTGTTTTTACTGGTATGGTGCCATATCAAATCTTCTGTTGTGGGCTTCGATTGAAACAACCGCTGAAATCTTGGGATGATGTCGTAGTACCACAATACCTTTGCTGGAACATTCTCGTACACTTTTCCATCCCTGTCAACTTTCCATCTGGGTGCTTTACAAGTTGGACACACTTTTCATCCTTGTACTCGTTCCAATAAAGAATGCAGTTGTTGATACATGCATGTATCTTTGTGTACCCTGAACCCATTGCTTTCAATATTTTCTTTGCCTGATATGTACTCCTCGCCATTAAATTACCTTCTTTGGGAAGCATGTCTTTTAACAAGGGTAACAATTTATTAAAAAAATATGTCCAATGCACCGTGCTTACTCTTCAACTTGAACAACTGCACAATTGCAGACAACTTTTTGAAGTTGGGACATCCTTCGTATAAGGGATTTTCAACATCTTCAAGTTACTTTATAAACTTTAAAGGGTCATCTGCGAACTCTTCTGCAGCCTGCATCATATCTATAGTGTCTGGAGCATCAGTGGGAGTTCCCATTCCAAAATCTTCAAATTCAGCGTGCATACCATTGTTGGCATTAACTGGACTACTACTAGTTGCCTCATCCTTTTCCCCATGCTTAGTACAAGTAGTATATGTTTGATCGATTCCATTTAAAAATAAATGATCTTCTACATCGCCAATTGAGCATGCGCAGTAATTTAAACAATCCGTACACGGACACAACATAAGAAATTCTTCAAATGTCTCACCCTCCTCCTTGACATGGTTGACAGCATACCTAAGAAACGCCGCGACTCCTTCTCTATAGCGTTTTTTGGTTCTATCAGTACTCATCAAGGATTTATCCATTCTGAAATGCAAAGAGAACCAGTAGATCAATTACATCAGCTGCACTTCAATGAAAGCAGAAACTGATAAATCAATTCAGAAATACAAGTCTAGCAATAACTAATAAATATGTTTCATTTCAAAACAATTGTTATCCCCTGATTTAGGAATTTAGACATACAAGTCTTGAAATTACCAATAAATTCAGCACAATTTGAAACATAAAAAAATGTATATGGACAAACATGGCAATAACAGATGAAACAGAGAATACGACGAATTCTAAGTGGTACTGTTGATAATGCCAAGATTTTAAGAAATGAAAGTTGGGGTTAATGTTTGTGGAGATGCATATGGGATGAGATGGCAGGGAGACAAGGAGATGGTCATTAGTGCAACAACTACAGGTGATGGATGTGCTTGAAGGCTTAAGAGAAGTTGACGTGGGTGGTCTGACTGGTGCTGTCGGGATTTAGATAAGTGGCACTAGTTCTGGTGTTGATTAAATGGTGGTGTTCTGGAGTTGATAGATTTCGCGAGAATGAATCACAGCAGCTCTAGAGTCAATGTGTTTGGTAAATTAGAGTCAAATGGTGATCTGTGCACCTATTTATGTCTTATTAAGAATAAGACTGATGTTCTCTTGGGAACTTTTGTATGAATCTATTACCCATTGTTCTAGTGTTTAGTCTAGATACATATATGCATGTTTAAGCTTTTCCTCTGTTATGCTTAGGATCTTTATGTTTGAGTCTTGCTTGAGTGCTTTCAATGCTTTAGTAAATACCTCAATGAGCGATCATTTTACTGACTCGGAGGTTGTTAGAAAAACCCTCATGGACATAAGTCACCTTACAATTGGATCGATACAATAGTTTCATATATTTTTGGATAGGTTTGGTTATGACTCATTACTAGTTTTATTAAACCTTTCTTAATTTGTTGTATTATTGAACGTTAATTTTCTATTTCTGTAACACTTGTTACAAGTTACAACTAATTTATATTTACAACTTTTTTTTTCTTTTGATGTTCTGAGAACGCATCCTGCTCTTGCATCTAATCATACTATTACTTCTATTAACTGTCATGCTAGCAGTATGAAATGAGAGTTCAAGCTATGCTTTCCTTTTTCTTTGTTATAGAATAGTTGTACTTTTTTTCCCCAAAATACTATCATCAGGAGGAGCATTCATCCAAGTTAGTACTGACATAATCAAGACCAATTGACTGTTATATTTAATACCAGACCTGTTCATCAACTCAAATGTTATGACATAATATCATGTTTTATAAATTATAATCAATTCATCATTATGCTCGATTTTTGGATCGAGTATCTGTTTGATGTTACTGCAAGCATATACAAGAATGAAATATATGAAACCAATTATATAATCCTTTGCTTGTGTCTAGCTTAATAACTATTGACTTTTGATTGAAAAGAATTCAGACCATATTTGATTGAATCATATATATGCAGTTTCTAATATGCCTACACACGAGAATTCGAGTTGGGAGCCAGAGTATGATGATGATGAGTATGCTGACAATGAGATTGCAGCCCTGGAGGCTCAAGCCTTGCAGAATGTAGGAGAGTCAGAGGATGAAGGCGAAGATAGTGATGGTAGTGGCACCAGTTCCGATGGTGATAGTTCCAGTTCCGATGGTGATAGCTTCAGTTCTGATGATGAATCTACTGAAAGTCCTGAACGTCCTGGTAATGTCTGATCTGTTGTACTAGCTTGTTTGTTTTGGATTTAAGTAGAATGAGTATACTCTTACACCATGTTTACTTTTATTTTGGGTTTTAAAACTATAAAAGACACAGGGGCTCCAAACAATACAGTAGAGTCTGAGGAGAATACTGTTCGAGGTCTAACAAGACTAAAGAAGCTGAAGAAAATATTTAACGGCAAGAAACACGTGATAGAATTTGATAAACTTGGTCGATTTAAGGGGGAGTATAAATCTGAAATTGCTAGTTACATGGGTATATTGGTACGTCGAGACGTTGGTCCCAGGCACTTGAAGTGGAAGGAAGTGAAGTCAATGTTGAAGGATAAGTTATGGCACAAACTATTGGTGTGTATATGCTGATTTATATTGAATTTTAATATTATATTTGTTATTAATTTTTGTTGGGTTACCCGCCATTAACATCCGACTCATATTTTGGCAGCGGTTTCATGAAATTGAGGAGATTATGAGAGGAAAAATTATGAAATATTTTGGTGAACATTTGCGCAACTTCAAAAGAAAGTTGTATGTAAAGTTTATAGTGCCCAATTTTGGTAAACATGGTAAATTAAATACTATTCCTAAACCATACCGTTGTATTGTGAACCAAGAACAATGGGATGAGTTCATAAAGTGGAGGCTGTCTGATAAATGCAAGGTTGTATATCACACGTTTTAGTATTATTATTGATATTAATTTCATTAATTAGTCTAAATTTTTTATGAATGAAATTTTTTAAATCTGTATGCTCAGGAATTGTCCATTAAGGGAGTGAAGGCGCGTGAGAGCCACAAATATAACCATAGGACGGGAAGAGCAGGGTGTGCAGGGCTGTTAGAAACACTTAGTAAGTCCAGTTTCTTATAAAAAATTAGTATTATTTCCATACGATGATGTTCCGTTAGCTTGTGTGCTTAATTAAAGAGTACATCTAATGATATGAAGAGTATGTATCTAATATTTTCCTTGTGTATTTGATAATTACTAGACTAAAGAAAAAGAGATTTGTGAAGATGAAAATCCTTCACGGTCTTTACTGTGGAGGAAGGCACATCAAAACAAAAACGGAGAATACGATGATGATGATGTCAATGAAAAGGCAGCACAACTTGTAACATGACTAAAACTACCTAGCTATTTGTTCTATACTTAAGTACATGTGCAAATAAGTTTGTTTTAATTGATTAACACTTTTAATCCCCTAATTTTTTTTGTGCAGGAGGAGTTTGATAAGCAGCTGGAAGATGGAACTTTGACGAAAAACCAGGCACTGATTCTATCACACTTGTGTTTGGGGAAGAACATGGTGGGCGTGTAAGATGTGCAGGCAAGGGAGTGACTCCAACAACATATTGGCACCTGCCACGGAAAGAAGCGTCCAAGGAGCACATTGAACTGAAGAAACATATGGATGATGAAAGGCGCACGAACCAAATGGAGAGAGAGAGGAAGGATGAATAAATGAAGGAGATGAAGGAAGCAATGAATGCGCAGGCAAAAATAATGAGCAGATTAGTGTCTCAGCTAAAATCTCAAGGAGTACTGAAAAAGAAAAAAACCAAGAGCAAAAAGGCACGGGTATGTTTAACATCATCAAAGTAATTTTGATCAAGTATATATTTCCTAATAAAATTGAAGTATCTAATATGTCAACTGCACTCTACAGAAGTCTCTTATGCGTGAGGCCCCTGTTAGAAGCAATTCTTCGACTGAAAGGCGGGAATCTAATACAAATAGGAAGTACTCTGAATTTCAACACGTATCTCAGTCTACGGCATTGAAAGACAGTTCTGAACTACATATGGTATGTTCTTTTTACAAGTATCTAAATAATATTGTTTTGAGAGTTCCATTTTTTGATGTTAATGTAACATATTTGTTTGCAGTCTGAAAAACACAAACAATAGTCTCTTGCATCTGAGCATCTGCCCCTTAATTCTCCGGAAGAGTCTCAATTGAAAGACAAAACTGAACTTTCAACGGTATGTCCGTTTCACAGGTATTTAAATATATATTGTTTTGAGAGTTTAATCTGTTGATGTCAATATAGCATATATGCTTTGCAGATTGGTGGTAAATGCAAACTAGCTCATGCTTCACTGAGAAATATCATTGCATTGGGTAGCGTTCTTCCATCAGTGCCATGTCAGTTAGTACATGGAGATAAACTCAAGGATGATTGTGTCAGAGTGACGGTTGAAGAATCGGTACTCAAGAATCATTGTTTGCCAATCCCATCTACTCATCTCAAAACATTAGAGGATGATGTAAAATCTGTTGTAGCTTGGCCTAAAGAGTTTGTGATCTGTTTCTCTACTGTAAGTTGCTTTATTATACATGGTTTATTACGTTATGCATCCTGAGCATATAACTGTTAACATGGTTTGTTTCCATAATTATACATCCACTTGCTTGCTGCAGGGCCAGCCACTTTTAGACCCTGATGAACATGATGCCGACCCGAACACTAAGAACAGAAAGAAGAAGAAACCTTAAAATACAAAGAATGGGGAACTGAAGTCTCGGAGATCCAGCAAGAGACTCAAGATTGCAGCTTAATTATTAAGAGGTATAGTCGAGGACCGTAGAATTTGGATGTTTAAACTTGTGAATGTCCCTTTGAAATTTTGTTATCTTAAGGTTATTGCAGAATTGATCAGATGTTGAGACGTTTATCATATGATTAATAAAATTATTTTGGTTCAATTCTAATTGTATTGTGATTAATTTTTGTGGATGGTTATTAAGGTGAGGTTTGATACACATGATAGAAAGAAGTGGCCAATAGGTCCCTGAAGTCTCGATATAGTGGCCAATACTGTGGTTGAATATAAAACACGCCACCATTTAGATTTTAAACAATGGCCAAAGAATAAATTGAGATAAGAAAATTGCAATATATGAGTGGCTAAAAGCTAATATTTGCCATATTGAATACGTTTTGTGTCATTTTATAAAGTTTATTGTCATGGTTTGTTGTATCTTCTGTGTCCGAAAGTTGAACAATAGCCACGTTGAGAACATTTGATGTGTCTTTGGCCAGTTTTTAGCCACGGTGCTACAAATTTTTAGTGGCCATAACTTATTAATTGGCCATGTAAAATGTTTATCACGTGTCCGAAAATATGGACGTCCATGGTAATATAGATTAAACGTGACTACAAGTCATGTATTAGCCACGTTAAATTATTTTTCGTGTGTCCAAATGATAGAGATGGCCATGGTTAAGAAAAATTAGTGTGGCTGCAACTCATGAATTGGCCATGACAAAATGAATTTGCGTGTCGAATTGATGACAAAGGCCACAGATATAATAAAATTCACGTGACTTTAAGGTAAACTTTAGCCATATGTAATCTAATTGTGTGTCTATAAGGATCTTATGGCCATGGTGATAGTGAAAATGCTTAAATACAAAAAAAATTTATGAGTACCATATAGACACGGTTATAGAGGTATGACCATGGTAAATCATATTTTATAGCCACTCAAAGTTTATGTAGCCATACAGGTACCTCTTTGTCACGGCACCTGATGCCACATTTTTGGAGTAAAAAAAATCCATGACCAAAAGCCTATGGACACGGTGATTAAGTGTGGCAAATGTGAAGATTTGTACTAGTGAACGAATAAGTTTAAATCATGTAGTTTTGCTGTTGATCAACTGTCTAAATCAGAATCAAGGAAACAATCTCATCAAAATATGATGTCATATTCCAAGAATTATTTGGGACGATATAAGAGTTCTGCTCGCTTCGTGACTCAAAAGAATTCCTGGCACACTGATGATCCCTCTGTTGCACCAGATCACTCAAGTTGTGACTTAATGAAAGAAGATTATTCATGGAATAGTTTCAAAAAGGAAGATGTCTGAAACTATAATGATGAGTCATGTTCCATATACAAAGATGAGAAATCAAATGCTCACTTAAACAATTAAGTTTGTTGATCGAAATTTCCCATCGAGTGCTCAATATAAATATAATGGGAAATTCTTAAAAGAACACTGGAATATGAGAAAGTTATATTTTTGTACTCATCCTGAACATCTAAAGTATTTTTCTAGTTTTGGAATACTTTTTCTATTTTTAGAAGATTACTTTCAATCTTAGGAAAGTTTATGACAAAAATTGGGTAGAATATTTTCGGACCCTCTTAATTATACTGTTTCGGAAAACTTTCACTGTTATTTCCGAAAGTGTATATCTTCACGTATTTTATCAAATAAAAATACCTTGACTAGGAGTCTCAAAAACTTGGAAACCAAGTTAAATTTGATATATAAAACATCTTATGAACCGATTCTTCCCTATTAGTTTATTCTGCGATTAAAGATGGGTGAAGTTACTATTGATGTCAATTCACAATTACAGAAGATTGAAACATGTCCTCCCACTGATATTAAGTGCTACTACTCAAGGGAACATAAGAGGAATCACATATCACTTTATTTCATGTTCTATTTAATGAGAGATTTTGAGATTGCTCGGGAACAATTGGAAGCTTCTTAAAAGAATGAGAAGTGTCTTGAATCAATTCTGTTGAAGTTGATTGTGGAAGTGGATCTCTTAAAACGGAGACTCAACCTCATGAAAGAAAAGAGAAGACTCAAGAATCAGTGTTCTGAAGAAACTTCAGTGAACAATAAAAGCACTACTATAGATTAAGTTATGTGCTGTAATACTTCTCTAGAATACAAAACAAAGCTTGACTAAGTTAGGCTAGATAAAAAGCGGCCGAGATTTGTCTAGGAGGGATAAATCTACGGCCGTGGTTTTTTCAACTAACCATTATAAATACTTTATTAATTAGTGTCCTATTAATTGCTCATGATGAATGATTAATTAATTTTTCATGATAAATGTTCATTTAATGAATCTAATAATACATATTTTTATTAATAAATAAGTTTATTAAAAATTATATATATATATATATATAGATCGGTAAAAAATTTGGTGCTGATGAGTTTCGAACTCAGGTAACTGGTATCATCACCCAATGACTTTATCACTGTACTACAGTTATCCCGGTTAAAAAATATATTAATAATTTTTAATGGTTGTAGTGAAAGAAGTAGTGGATGGTGGAAACAGTGGCTGGTATTTGTGAGTGGTGGAGGTGGTAACATTAAATGTTCATTTAATAAATTTAATAAATAAGTTTATTAAAAACTACTCCCTCTGTTTCAAAAAGACCGTCTTCTATTCCATTTTAGTTTGTTTCAAAATTATGTCCGACTTCTATTTATAGTCATATTTTTCCAACGAACTCTCTAATATACCGTTAAGTTTTTATATTTACAAAATCTTTTTTAATGGGACCCAATCTAAAATATTAATGAAATTTGTGTCATTAAGGAAACAAATATATCATTCATTCCTTTTTGTATTTCCTATTTACAATCCCATAACAGTTTTATTGAAATAAATTAGGTTAGTAATTAAGGGTAGGCAGGTAAACTACTATGGTCTCCTTAATATCTTGACAAATTCAAAGCGGATTGTCTTTTTGAAACGGAGGGAGTATATATATATATATATATATTAATCGGTAAAGAATTTGGTGCTGGCGAGTTTCGAACTCAGGTAACTGGTATCATCACCCAATGACTTTACCACTGTACTACAGTGACCCCGGTTAAAAATTATATTAATAGTTTTTAATGGTGGCAGTGAAAGAAACAGTGGGTGGTGGAAATAGTGACGAGTATTTGTGAGTGGTGGGGGTGGTAACATTACTGGTAGTGGAAAAAATACTGGGCGTGGCTGGCTTTTATGTACGGTGGTGGATGTTAGTGAATAGTAGTGGACAATAATATCAGGTGGTTTGGCTATTTTTTTGCAAGAAAAAGCACTGGAGTTTTCTTAATTGCAATATCAGGTGGTTTGGGAGTATCTACAATTTTTTTTTTTTTTTTTTGCAGAAATACTAGCCATATTGAATGCAGGGGAAAGGGCAGTTAGTAAAGGTTTTCATAGTCTGTGCTTCAGGAAAAAAATAAACAGATGATAACACCGTGTGTACCATCTAAAGCTAAGAACTACAAACCACGAAAGATACCGAAAACATGAAAAACAAAAGGCTATATACAGATTGCCTATGCAAAAGAATCACACTTACATTCCCTGTACTTTGTATAAATCACACTACCTTGCTCTCCATATTTCTAATGAATTGATTCAGAGATCGAAAACTTTGTTATATTAAGCCAGCCACAATAAAAAAGAGTGGTACACAAATATAAATAACTCATGCAGGTTCTCTTTAACATACTGCAACTTTCAAGAATTTGTCATAAGGCAGTAATCTAAAGGACAAAAAAAGATTACAAATGAGAAAATAAGGATCTGTACTCATAATAATTGTAAGAAACCAAACCATCATTTTTCAGCCGTATATGTTTCATTTTCCTTTAAAAACGGGATACCAAGAGCCGTATGTGTTCCTTTGTATCAAACGACAAATGATTAGCTGTGTAGGGAACACTTTCAGGCACTCGTCCGATTGAAAGAGAGTGTGATAGAGTTTTGGGTGAAAGGGGGTTTCCCTCTATCCATAGTATGACCTAATTTGATCAAATTTGATTAACTCTTTCATTTTGAAAGAGACTTTCAACCCCATAGCCCTTGCTCTAACTAAATGGCCGAAACCAACAACCTGCCAGCCAAATAGGAGATGACATCACACTTAAACCTACCTGCCAGCCAAATAGAATATTATGTTATATGGCTGGAAGATCATTGCCATATGCATAGGGAACTATTCCATTCCTGCCCGACATCCACCCTGTATAGAAATAATTTCAGTTTATAAAGATCTGTACTTCACTCATAAGAAAACACAGTACATGTTACAGGCTCCTAAATTTCTTTAATTACACTCATCCTAATGTTTATGTACTGCAAATTACATATAAATCTAAATTAATAGTACAGACTCTTGTGAAATATTCATTCATAAGATATCAATGAAAACAAAACCAAAAACCATATAATTTATCTCCAAAATGTAGAAAACCATGTCCATTTTTGGGCGGTCGATAATCGTTTCATCGACGAAGTCAAAGGCCCTGAGTATAACAGGAGTGCTTGCGTGGTGTAAGTCTTCAAAGTGAATTAGGTACCTTGAAGGTAGGTGTAGTCATTTTAACAGTTTCTGTGCAGGTAATACTGGATTTAGAGGGCGAAAAAGGTTTTACAAATTATAGTATCAGCACCTTTTGTGTTACCTGGGTAGATCAGGGACTCTAGCTCCGCACCTGTTGCACCAAAGATAACATTCTTCCGCTAATACTTCCGTACGACAGATACTGCAACCTTGATAGTGCCACACACTCTCGCAAACTATTTTGGTAACATAGGCTCTGCAAACTATATCTTGGACCCACTTCCAAAAATGGTAAACATTAGTTCAGAAATGGTTGTAAAAATGTGCAATCACATACAACCAATTTGGACGGGATAACACACCAAGTTTGGGTCCCATCTTGCCATCAAAATTTCAGAGAGGTTTTTCTGGTTGGTGACATTGGTAACTACATCTATTCAATACCCTGATTGGACATACTGGTGTTAGGAGATAAATCTGCATAAAAAGATAGGCAGTATATAAGGGATCCTTCGATCTGCATAATATGAGGGATCCTCCAAAACAAATGAACAAAAATGCAAAATACAATCAATTCATTTATTGATCCCCATCCAGATAACGTAGAAAATTAAGTTGTGAGAGGAAGCTGATACAAATGGTTTGTTGGTTATATGTATATATTTTATTGTCATGAAGTGCTATGTGACACATTCTAGAATCTAAACGATAGAAGATTTTGTTAGAAAACAAACGTCTTTAGTAATCTTGATGATGGTAAGAGCCAAAAAAAAGGCAGAAAACAACATTTATTAATCAAAATGCAAGGCTTACATAACCACTAAAAAGAGCAGATGAGTTTATATCAAGCTTATCATGAAACTAATAACGATGATAAAAAGATATTTGAGATGGTCATTCACGTACTCTAAATCTCTCAAAAACATACTCAAGATGTCAAGAAGATCTTTCAAGTGTGGTATAGCTTATTACCATATGGACTACTGAAAGTTAAAACCATCTAAGTAAAATATAGTACTCTAAATCTCTCAAAAACATACTCAAAATGTCAAGAAGATCTTTCAAGTGTAGTATAATTTATTACAATATGGACTAGTGAAAGTTAAAACCATCTAAGTAAAACATAGTACTCCAAATCTCTCAAAAACATACTCAAAATGTCAAGAAGATCTTTCAAGTGTAGTATAGCTTATTACAATATGGACTACTGAAAGTTAAAACCATCTAAGTAAAATATAGTACTCTAAATCTCTCAAAAACATACTCAAAATGTCAAGAAGGTCTTTCAAGTGTAGTATAGCTTATTACAATATGGACTACTGAAAGTTAAAACCATCTAAGTAAAATATAGTACTCTAAATCTCTCAAAAACATACTCAAACTGTCAATAAGATCTCTCAAGTGTAGTATAGCTTATTACAATATGGACTACTGAAAGTTAAAACCATCTAAGTAAAATATAGTACTCTAAATCTGTCAAAAACATACTCAAACTGTGAAGTAGATCTTTCAAGAATAGTATAGCTTATTACAATATGGACTACTGAAAGTTAAAACCATCTAAGTAAAATATAGTACTCTAAATCTCTCAAAAACATACTCAAAATGTCAAGAAGGTCTTTCAAGTGTAGTATAGCTTATTACAATATGGACTACTGAAAGTTAAAACCATCTAAGTAAAATATAGTACTCTAAATCTCTCAAAAACATACTCAAACTGTCAATAAGATCTCTCAAGTGTAGTATAGCTTATTACAATATGGACTACTGAAAGTTAAAACCATCTAAGTAAAATATAGTACTCTAAATCTGTCAAAAACATACTCAAACTGTGAAGTAGATCTTTCAAGAATTATAGCTTATTACAATATGGACTACTGAAAGTTAAAACCATCTAAGTAAAATATAGTACTCTAAATCTCTCAAAATCATACTCAAAATGTCAAGAAGATCTTTCAAGTGTAGTATAGTTTATTACAATATGGACTACTGAAAGTTAAAACCATCTAAGTAAAATATAGTACTCTAAATCTCTATAAAAATACTCAAAATGTCAAGAAGATCTTTCAAGTGTAGTATAGCTTATTACAATATGGACTACTGAAAGTTAAAACCATCTAAGTAAAATATAGTACTCTAAATCTCTCAAAAACATACTCAAAATGTCAAGAAGATCTTTCAAGTGTAGTATAATTTATTACAATATGGACTACTGAAAGTTAAAACCATCTAAGTAAAATATAGTACTCTAAAATCTCTCAAAAACATACTCAAAATGTCAAGAAGATCTTTCAAGTAGTATAGCTTATTACAATATGGACTACTGAAAGTTAAAACCATCTAAGTAAAATATAGTACTCTAAATCTCTCAAAAAATCTCAAAATGTCAAGAAGATCTTTCAAGTGTAGTATAGCTTATTACAATATGGATACTGAAAGTTAAAACCATCTAAGTAAAATATAGTACTCTAAATCTCTCAAAACATACTCAAACTGTCAAGAAGATCTTTCAAGTGTAGTATAGCTTATTACAATATGGACTAATGAAACTTAAAACCATCTAAGTAAAATATAATACTCTAAATCCCTCAAAAACATAATCAAAATGTCAAGAAGATCTTTCAAGTATAGTATAGCTTATTACAATATGGACTAGTGAAAGTAAAACCATCTAAGTAAAATATAGTACTCTAAATCTCTCAAAAACATACTCAAAATGTCAAGAAGATCTTTCAAGTGTAGTATAATTATTACAATATGGACTACTGAAAGTTAAAACCATCTAAGTAAAATATAGTACTCTAAATCTCTCAAAACATACTCAAAATGTCAAGAAGATCTTTCAAGTGTAGTATAGCTTATTACAATATGGACTACTGAAAGTTAAAACCATCTAAGCAAAATATAGTACTCTAAATCTCTCAAAACATACTCAAAATGTCAAGAAGATCTTTCAAGTGTAGTATAGCTTATTACAATACGGACTACTGAAAGTTAAAACCATCTAAGTAAAATATAGTACTCTAAATCTCTCAAAAACATACTCAAAATGTCAAGAAGATCTTTCAAGTGTAGTATAACTATTACTATGGACTTTACAATAGGACTACTACTGAAAGTTAAAACCATCTAAGTAAAATATAGTACTCTAAATCTCTCAAAAACATATCAAAATGTCAAGAAGATCTTACAAGTGTAGTAGCTTATTACAATATGGACTACTAAAGTTAAAACCATCTAAGTAAAATATAGTACTCTAAATCTCTCAAAACATACTCAAAATGTCAAGAAGGTCTTTCAAGTGTAGTATAGCTTATTACAATATGGACTACTGAAAGTTAAAACCATCTAAGTAAAATATAGTACTCTAAATCTCTCAAAAACATACTCAAACTGTCAAGAAGATCTTTCAAGTAGTATAGCTTATTACAATATGGACTACTGAAAGTTAAAACCATCTAAGTAAAATATAGTACTCTAAATCTCTCAAAATCATACTCAAAATGTCAAGAAGATCTTTCAAGTGTAGTATAGTTTATTACAATATGGACTACTGAAAGTTAAAACCATCTAAGTAAAATATAGTACTCTAAATCTCTCAAAAACATACTCAAAATGTCAAGAAGATCTTTCAAGTGTAGTATAGCTTATTACAATATGGATTACTGAAAGTTAAAGCCATCTAAGTAAAATATAGTACTCTAAATCTCTCAAAAACATACTCAAAATGTCAAGAAGATCTTTCAAGTGTAGTTAATTTATTACAATATGGACTACTGAAAGTTAAAACCATCTAAGTAAAATATAGTACTCTAAATCTCTCAAAAACATATCAAAATGTCAAGAAGATCTTTCAAGTGTAGTATAGCTTATTACAATATGGACTACTGAAAGTTAAAACCATCTAAGTAAAATATAGTACTCTAAATCTCTCAAAAACATACTCAAAATGTCAAGAAGATCTTTCAAGTGTAGTAGCTTATTACAATATGGACTACTGAAAGTTAAAGCCATCTAAGTAAATATAGTACTCTAAATCTCTCAAAAACATACTCAAAATGTCAAGAAGATCTTTCAAGTGTAGTATAATTTACAATATGGACTACTGAAAGTTAAAACCATCTAAGTAAAATATAGTACTCTAAATCTCTCAAAAACATACTCAAAATGTCAAGAAGATCTTTCAAGTGTAGTATAGCTTATTACAATATGGACTACTGAAAGTTAAAACCATCTAAGTAAAATATAGTACTTAAATCTCTCAAAAACATACTCAAAATGTCAAGAAGATCTTTCAAGTGTAGTATAGCTTATTACAATATGGACTACTGAAAGTTAAAACCATCTAAGTAAAATATAGTACTCTAAATCTCTCAAAACATACTCAAAATGTCAAGAAGATCTTTCAAGTGTAGTATAGCTTATTACAATATGGACTACTGAAAGTTAAAACCATCTAAGTAAAATATAGTACTCTAAATCTCTCAAAAACATACTCAAAATGTCAAGAAGATCTTTCAAGTGTAGTATAGCTTATTACAATATGGACTACTGAAAGTTAAAACCATCTAAGTAAAATATAGTACTCTAAATCTCTCAAAACATACTCAAAATGTCAAGAAGATCTTTCAAGTGTAGTATATTATTACAATATGGACTACTGAAAGTTAAAACCATCTAAGTAAAATATAGTACTCTAAATCTCTCAAAACATACTCAAAATGTCAAGAAGATCTTTCAAGTGTAGTATAGTTATTACAATATGGACTACTGAAAGTTAAAACCATCTAAGTAAAATATAGTACTCTAAATCTCTCAAAAACATACTCAAAATGTCAAGAAGATCTTTCAAGTGTAGTATAGCTTATTACAATATGGACTACTGAAAGTTAAAACCATCTAAGTAAAATATAGTACTCTAAATCTCTCAAAAACATACTCAAAATGTCAAGAAGATCTTTCAAGTGTAGTATATTATTACAATATGGACTACTGAAAGTTAAAACCATCTAAGTAAAATAGTACTCTAAATCTCTCAAAAACATACTCAAAATGTCAAGAAGATCTTTCAAGTGTAGTATAGCTTATTACAATATGGACTACTGAAAGTTAAAACCATCTAAGTAAAATATAGTACTCTAAATCTCTCAAAAACATACTCAAAATGTCAAGAAGATCTTTCAAGTGTAGTATAGCTTATTACAATATGGACTACTGAAAGTTAAAACCATCTAAGTAAAATATAGTACTCTAAATCTCTCAAAAACATACTCAAAATGTCAAGAAGATCTTTCAAGTGTAGTATAGCTTATTACAATATGGACTACTGAAAGTTAAAACCATCTAAGTAAAATATAGTACTCTAAATCTCTCAAAAACATACTCAAAATGTCAAGAAGATCTTTCAAGTGTAGTATACTTATTACAATATGGACTACTGAAAGTTAAAACCATCTAAGTAAAATATACTCTAAATCTCTCAAAAACATACTCAAAATGTCAAGAAGATCTTTCAAGTGTAGTATAATTTATTACAATATGGACTACTGAAAGTTAAAACCATCTAAGTAAAATAGTACTCTAAATCTCTCAAAAACATACTCAAAATGTCAAGAAGATCTTTCAAGTGTAGTATAGCTTATTACAATATGGACTACTGAAAGTTAAAACCATCTAAGTAAAATATAGTACTCTAAATCTCTCAAAAACATACTCAAAATGTCAAGAAGATCTTTCAAGTGTAGTATAGCTTATTACAATATGGACTACTGAAAGTTAAAACCATCTAAGTAAAATATAGTACTCTAAATCTCTCAAAAACATACTCAAAATGTCAAGAAGATCTTTCAAGTAGTATAGCTTATTACAATATGGACTACTGAAAGTTAAAACCATCTAAGTAAAATATAGTACTCTAAATCTCTCAAAAACATACTCAAAATGTCAAGAAGATCTTTCAAGTGTAGTATAGCTTATTACAATATGGACTACTGAAAGTTAAAACCATCTAAGTAAAATATAGTACTCTAAATCTCTCAAAAACATACTCAAAATGTCAAGAAGATCTTTCAAGTGTAGTATAGCTTATTACAATATGGACTACTGAAAGTTAAAACCATCTAAGTAAAATATAGTACTCTAAATCTCTCAAAAACATACTCAAAATGTCAAGAAGATCTTTCAAGTGTAGTATAGCTTATTACAATATGGACTACTGAAAGTTAAAACCATCTAAGTAAAATATAGTACTCTAAATCTCTCAAAAACATACTCAAAATGTCAAGAAGATCTTTCAAGTGTAGTATAGCTTATTACAATATGGACTACTGAAAGTTAAAACCATCTAAGTAAAATATAGTACTCTAAATCTCTCAAAAACATACTCAAAATGTCAAGAAGATCTTTCAAGTGTAGTATAGCTTATTACAATATGGACTACTGAAAGTTAAAACCATCTAAGTAAAATATAGTACTCTAAATCTCTCAAAAACATACTCAAAATGTCAAGAAGATCTTTCAAGTGTAGTATAGCTTATTACAATATGGACTACTGAAAGTTAAAACCATCTAAGTAAAATATAGTACTCTAAATCTCTCAAAAACATACTCAAAATCAAGAAGATCTTTCAAGTGTAGTATAGCTTATTACAATATGGACTACTGAAAGTTAAAACCATCTAAGTAAAATATAGTACTCTAAATCTCTCAAAACATACTCAAAATGTCAAGAAGATCTTTCAAGTGTAGTATAGCTTATTACAATATGGACTACTGAAAGTTAAAACCATCTAAGTAAAATATAGTACTCTAAATCTCTCAAAAACATACTCAAAATGTCAAGAAGATCTTTCAAGTGTAGTATAGCTTATTACAATATGGATACTGAAAGTTAAAACCATCTAAGTAAAATATAGTACTCTAAATCTCTCAAAAACATACTCAAAATGTCAAGAAGATCTTTCAAGTGTAGTATCTTATTACAATATGGACTACTGAAAGTTAAAACCATCTAAGTAAAATATAGTACTCTAAATCTCTCAAAAACATACTCAAAATGTCAAGAAGATCTTTCAAGTGTAGTATAGCTTATTACAATATGGACTACTGAAAGTTAAAACCATCTAAGTAAAATATAGTACTCTAAATCTCTCAAAAACATACTCAAAATGTCAAGAAGATCTTTCAAGTGTAGTATAGCTTATTACAATATGGACTACTGAAAGTTAAAACCATCTAAGTAAAATATAGTACTCTAAATCTCTCAAAAACATACTCAAAATGTCAAGAAGATCTTTCAAGTGTAGTATTTATTACAATATGGACTACTGAAAGTTAAAACCATCTAAGTAAAATATAGTACTCTAAATCTCTCAAAAACATACTCAAAATGTCAAGAAGATCTTTCAAGTGTAGTATAGCTTATTACAATATGGACTACTGAAAGTTAAAACCATCTAAGTAAAATATAGTACTTAAATCTCTCAAAAACATACTCAAAATGTCAAGAAGATCTTTCAAGTGTAGTATAGCTTATTACAATATGGACTACTGAAAGTTAAAACCATCTAAGTAAAATATAGTACTCTAAATCTCTCAAAACATACTCAAAATGTCAAGAAGATCTTTCAAGTGTAGTATAGCTTATTACAATATGGACTACTGAAAGTTAAAACCATCTAAGTAAAATATAGTACTCTAAATCTCTCAAAAACATACTCAAAATGTCAAGAAGATCTTTCAAGTGTAGTATAGCTTATTACAATATGGACTACTGAAAGTTAAAACCATCTAAGTAAAATATAGTACTCTAAATCTCTCAAAAACATACTCAAAATGTCAAGAAGATCTTTCAAGTGTAGTATAATTTATTACAATATGGACTACTGAAAGTTAAAACCATCTAAGTAAAATATAGTACTCTAAATCTCTCAAAAATACTCAAAATGTCAAGAAGATCTTTCAAGTGTAGTATAGCTTATTACAATATGGACTACTGAAAGTTAAAACCATCTAAGTAAAATATAGTACTCTAAATCTCTCAAAAACATACTCAAAATGTCAAGAAGATCTTTCAAGTGTAGTATAGCTTATTACAATATGGACTACTGAAAGTTAAAACCATCTAAGTAAAATATAGTACTCTAAATCTCTCAAAAACATACTCAAAATGTCAAGAAGATCTTTCAAGTGTAGTATATTTATTACAATATGGACTACTGAAAGTTAAAACCATCTAAGTAAAATATAGTACTCTAAATCTCTCAAAACATACTCAAAATGTCAAGAAGATCTTTCAAGTGTAGTATAGCTTATTACAATATGGACTACTGAAAGTTAAAACCATCTAAGTAAAATATAGTACTCTAAATCTCTCAAAAACATACTCAAAATGTCAAGAAGATCTTTCAAGTGTAGTATAGCTTATTACAATATGGATACTGAAAGTTAAAACCATCTAAGTAAAATATAGTACTCTAAATCTCTCAAAACATACTCAAAATGTCAAGAAGATCTTTCAAGTGTAGTATAGCTTATTACAATATGGACTACTGAAAGTTAAAACCATCTAAGTAAAATATAGTACTCTAAATCTCTCAAAAACATACTCAAAATGTCAAGAAGATCTTTCAAGTAGTATAGCTTATTACAATATGGACTACTGAAAGTTAAAACCATCTAAGTAAAATATAGTACTCTAAATCTCTCAAAAACATACTCAAAATGTCAAGAAGATCTTTCAAGTGTAGTATAATTTTACAATATGGACTACTGAAAGTTAAAACCATCTAAGTAAAATATAGTACTCTAAATCTCTCAAAACATACTCAAAATGTCAAGAAGATCTTTCAAGTGTAGTATAGCTTATTACAATATGGACTACTGAAAGTTAAAACCATCTAAGTAAAATATAGTACTCTAAATCTCTCAAAACATACTCAAAATGTCAAGAAGATCTTTCAAGTGTAGTATAGCTTATTACAATGGACTACTGAAAGTTAAAACCATCTAAGTAAAATATAGTACTCTAAATCTCTCAAAACATACTCAAAATGTCAAGAAGATCTTTCAAGTGTAGTAACTTATTACAATATGCTTATCAATAGGACTACTGAAAGTTAAAACCATCTAAGTAAAATATAGTACTCTAAATCTCTCAAAAACATACTCAAAATGTCAAGAAGATCTTTCAAGTGTAGTATAGCTTATTACAATATGGACTACTGAAAGTTAAAACCATCTAAGTAAAATATAGTACTCTAAATCTCTCAAAAACATACTCAAAATGTCAAGAAGATCTTTCAAGTGTAGTATAGCTTATTACAATATGGACTACTGAAAGTTAAAACCATCTAAGTAAAATATAGTACTCTAAATCTCTCAAAAACATACTCAAAATGTCAAGAAGATCTTTCAAGTGTAGTATAGCTTATACAATATGGACTACTGAAAGTTAAAACCATCTAAGTAAAAATAGTACTCTAAATCTCTCAAAAACATACTCAAAATGTCAAGAAGATCTTTCAAGTGTAGTATAATTATTACAATATGGACTACTGAAAGTTAAAACCATCTAAGTAAAATATAGTACTCTAAATCTCTCAAAAACATACTCAAAATGTCAAGAAGATCTTTCAAGTGTAGTATAGCTTATTACAATATGGACTACTGAAAGTTAAAACCATCTAAGTAAAATATAGTACTCTAAATCTCTCAAAAACATACTCAAAATGTCAAGAAGATCTTTCAAGTGTAGTATAGCTTATTACAATATGGACTACTGAAAGTTAAAACCATCTAAGTAAAATATAGTACTCTAAATCTCTCAAAAACATACTCAAAATGTCAAGAAGATCTTTCAAGTGTAGATAATTATTACAATATGGACTACTGAAAGTTAAAACCATCTAAGTAAAATATAGTACTCTAAATCTCTCAAAAACATACTCAAAATGTCAAGAAGATCTTTCAAGTGTAGTATAGCTTATTACAATATGGACTACTGAAAGTTAAAACCATCTAAGTAAAATATAGTACTCTAAATCTCTCAAAAACATACTCAAAATGTCAAGAAGATCTTTCAAGTGTAGTATAGCTTATTACAATATGGACTACTGAAAGTTAAAACCATCTAAGTAAAATATAGTACTCTAAATCTCTCAAAAACATACTCAAAATGTCAAGAAGATCTTTCAAGTGTAGTATAGCTTATTACAATATGGACTACTGAAAGTTAAAACCATCTAAGTAAAATATAGTACTCTAAATCTCTCAAAAACATACTCAAAAGTCAAGAAGATCTTTCAAGTGTAGTATAGCTTATTACAATATGGACTACTGAAAGTTAAAACCATCTAAGTAAAATATAGTGCTCTAAATCTCTCAAAACATACTCAAAATGTCAAGAAGATCTTTCAAGTGTAGTATAATTATTACAATATGGACTACTGAAAGTTAAAACCATCTAAGAAAATATAGTACTCTAAATCTCTCAAAACATACTCAAAATGTCAAGAAGATCTTTCAAGTGTAGTATAGCTTATTACAATATGGACTACTGAAAGTTAAAACCATCTAAGTAAAATATAGTACTCTAAATCTCTCAAAAACCATACTCAAAATGTCAAGAAGATCTTTCAAGTGTAGTATAGCTTATTACAATATGGACTACTGAAAGTTAAAACCATCTAAGTAAAATATAGTACTCTAAATCTCTCAAAACATACTCAAAATGTCAAAAGATCTTTCAAGTGTAGTATACTTATTACATATGGACTTATTCTAATAGGAGGATAACTACGAAAGTTAAAACCATCTAAGTAAAATATAGTACTCTAAATCTCTCAAAAACATATCAAAATGTCAAGAAGATCTTTCAAGTGTAGTATTGCTTATTACAATATGGACTACTGAAAGTTAAAACCATCTAAGTAAAATATAGTACTCTAAATCTCTCAAAAACATACTCAAAATGTCAAGAAGATCTTTCAAGTGTAGTATAGCTTATTACAATATGGACTACTA